>NW_027478401.1:947199-1253235 GCF_051014685.1 Ptiloglossa arizonensis | reverse complement strand
CTTGCGAAAATTGTGGTGGTTTCTCAACCATTCCTTAACTTCAAACTCCCATATCTCGCGAACGGATTGACGAACACGAGATATTCCGGTTGCATCTGGAAGAAGAAACTCTCCCGATTACAAAGGTATGTGTATTTTGCCCCTAGGCCTTTGTAGTTGTTGGTTTCGAGTATCAGACTTGCGAAAATTTTGATGGTTTCTCAACCGTTCCTTAATTTCAAACTCCCATACCTCGCGAACGGATTGGCGAACGGGAGAAATTCCTGTTGCATCTGAGAGTAGAAACTCGCTCGATTACATTGGTTTGTGTACTTTTCCCCTAGGCCATTCCAGTTATTCGTTTCTAGCATCAGAATTGCGAAAATTTTTATGGGTTCTCAACCATCTCTTAACTCCAAACTCCGATATTTCGCGAACGCATTGACGAATCCGAAAAATTTCTGTTGCATCTGAAAGTAGAAACTCTCCCGATTACAACGGTGTGTGTATTTTTCCCCTAAGCCATTGTAGTTATTGGTTTCGAGTACCAGACTTGCGAAAATTTTGATAGTTCCTCAACCTTTCCTTAACTTCAAACTCACATATCTCGCAAACGGATTGACGAACTCGAGAAATTCATGTTGCATCCGAAAGTAGAAACTCGCCCGATTACAATGGTGTGTGTACTTGTCCCCTAGGCCATTCCAGTTAATGGTTTCGAGTATCAGATTTGCGAAAATTTTAATGGTTTCTCAACCATCTCTTAACTCCAAACTTCGATATTTCGCGAACGCATTGACGAATCCCAAAAATTTCTGTTGCATCTGAAAGTAGAAACTCTCCCGATTACAACGGTGTGTGTATTTTTCCCCTAAGCCTTTGTAGTTGTTGGTTTCGTGTATCAGACTTGCCCAAATGTTGATGTTTTCTCAAGCATTCCTTAACTTCAAACCCCCATATCTCGCGAACGGATTGACGAACTCGAGAAATTCCTGTTGCATCTGAAACCAGAAACACGTCCAATTACTACGGTATGTGTATTTTTGCCCTAGGCCATAGTAATTATTGGTTTCGAGTATGAGACTTGCGAAAATTTTTATGGTTTCTTAACCATTCCTTAACTTCAAACTCCCATATCTCGCGAAAGGATTGACGAATCCAGAAATTCCTGTTGCATCTGATAGTAGAAACTCGTCCGAATACAAAGGTATGTGTATTTTTGCCCTAGGCCATTCCAGTTATTGGTTTCGAGTATCAGACCAGCGAAAATTTTGATGGTTTCTCATCCATTCCTTACCTTCATACACCCATATCTCGCGAACGGAATGACGAACTCGAGAAGTGCCTGTTGCATCTGAAACAGAAACTCGTCCGATTACAATGGTATGTGTATTTTTGCCCTAGGTCGTAGTAGTTACTGGTTTCGCGTATCAGACTTGCGAAAATTTTGATGTTTTCTCAAGCATTCCTTAACTTCAATCCGCCATATCTCGCGAACGGATTGACGACCTCAAGAAATTCCTATTGCATCTGAAAGTAGAAACACGCCCGATTACTAGGGTATGTGTATTTTTCCCCTAGGCCATTGTAGTTATTGGTTTCGCGTATCAGACTTGCGAAAATTTTGATGGTTTCTCAACCATTCCTTAACTTCAAACTCCCATATCTAGCGAACGGATTGACGAAATCGAGAAATTCCTGTTGCATCCGAAAGTAGAATCTCGCCTGATTACAACGGTATGTGTATTTTTCCCCTAGGCTACAGTAGTTGTTGGTTTCGAGTATCAGATTTGCGAAAATTGTGATGGTTTCTCAACCATTTCTTAACTTCAAACTCCCATATTTCGCGAAGGATTGACGTGCTCGAGAAATTCCTATTGCATCTGAAAGTAGGAACACGCCCGATTTCAAGGGTATGTGTATTTTTCCCCTAGGCCATTGTAGTTATTGGTTTCGCGTATCAGACTTGCGAAAATTTTGTTGGTTTCTCAACCATTCCTTAACTTCAAACTCCCATATCTCGCGAACGGATTGACGAACTCGAGAATTTCCTATTGCATCGGAAAGCAGAAACTCGTCCGATTACAACGGTATGTGTATTTTTGCCCTAGGCCATAGTAGTTATTGGTTTCGAGTATCAGACTTGCGAAAATTTTGAGGGTTTCTCAACCATTCCTTAACTTCAAACTCCCATATTTCGCGAACAGATTGACGAACTCGAGAAATTCCTGTTGCATCTGAAAGCAGAAACTCGCCCGATTACAACGGTATGTGTATTTTTCCCCTAGGCCATTGTAGTTATTGGTTTCGAGTATCAGACTTGCGAAAATTTTGATGGTTTCTCAAGCGTTCCATAACTTCAAACTCCCGTATCTCGCGAACAGATTGACGAACTCGAGAAATTCCTGTTGCATCTGAAAGCAGAAACTCGCCCGATTACAACGGTATGTGTATTTTTCCCCTAGGCCATTGTAGTTATTGATTTCGAGTATCAGACTTGCGAAAATTGTGATGGTTTCTCAACCGTTCCTTAACTTCAAACTCCCATATTTCGCGAACGGATTGACGTGCTCGAGAAATTCCTGTTGCATCTGAAAGTAGAAACTCCCCCGATTACAAAGGTATGTGTATTTTTCCCCTAGGCCTTTGTAGTTATTGGTTTCGAGTATCAGACTTGCGAAAATTTTGATGGTTTCTCAACCATTCCTTAACTTCAAACTCGCATATTTCGCGAACGGATTGACGTGCTCGAGAAATTCCTGTTGCATCTGAAAGTAGAAACTCGCCCGATTACAAAGGTATTTGTATTTTTCCCCTAGGCCTTTGTAGTTATTGGTTTCGAGTATCAGACTTGCGAAAATTTTGATGGTTTCTCAAGCATTCCATAACTTCAAACTCCCATATCTCGCGAACAGATTGACGAACTCGAGAAATTCCTGTTGCATCTGAAAGCAGAAACTCGCCCGATTACAACGGTATGTGTATTTTTCCCCTAGGCCATTGTAGTTATTGGTTTCGAGTATCAGACTTGCGAAAATTTTGATGGTTTCTCAAGCATTCCATAACTTCAAACTCCCGTATCTCGCGAACAGATTGACGAACTCGAGAAATTCCTGTTGCATCTGAAAGCAGAAACTCGCCCGATTACAACGGTATGTGTATTTTTCCCCTAGGCCATTGTAGTTATTGATTTCGAGTATCAGACTTGCGAAAATTGTGATGGTTTCTCAACCGTTCCTTAACTTCAAACTCCCATATTTCGCGAACGGATTGACGTGCTCGAGAAATTCCTGTTGCATCTGAAAGTAGAAACTCCCCCGATTACAAAGGTATGTGTATTTTTCCCCTAGGCCTTTGTAGTTATTGGTTTCGAGTATCAGACTTGCGAAAATTTTGATGGTTTCTCAAGCATTCCATAACTTCAAACTCCCATACCTCGCGAACAGATTGACGAACTCGAGAAATTCCTGTTGCATCTGAAAGCAGAAACTCGCCCGATTACAACGGTATGTGTATTTTTCCCCTAGGCCATTGTAGTTATTGATTTCGAGTATCAGACTTGCGAAAATTTTGATGGTTTCTCAACCATTCCTTAACTTCCAACTCCCATATCTCGCGAACAGATTGACGAACTCGAGAAATTCCTGTTGCATCTGAAAGCAGTAACTCGCCCGATTACAACGGTATGTGTATTTTTCCCCTAGGCCATTGTAGTTATTGGTTTCGAGTATCAGATTTGCGAAAATTGTGATGGTTTCTCAACCATTCCTTAACTTCAAACTCCCATATTACGCGAACGGATTGACGTGCTCGAGAAATTCCTGTTGCATCTGAAAGTAGAAACTCGCCCGATTACAAAGGTATGTGTATTTTTCCCCTAGGCCTTTGTAGTTATTGGTTTCGAGTATCAGACTTGCGAAAATTTTGATGGTTTCTCAAGCATTCCTTAACTTCAAACTCCCATATCTCGCGAGCGGATTGAAGAACTCGAGAATTTCCTACTGCATCCGAAAGCAGAAACTCGCCCGATTACAACGGTGTGTGTATTTTTCCCCTAGGCCTTTGTAGTTATTGGTTTCGAGTATCAGACTTGCGAAAATTTTGAGGGTTCCTCAACCATTCCTTAACTTCAAACTCCCATATCTCGCGAACGGATTGACGAACTCGAGAAATTCCTGTTGCATCTGAAAGTAGAAACTCGCCCCATTACAATGGTGTGTGTACTTTTCCCCTAGGCCATTCCAGTTATTGGTTTCAGGTATCAGACTTGCGAAAATTGTGATGGTTTCTCAACCATTCCTTAACTTCAAACTCCCATATTACGCGAACGGATTGACGTGCTCGAGAAATTCCTGTTGCATCTGAAAGTAGGAACTCGCCCGATTACAAAGGTATGTGTATTTTTCCCCTAGGCCTTTGTAGTTATTGGTTTCGAGTATCAGACTTGCGAAAATTTTGATGGTTTCTCAAGCATTCCATAACTTCAAACTCCCATATCTCGCGAACGGATTGACGAATTCGAGAAATTCCTGTTGAATCTGAAAGCAGAAAGTTGCCCGATTACAACGGTATGTGTATTTTTCCCCTAGGCCATTGTAGTTATTGATTTCGAGTATCAGACTTCCGAAAATTTTGATGGTTTCTCAACCATTCCTTAACTTCAAACTCCCATATCTCGCGAACGGATTGACGTGCTCGGGAAATTCCTCTTGCATCTGAAAATAGAAACTCGCCCGATTACAAAGGCATGTGTATTTTTCCCCTAGGCCTTTGTAGTTATTGGTTTCGAGTATCAGACTTGCGAAAATTTTGATGGTTTCTCAACCATTCCTTAACTTCAAACTCGCATATTTCGCGAACGGATTGACGTGCTCGAGAAATTCCTGTTGCATCTGAAAGTAGAAACTCGCCCGATTACAAAGGTATTTGTATTTTTCCCCTAGGCCTTTGTAGTTATTGGTTTCGAGTATCAGACTTGCGAAAATTTTGATGGTTTCTCAAGCATTCCATAACTTCAAACTCCCATATCTCGCGAACAGATTGACGAACTCGAGAAATTCCTGTTGCATCTGAAAGCAGAAACTCGCCCGATTACAACGGTATGTGTATTTTTCCCCTAGGCCATTGTAGTTATTGATTTCGAGTATCAGACTTGCGAAAATTTTGATGGTTTCTCAACCATTCCTTAACTTCCAACTCCCATATCTCGCGAACAGATTGACGAACTCGAGAAATTCCTGTTGCATCTGAAAGCAGTAACTCGCCCGATTACAACGGTATGTGTATTTTTCCCCTAGGCCATTGTAGTTATTGGTTTCGAGTATCAGATTTGCGAAAATTGTGATGGTTTCTCAACCATTCCTTAACTTCAAACTCCCATATTTCGCGAACGGATTGACGTGCTCGAGAAATTCCTGTTGCATCTGAAAGTAGAAACTCGCCCGATTACAAAGGTATGTGTATTTTTCCCCTAGGCCCTTGTAGTTATTGGTTTCGAGTATCAGACTTGCGATAATTTTGATGGTTTCTCAAACATTCCTTAACTTCAAACTCCCATATCTCGCGAGCGGATTGAAGAACTCGAGAATTTCCTACTGCATCCGAAAGCAGAAACTCGCCCGATTACAACGGTATGTGTATTTTTCCCCTAGGACTTTGTAGTTATTGGTTTCGAGTATCAGACTTGCGAAAATTTTGAGGGTTTCTCAACCATTCCTTAACTTCAAACTCCCATATCTCGCGAACGGATTGACGAACTCGAGAAATTCCTGTTGCATCTGAAAGTAGAAACTCGCCCCATTACAATGGTGTGTGTACTTTTCCCCTAGGCCATTCCAGTTATTGGTTTCGAGTATCAGACTTGCGAAAATTGTGATGGTTTCTCAACCATTCCTTAACTTCAAACTCCCATATTACGCGAACGGATTGACGTGCTCGAGAAATTCCTGTTGCATCTGAAAGTAGAAACTCGCCCGATTACAAAGGTATGTGTATTTTTCCCCTAGGCCTTTGTAGTTATTGGTTTCGAGTATCAGACTTGCGAAAATTTTGATGGTTTCTCAAGCATTCCTTAACTTCAAACTCCCATATCTCGCGAACGGATTGACGAACTCGAGAAATTCCCGTTGCATCTGAAACCTGAAACTCGTCCGATTACAACGGTATGTGTATTTTTGCCCTAGGCCATAGTAGTTATTGGTTTCGAGTATCAGACTTGCGAAAATTTTGAGGGTTTCTCAACCATTCCTTAACTTCAAACTCCCATATTTCGCGAACGGATTGACGTGCTCGAGAAATTCCTGTTGCATCTGAAAGTAGAAACTCCCCCGATTACAAAGGTATGTGTATTTTTCCCCTAGGCCTTTGTAGTTATTGGTTTCGAGTATCAGACTTGCGAAAATTTTGATGGTTTCTCAAGCATTCCATAACTTCAAACCCCCATATCTCGCGAACAGATTGACGAACTCCAGAAATTCCTGTTGCATCTGAAAGCAGAAACTCGCCCGATTACAACGGTATGTGTATTTTTCCCCTAGGCGATTGTAGTTATTGATTTCGAGTATCAGACTTGCGAAAATTTTGATGGTTTTCAACCATTCCTTAACTTCAAACTCCCATATCTCGCGAACGGATTGACGAACTCGAGAAATTCCTGTTGAACCTGAAAGCAGAAACTCGCCCGATTACAACGGTATGTGTATTTTTCCCCTAGGCCATTGTAGTTATTGATTACGAGTATCAGACTTCCGAAAATTTTGATGGTTTCTCAACCATTCCTTAACTTCAAACTCCCATATCTCGCGAACGGATTGACGTGCTCGGGAAATTCCTCTTGCATCTGAAAATAGAAACTCGCCCGATTACAAAGGCTTGTGTATTTTTCCCCTAGGCGTTTGTAGTTATTGGTTTCGAGTATCAGACTTGCGAAAATTTTGATGGTTTCTCAACCATTCCTTAACTTCAAACTCCCATATCTCGCGAGCGGATTGAAGAACTCGAGAATTTCCTACTGCATCCGAAAGCAGAAACTCGCCCGATTACAACGGTGTGTGTATTTTTCCCCTAGGCCTTTGTAGTTATTGGTTTCGAGTATCAGACTTGCGAAAATTTTGAGGGTTCCTCAACCATTCCTTAACTTCAAACTCCCATATCTCGCGAACGGATTGACGAACTCGAGAAATTCCTGTTGCATCTGAAAGTAGAAACTCGCCCCATTACAACGGTATGTGTATTTTTCCCCTAGGCCATTGTAGTTATTGATTTCGAGTATCAGACTTCCGAAAATTTTGATGGTTTCTCAACCATTCCTTAACTTCAAACTCCCATATCTCGCGAACGGATTGACGTGCTCGGGAAATTCCTCTTGCATCTGAAAATAGAAACTCGCCCGATTACAAAGGCATGTGTATTTTTCCCCTAGGCCTTTGTAGTTATTGGTTTCGAGTATCAGACTTGCGAAAATTTTGAGGGTTTCTCAACCATTCCTTAACTTCAAACTCCCATATTTCGCGAACGGATTGACGTGCTCGAGAAATTCCTGTTGCATCTGAAAGTAGAAACTCGCCCGATTACAAAGGCATGTGGATTTTTCCCCTAGGCGTTTGTAGTTATTGGTTTCGAGTATCAGACTTGCGAAAATTTTGATGGTTTCTCAAGCATTCCATAACTTCAAACTCCCATATCTCGCGAACAGATTGACGAACTCGAGAAATTCCTGTTGCATCTGAAAGCAGAAACTCGCCCGATTACAATGGTATGTGTATTTTTCCCCTAGGCCATTGTAGTTATTGATTTCGAGTATCAGACTTGCGAAAATTTTGATGGTTTCTCAACCATTCCTTAACTTCAAACTCCCATATCTCGCGAACGGATTAACGAACTCGAGAAATTCCTGTTGCATCTGAAAGCAGAAACTCGCCCGATTACAACGGTATGTGTATTTTTCCCCTAGGCCATTGTAGTTATTGGTTTCGAGTATCAGATTTGCGAAAATTGTGATGGTTTCTCAACCATTCCTTAACTTCAAACTCCCATATTTCGCGAACGGATTGACATGCTCGAGAAATTCCTGTTGCATCTGAAAGTAGAAACTCGCCCGATTACAAAGGTATGTGTATTTTTCCCCTAGGCCTTTGTAGTTATTGGTTTCGAGTATCAGACTTGCGAAAATTTTGATGGTTTCTCAAGCATTCCTTAATTTCAAACTCCCATATCTCGCGAACGGATTGACGAACTCGATTATTTCCTGTTGCATCTGAAAGTAGAAAGTCGTCCGATTACAATGGTGTGTGTACTTTTCCCCTAGGCCATTCCAGTTATTGGTTTCGAGTAATAGACTTGCGAAAATTTGGATGGTTTCTCAACCATTCCTTAACTTCAAACTCCCATATCTCGCGAACGGACTAACGAACCCGAGAATTTCCTATTGCATCTGAAAGCAGAAACTCGCCCGATTACAACGGTATGTGTATTTTTGCCCTAGGCCATTGTAGTTATTGGTTTCGAGTATCAGACTTGCGAAAATTTTGATGGTTTCTCAAGCATTCCATAACTTCAAACTCCCATATCTCGCGAACAGATTGACGAACTCGAGAAATTCCTGTTGCATCTGAAAGTAGAAACTCGTCCGATTACAGTGGTGTGTGTACTTATCCCCTAGGCCATTCCAGTTATTGGTTTCGAGTATCAGACTTGCGAAAATTTTGATGGTTTCCCAACCATTCCTTAACTTCAAACTCCCATATCTCGCGAACGGATTGACGAACTCGAGGAATTCCTGTTGCTTCTGAAAGTAGAAACTCGACCGATTACAATGGTGTGTGTACTGTTCCCCTAGGTCATTCCAGTTATTCGTTTCTATCATCAGAATTGCGAAAATTTTGATGGTTTCTCAACCATTCCTTATCTTCAAACTCCGATATCTCGCGGACGGACTGACGATCTCGAGAAATTCCTGTTGCACCTGAAAGTAGAAACTCGCCCGATTACAAAGGTATGTGTATTTTTCCCCTAGGCCATAGTAGTTATTTGTTTCGAGTATCAGACTTGCGAAAATTGTGATGGTCTCACAACCATTCCTTAACTTCAAACTCCCATATCTCGCGAACGATTGACGAGCTCGAGAAATTCCTGTTGCATCTGAAAGTATAAACTCGCCCGATTACAAGGTATGTGTATTTTTCCCCTAGGGCTTTGTAGTTATTGGTTTCGAGTATCAGACTTGCGAAAATTTTGATGGTTCCTCAAGCATTCCTTAATTTCAAACTCCCATATCTCGCGAACGGATTGACGAACTCGAGAAATTCCTGTTGCATTTGAAAGTAGAAACTTGCCCGATTACAATGGTGTGTGCATTTTTCCCCTAAGCCTTTGTAGTTATTGGTTTCGAGTATCAGACTTGCGAAAATTTTGATGGTTTCTCAAGCATTCCTCAACTTCAAACTCCCATATATCGCGAACGGATTGACGAACTCGATTATTTCCTCTTGCATATGAAAGTAGAAAGTCGACCGATTACAACGTTGTGTGTACTTCTCCCCCAGGTCATTCCAGTTATTCGTTTCTAGCATCAGAACTGCGAAAATTTTGATGGTTTCTCATCCATTCCTTAACTTCAAACTCCCATATCCCGCGAACGGATTGACGAACTCGAGAAATTCCTGTTGCATCTGAAAGTAGAAACTCGCCCCATTACAATGGTGTGTGTACTTTCTCCCTAGGTCATTCCAGTTATTCGTTTCTAGCATCAGAATTGCGAAAATTTTGATGGTTTCTCAACCATTCCTTAACTTCAAACTCCGATACCTCGCGAACGGATTGGCGAACTCGAGAAGTTCCTGTCGCCTCTGAAAGTAGAAACTAGCACGATTACAATGGTTCGTGTACTTTTCCCCTAGGTCATTCGAGTTATTCGTTTCTAGCATCAGAGTTGCGAAAATTTTGATGGTTTCTCAACCATTCCTTAATTTCAAACTCCCATATCTCGCGAACGGATTGACGAATTCGAGAAATTCCTGTTGCATCTGAAAGTAGAAACTCGCCCGATTACAAAGGTATGTGTATTTTTCCCCTAGGCCATAGTAGTTATTTGTTTCGAGCATCAGACTTGCGAAAATTTTGATGGTTTCTCAAGCATTCCTTAACTTCAAACTCCCATATCTCGCGAACTAATTGACGAACTCGAGAAATTCCTGTTGCATCTGAAAGTAGAAACTCGCCCGATTACAAAGGTATGTGTATCTTTCTCCTAGGCCTTTGTAGTTATTGGTTTCGAGTATAAGATTTGCGAATATTTTGATGGTTTCTCAAGCATTCCTTAACTTCAAACTCCCATATCTCCCGAACGGATCGACGAACTCGAGAAATTCCTGTTGCATCTGAAAGAAGAATCTCGCCCGATTACAAAGGTATGTGTATTTTTCCCCTAGGCCATAGTAGTTATTGGTTTCAAGTATCAGACTTCCGAAAATTGTGATGGTCTCACAACCATTCATTAACTTCAAACTCCCATATCTCGCGAACGGATTGACGAACTCGAGGAATTCCTGTTGCATTTGAAAGTAGAAACTCACCCCATTACAATGGTGTGTGTACTTTTCCCCTAGGCCATTCCTGTTATTGGTTTCGAGTATCAGAGTAGCGAAAATTTTGATGGTTCCTCAAGCATTCCTTAATTTCAAACTCCCATATCTCGCGAACGGATTGACGAACTCGAGAAATTCCTGTTGCATTTGAAAGTAGAAACTTGCCCGATTACAACGGTGTGTGTACTTTTCGCCTACGCCGTTCCAGATATTGGTTTCGAGTATAAGATTTGCGAATATTTTGATGGTTTCTCAAGCATTCCTTAACTTCAAACTCCCATATCTCCCGAACGGATCGACGAACTCGAGAAATTCCTGTTGCATCTGAAAGAAGAGTCTCGCCCGATTACAAAGGTATGTGTATTTTTCCCCTAGGCCATAGTAGTTATTGGTTCCAAGTATCAGACTTCCGAAAATTGTGATGGTCTCACAACCATTCATTAACTTCAAACTCCCATATCTCGCGAACGGATTGACGAACTCGAGGAATTCCTGTTGCATTTGAAAGTAGAAACTCACCCCATTATAATGGTGTGTGTACTTTTCCCCTAGGCCATTCCTGTTATTGGTTTCGAGTATCAGAGTAGCGAAAATTTTGATGGTTCCTCAAGCATTCCTTAATTTCAAACTCCCATATCTCGCGAACGGATTGACGAACTCTAGAAATTCCTGTTGCATCTGAAAGTAGAAACTCGCCCGATCACAAAAGTATGTGTATTTTTGCCCTAGGCCATAGTAGTTATTGGTTTCGAGTATCGGACTTGCGAAAATTTTGATGGTTTCTCAACCATTCCTTAACTTCAAACTCCGATACCTCGCGATCGGATTGGCGAACTCGAGAAATTCCTGTTGCATTTGAAAGTAGAAACTTGCCCGATTACAATGGTGTGTGTACTTTTCCCCTAGGCCGTTCCAGTTATTGGTTTCGAGTATTACACTTGCGAAAATTTTGATGGTTTCTCAACCATTCCTTAACTTCAAACTCCCATATCTCGCGAACGCATTGACGAACTCGAGAAATTCCTGTTGCATCTGAAAGTAGAAACTCGCCCGATTACAAAGGTATGCGTATTTTTCCCCTAGGCCATAGTAGTTATTGGCTTCGAGTATCAGACTTCCGAAAATTGTGATGGTCTCACAACCATTCCTTAACTTCAAACTCCCATATCTCGCGAACGGATTGACGAACTCGAGAAATTCCTGTTGCATCTGAAAGTAGAAACTCGCCCGATCACAAAGGTATGTGTATTTTTCCCCTAGGGCTTTGTAGTTATTGGTTTCGAGTATCAGACTTGCGAAAATTTTTATGGTTTCTCAAGCATTCCTTAAATTCACACTTCAATATCTCGCGAACGGATTGACGAACTCGAGAATTTCCTATTGCATCTGAAAGCAGAAACTCGCCCGATTACAACGGTATGTGCATTTTTGCCCTAGGCCATAGTAGTTATTGGTTTCGAGTATCAGACTTGCGAAAATTTTGATGGTTTCTCAATCATTCCTTAACTTGAAACTCCCATATCTCACGAACGGATTGACGAACTCGAGAAATTCCTGTTGCATTTGAAAGTAGAAACATGCCCGATTACAAAGGTGTGTATACTTTTCCCCTAGCTCATTCCAGTTATTCGTTTGTAGCATCAGAATTACGAAAATTATGATGGTTTCTTAACCATTCCTTAACTTCAAACTACCATATCTCGCGAACGGATTGACGAATTCGAGAAATTCCTGTTGCATCTGAAAGCAGAAACTCGCCCGATTACAAAGATATGTGCATTTTTCCCCTATGCCTTTGTAGTTATTGGTTTCGAGTATCGGACCAGCGAAAATTTTGAAGGTCTCTCAACCATTCCTTAACTTCAAACACCCATATCTCGCGAACGGATTGACGAATTCGAGAAATTCCTGTTGCATCTGAAAGTAGAAACTCGCACGACTACAACGGTACGTGTATTTTTGACCTAGGCCATTCCAGTTATTGGTTTCGAGTATAAGACCAGCGAAAATTTTGATGGTTTCTCAACCATTCCTTAACTTCACACTTCCATATCTCGCGAACGGATTGACGAACTCGAGAATTTCCTATTGCATCTGAAAGCAGAAACTCGCCCGACTACAACGGTATGTGTATTTTTCCCCTAGGCCTTTGTAGTTATTTGTTTCGAGTATCAGACTTGCGAAAATTTTGATGGTTTCTCAACCATTCCTTAACTTCACACTTCCATATCTCGCGAACGGATTGACGAACTCGAGAATTTCCTATTGCATCTGAAAGCAGAAACTCGCCCGATTACAACGGTATGTGCATTTTTGCCCTAGGCCATAGTAGTTATTGGTTTCGAGTATCAGCCTTGCGAAAATTTTGATGGTTTCTCAAGCATTCCATAACTTCAAACTCCCATATCTCGCGAACGGATTGACGAACTCGAGAAATTCCTGTTGCATCTGAGAGTGGAAACTCGCACGATTACATAGGTATGTGCATTTTTCCCCAATGCCTTTGTACTTATTGGTTTCGAGTATCAGACTTGCGAAAATTTTGATGGTTTCTCAAGCATTCCTTAATTTCACACTTCCATATCTCGCGAACGGATTGACGAACTAGAGAAATTCCTGTTGCATCTGAAAGTAGAAACTCGCACGATTACAACGGTACGTGTATTTTTCCCCTATGCCTTTGTAGTTATTGGTTTCGAGTATCAGACCAGCGAAAATTTTGAAGGTCTCTCAACCATTCCTTAACTTCAAACACCCATATCTCGCGAACGGATTGACGAATTCGAGAAATTCCTGTTGCATCTGAAAGGAGACACACGCCCGATTACAACGGTACGTGTATTTTTCCCCTATGCCTTTGTAGTTACTGGTTTCGAGTATCAGACCAGCGAAAATTTTGAAGGTCTCTCAACCATTCCTTAACTTCAAACACCCATATCTCGCGAACGGATTGACGAATTCGAGAAATTCCTGTTGCATCTGAAAGTAGAAACTCGCACGACTACAACGGTACGTGTATTTTTGACCTAGGCCATTCCAGTTATTGGTTTCGAGTATAAGACAAGCGAAAATTTTGATGGTTTCTCAACCATTCCTTAAATTCACACTTCAATATCTCGCGAACGGATTGACGAACTCGAGAATTTCCTATTGCATCTGAAAGCAGAAACTCGCCCGATTACAACGGTATGTGCATTTTTGCCCTAGGCCATAGTAGTTATTTGTTTCGAGTATCAGACTTGCGAAAATTTTGATGGTTTCTCAACCATTCCTTAACTTCACACTTCCATATCTCGCGAACGGATTGACGAACTCGAGAATTTCCTATTGCATCTGAAAGCAGAAACTCGCCCGATTACAACGGTATGTGCATTTTTGCCCTAGGCCATAGTAGTTATTGGTTTCGAGTATCAGCCTTGCGAAAATTTTGATGGTTTCTCAAGCATTCCATAACTTCAAACTCCCATATCTCACGAACGGATTGACGAACTCGAGAAATTCCTGTTGCATCTGAGAGTGGAAACTCGCACGATTACATAGGTATGTGCATTTTTCCCCAATGCCTTTGTACTTATTGGTTTCGAGTATCAGACTTGCGAAAATTTTGATGGTTTCTCAAGCATTCCTTAATTTCACACTTCCATATCTCGCGAACGGATTGACGAATTCGAGAAATTCCTGTTGCATCTGAAAGTAGAAACTCGCACGATTACAACGGTACGTGTATTTTTCCCCTATGCCTTTGTAGTTATTGGTTTCGAGTATCAGACCAGCGAAAATTTTGAAGGTCTCTCAACCATTCCTTAACTTCAAACACCCATATCTCGCGAACGGGTTGACGAATTCGAGAAATTCCTGTTGCATCTGAAAGCAGAAACTCGCCCGATTACAACGGTACGTGTATTTTTGACCTAGGCCATTCCAGTTATTGGTTTCGAGTATCAGACCAGCGAAAATTTTGAAGGTTTCTCAACCATTCCTTAACTTTAAACTCCCATATCTCGCGAACGGATTGACGTATTCGAGAAATTCCTGTTGCATCTGAAAGCAGAAACTCGCCCTATTACAAAGATATGTGCATTTTTCCCCTATGCCTTTGTAGTTATTGGTTTCGAGTATCGGACCAGCGAAAATTTTGAAGGTTTCTCAAGCATTCCTTAATTTCAACCACCCATATCTCGCGAACGGATTGACGAACTCGAGAAATTCCTGTTGCATCTGAAAGCAGAAACTCGCCCGATTACAAAGATATGTGCATTTTTCCCCTATGCCTTTGTAGTTATTGGTTTCGAGTATCGGACCAGCGAAAATTTTGAAGGTCTCTGAACCATTCCTTAACTTCAAACACCCATATCTCGCGAACGGATTGACGAACTCGAGAAATTCCTGTTGCATCTGAGAGTGGAAACTCGCACGATTGCAATGGTGTGTGTACATTTCCCCTAGGCCATACCAGTTATTGGTTTCGAGTATCAGACTTGCGAAAATTTTGATGGTTTCTAAATCATTCCTTAACTTCAAACCCCCATATCTCGCTACGGGTTGACAAACTCGAGAAATTCCTGTTGCATTTGAAAGTAGAAACTTGCCCGATTACAATGGTGTGTGTACTTTTCCCCTAGCTCATTCCAGTTATTCGTTTCTAGTATCAGAATTGCGAAAATTATGATGGTTTCTCAACCATTCATTAACTTCAAACCCCCATATCTCGCTACGGGTTGACAAACTCGAGAAATTCCTGTTGCATTTGAAAGTAGAAACTTGCCCGATTACAATGGTGTGTGTACTTTTCCCCTAGCTCATTCCAGTTATTCGTTTCTAGTATCAGAATTGCGAAAATTATGATGGTTTCTCAACCATTCATTAACTTCAAACTCCCATATCTCGCGAACGGATTGACGAACTCTAGAAATTCCTGTTGCATCTGAAAGTAGAAACTCGCCCGATCACAAAAGTATGTGTATTTTTGCCCTAGGCCATAGTAGTTATTGGTTTCGAGTATCGGACTTGCGAAAATTTTGATGGTTTCTCAACCATTCCTTAACTTCAAACTCCGATACCTCGCGATCGGATTGGCGAACTCGAGAAATTCCTGTTGCATTTGAAAGTAGAAACTTGCCCGATTACAATGGTGTGTGTACTTTTCCCCTAGGCCGTTCCAGTTATTGGTTTCGAGTATTACACTTGCGAAAATTTTGATGGTTTCTCAACCATTCCTTAACTTCAAACTCCCATATCTCGCGAACGCATTGACGAACTCGAGAAATTCCTGTTGCATCTGAAAGTAGAAACTCGCCCGATTACAAAGGTATGCGTATTTTTCCCCTAGGCCATAGTAGTTATTGGCTTCGAGTATCAGACTTCCGAAAATTGTGATGGTCTCACAACCATTCCTTAACTTCAAACTCCCATATCTCGCGAACGGATTGACGAACTCGAGAAATTCCTGTTGCATCTGAAAGTAGAAACTCGCCCGATCACAAAGGTATGTGTATTTTTCCCCTAGGGCTTTGTAGTTATTGGTTTCGAGTATCAGACTTGCGAAAATTTTTATGGTTTCTCAAGCATTCCTTAAATTCACACTTCAATATCTCGCGAACGGATTGACGAACTCGAGAATTTCCTATTGCATCTGAAAGCAGAAACTCGCCCGATTACAACGGTATGTGCATTTTTGCCCTAGGCCATAGTAGTTATTGGTTTCGAGTATCAGACTTGCGAAAATTTTGATGGTTTCTCAATCATTCCTTAACTTGAAACTCCCATATCTCACGAACGGATTGACGAACTCGAGAAATTCCTGTTGCATTTGAAAGTAGAAACATGCCCGATTACAAAGGTGTGTATACTTTTCCCCTAGCTCATTCCAGTTATTCGTTTGTAGCATCAGAATTACGAAAATTATGATGGTTTCTTAACCATTCCTTAACTTCAAACTACCATATCTCGCGAACGGATTGACGAATTCGAGAAATTCCTGTTGCATCTGAAAGCAGAAACTCGCCCGATTACAAAGATATGTGCATTTTTCCCCTATGCCTTTGTAGTTATTGGTTTCGAGTATCGGACCAGCGAAAATTTTGAAGGTCTCTCAACCATTCCTTAACTTCAAACACCCATATCTCGCGAACGGATTGACGAATTCGAGAAATTCCTGTTGCATCTGAAAGTAGAAACTCGCACGACTACAACGGTACGTGTATTTTTGACCTAGGCCATTCCAGTTATTGGTTTCGAGTATAAGACCAGCGAAAATTTTGATGGTTTCTCAACCATTCCTTAACTTCACACTTCCATATCTCGCGAACGGATTGACGAACTCGAGAATTTCCTATTGCATCTGAAAGCAGAAACTCGCCCGACTACAACGGTATGTGTATTTTTCCCCTAGGCCTTTGTAGTTATTTGTTTCGAGTATCAGACTTGCGAAAATTTTGATGGTTTCTCAACCATTCCTTAACTTCACACTTCCATATCTCGCGAACGGATTGACGAACTCGAGAATTTCCTATTGCATCTGAAAGCAGAAACTCGCCCGATTACAACGGTATGTGCATTTTTGCCCTAGGCCATAGTAGTTATTGGTTTCGAGTATCAGCCTTGCGAAAATTTTGATGGTTTCTCAAGCATTCCATAACTTCAAACTCCCATATCTCGCGAACGGATTGACGAACTCGAGAAATTCCTGTTGCATCTGAGAGTGGAAACTCGCACGATTACATAGGTATGTGCATTTTTCCCCAATGCCTTTGTACTTATTGGTTTCGAGTATCAGACTTGCGAAAATTTTGATGGTTTCTCAAGCATTCCTTAATTTCACACTTCCATATCTCGCGAACGGATTGACGAACTACAGAAATTCCTGTTGCATCTGAAAGTAGAAACTCGCACGATTACAACGGTACGTGTATTTTTCCCCTATGCCTTTGTAGTTATTGGTTTCGAGTATCAGACCAGCGAAAATTTTGAAGGTCTCTCAACCATTCCTTAACTTCAAACACCCATATCTCGCGAACGGATTGACGAATTCGAGAAATTCCTGTTGCATCTGAAAGGAGACACACGCCCGATTACAACGGTACGTGTAGATTTCCCCTATGCCTTTGTAGTTACTGGTTTCGAGTATCAGACCAGCGAAAATTTTGAAGGTCTCTCAACCATTCCTTAACTTCAAACACCCATATCTCGCGAACGGATTGACGAATTCGAGAAATTCCTGTTGCATCTGAAAGTAGAAACTCGCACGACTACAACGGTACGTGTATTTTTGACCTAGGCCATTCCAGTTATTGGTTTCGAGTATAAGACAAGCGAAAATTTTGATGGTTTCTCAACCATTCCTTAAATTCACACTTCAATATCTCGCGAACGGATTGACGAACTCGAGAATTTCCTATTGCATCTGAAAGCAGAAACTCGCCCGATTACAACGGTATGTGCATTTTTGCCCTAGGCCATAGTAGTTATTTGTTTCGAGTATCAGACTTGCGAAAATTTTGATGGTTTCTCAACCATTCCTTAACTTCACACTTCCATATCTCGCGAACGGATTGACGAACTCGAGAATTTCCTATTGCATCTGAAAGCAGAAACTCGCCCGATTACAACGGTATGTGCATTTTTGCCCTAGGCCATAGTAGTTATTGGTTTCGAGTATCAGCCTTGCGAAAATTTTGATGGTTTCTCAAGCATTCCATAACTTCAAACTCCCATATCTCACGAACGGATTGACGAACTCGAGAAATTCCTGTTGCATCTGAGAGTGGAAACTCGCACGATTACATAGGTATGTGCATTTTTCCCCAATGCCTTTGTACTTATTGGTTTCGAGTATCAGACTTGCGAAAATTTTGATGGTTTCTCAAGCATTCCTTAATTTCACACTTCCATATCTCGCGAACGGATTGACGAATTCGAGAAATTCCTGTTGCATCTGAAAGTAGAAACTCGCACGATTACAACGGTACGTGTATTTTTCCCCTATGCCTTTGTAGTTATTGGTTTCGAGTATCAGACCAGCGAAAATTTTGAAGGTCTCTCAACCATTCCTTAACTTCAAACACCCATATCTCGCGAACGGGTTGACGAATTCGAGAAATTCCTGTTGCATCTGAAAGCAGAAACTCGCCCGATTACAACGGTACGTGTATTTTTGACCTAGGCCATTCCAGTTATTGGTTTCGAGTATCAGACCAGCGAAAATTTTGAAGGTTTCTCAACCATTCCTTAACTTTAAACTCCCATATCTCGCGAACGGATTGACGTATTCGAGAAATTCCTGTTGCATCTGAAAGCAGAAACTCGCCCTATTACAAAGATATGTGCATTTTTCCCCTATGCCTTTGTAGTTATTGGTTTCGAGTATCGGACCAGCGAAAATTTTGAAGGTTTCTCAAGCATTCCTTAATTTCAACCACCCATATCTCGCGAACGGATTGACGAACTCGAGAAATTCCTGTTGCATCTGAAAGCAGAAACTCGCCCGATTACAAAGATATGTGCATTTTTCCCCTATGCCTTTGTAGTTATTGGTTTCGAGTATCGGACCAGCGAAAATTTTGAAGGTCTCTGAACCATTCCTTAACTTCAAACACCCATATCTCGCGAACGGATTGACGAACTCGAGAAATTCCTGTTGCATCTGAGAGTGGAAACTCGCACGATTGCAATGGTGTGTGTACATTTCCCCTAGGCCATACCAGTTATTGGTTTCGAGTATCAGACTTGCGAAAATTTTGATGGTTTCTAAATCATTCCTTAACTTCAAACCCCCATATCTCGCTACGGGTTGACAAACTCGAGAAATTCCTGTTGCATTTGAAAGTAGAAACTTGCCCGATTACAATGGTGTGTGTACTTCTCCCCTAGCTCATTCCAGTTATTCGTTTCTAGTATCAGAATTGCGAAAATTATGATGGTTTCTCAACCATTCATTAACTTCAAACTCCCATATCTCGCGAACGGATTGACGAACTCGAGGAATTCCTGTTGCATTTGAAAGTAGAAACTCACCCCATTACAATGGTGTGTGTACTTTTCCCCTAGGCCATTCCTGTTATTGGTTTCGAGTATCAGAGTAGCGAAAATTTTGATGGTTCCTCAAGCATTCCTTAATTTCAAACTCCCATATCTCGCGAACGGATTGACGAACTCGAGAAATTCCTGTTGCATTTGAAAGTAGAAACTTGCCCGATTACAACGGTGTGTGTACTTTTCGCCTACGCCGTTCCAGATATTGGTTTCGAGTATAAGATTTGCGAATATTTTGATGGTTTCTCAAGCATTCCTTAACTTCAAACTCCCATATCTCCCGAACGGATCGACGAACTCGAGAAATTCCTGTTGCATCTGAAAGAAGAGTCTCGCCCGATTACAAAGGTATGTGTATTTTTCCCCTAGGCCATAGTAGTTATTGGTTTCAAGTATCAGACTTCCGAAAATTGTGATGGTCTCACAACCATTCATTAACTTCAAACTCCCATATCTCGCGAACGGATTGACGAACTCGAGGAATTCCTGTTGCATTTGAAAGTAGAAACTCACCCCATTATAATGGTGTGTGTACTTTTCCCCTAGGCCATTCCTGTTATTGGTTTCGAGTATCAGAGTAGCGAAAATTTTGATGGTTCCTCAAGCATTCCTTAATTTCAAACTCCCATATCTCGCGAACGGATTGACGAACTCTAGAAATTCCTGTTGCATCTGAAAGTAGAAACTCGCCCGATCACAAAAGTATGTGTATTTTTGCCCTAGGCCATAGTAGTTATTGGTTTCGAGTATCGGACTTGCGAAAATGTTGATGGTTTCTCAACCATTCCTTAACTTCAAACTCCGATACCTCGCGATCGGATTGGCGAACTCGAGAAATTCCTGTTGCATTTGAAAGTAGAAACTTGCCCGATTACAATGGTGTGTGTACTTTTCCCCTAGGCCGTTCCAGTTATTGGTTTCGAGTATTACACTTGCGAAAATTTTGATGGTTTCTCAACCATTCCTTAACTTCAAACTCCCATATCTCGCGAACGGATTGACGAACTCGAGAAATTCCTGTTGCATCTGAAAGTAGAAACTCGCCCGATTACAAAGGTATGCGTATTTTTCCCCTAGGCCATAGTAGTTATTGGCTTCGAGTATCAGACTTCCGAAAATTGTGATGGTCTCACAACCATTCCTTAACTTCAAACTCCCATATCTCGCGAACGGATTGACGAACTCGAGAAATTCCTGTTGCATCTGAAAGTAGAAACTCGCCCGATCACAAAGGTATGTGTATTTTTCCCCTAGGGCTTTGTAGTTATTGGTTTCGAGTATCAGACTTGCGAAAATTTTGATGGTTTCTCACGCATTCCATAACTTCAAACTCCCATATCTCGCGAACGGATTGACGAACTCGAGAAATTCCTGTTGCATCTGAAAGTAGAAACTCGCCCGATTACAAAGGTATGCGTATTTTTCCCCTAGGCCATAGTAGTTATTGGCTTCGAGTATCGGACTTGCGAAAATTTTGATGGTTTCTCAACCATTCCTTAACTTCAAACTCCGATACCTCGCGATCGGATTGGCGAACTCGAGAAATTCCTGTTGCATTTGAAAGTAGAAACTTGCCCGATTACAATGGTGTGTGTACTTTTCCCCTAGGCCGTTCCAGTTATTGGTTTCGAGTATAAGACCAGCGAAAATTTTGATGGTTTCTCAACCATTCCTTAACTTCACACTTCCATATCTCGCGAACGGATTGACGAACTCGAGAATTTCCTATTGCATCTGAAAGCAGAAACTCGCCCGACTACAACGGTATGTGTATTTTTCCCCTAGGCCTTTGTAGTTATTTGTTTCGAGTATCAGACTTGCGAAAATTTTGATGGTTTCTCAACCATTCCTTAACTTCACACTTCCATATCTCGCGAACGGATTGACGAACTCGAGAATTTCCTATTGCATCTGAAAGCAGAAACTCGCCCGATTGCAACGGTATGTGCATTTTTGCCCTAGGCCATAGTAGTTATTGGTTTCGAGTATCAGCCTTGCGAAAATTTTGATGGTTTCTCAAGCATTCCATAACTTCAAACTCCCATATCTCGCGAACGGATTGACGAACTCGAGAAATTCCTGTTGCATCTGAGAGTGGAAACTCGCACGATTACATAGGTATGTGCATTTTTCCCCAATGCCTTTGTACTTATTGGTTTCGAGTATCAGACTTGCGAAAATTTTGATGGTTTCTCAAGCATTCCTTAATTTCACACTTCCATATCTCGCGAACGGATTGACGAACTCGAGAAATTCCTGTTGCATCTGAAAGTAGAAACTCGCACGATTACAACGGTACGTGTATTTTTCCCCTATGCCTTTGTAGTTATTGGTTTCGAGTATCAGACCAGCGAAAATTTTGAAGGTCTCTCAACGATTCCTTAACTTCAAACACCCATATCTCGCGAACGGATTGACGAATTCGAGAAATTCCTGTTGCATCTGAAAGGAGACACACGCCCGATTACAACGGTACGTGTATTTTTCCCCTATGCCTTTGTAGTTACTGGTTTCGAGTATCAGACCAGCGAAAATTTTGAAGGTCTCTCAACCATTCCTTAACTTCAAACACCCATATCTCGCGAACGGGTTGACGAATTCGAGAAATTCCTGTTGCATCTGAAGCCAGAAACTCGCCCGATTACAAAGATATGTGCATTTTTCCCCTATGCCTTTGTAGTTATTGGTTTCGAGTATCGGACCAGCGAAAATTTTGAAGGTCTCTCACCATTCCTTAACTTCAAACACCCATATCTCGCGAACGGATTGACGAATTCGAGAAATTCCTGTTGCATCTGAAAGTAGAAACTCGCACGATTACAACGGTACGTGTATTTTTGACCTAGGCCATTCCAGTTATTGGTTTCGAGTATCAGACTTGCGAAAATTTTGATGGTTTCTCAACCATTCCTTAAATTCACACTTCAATATCTCGCGAACGGATTGACGAACTCGAGAATTTCCTATTGCATCTGAAAGCAGAAACTCGCCCGATTACAACGGTATGTGCATTTTTGCCCTAGGCCATAGTAGTTATTGGTTTCGAGTATCAGACTTGCGAAAATTTTGATGGTTTCTCAATCATTCCTTAACTTGAAACTCCCATATCTCACGAACGGATTGACGAACTCGAGAAATTCCTGTTGCATTTGAAAGTAGAAACATGCCCGATTACAAAGGTGTGTGTACTTTTCCCCTAGCTCATTCCAGTTATTCGTTTGTAGCATCAGAATTACGAAAATTATGATGGTTTCTTAACCATTCCTTAACTTCAAACTACCATATCTCGCGAACGGATTGACGAATTCGAGAAATTCCTGTTGCATCTGAAAGCAGAAACTCGCCCGATTACAAAGATATGTGCATTTTTCCCCTATGCCTTTGTAGTTATTGGTTTCGAGTATCGGAACAGCGAAAATTTTGAAGGTCTCTCAACCATTCCTTAACTTCAAACACCCATATCTCGCGAACGGATTGACGAATTCGAGAAATTCCTGTTGCATCTGAAAGTAGAATCTCGCACGACTACAACGGTACGTGTATTTTTGACCTAGGCCATTCCAGTTATTGGTTTCGAGTATAAGACCAGCGAAAATTTTGATGGTTTCTCAACCATTCCTTAACTTCACACTTCCATATCTCGCGAACGGATTGACGAACTCGAGAATTTCCTATTGCATCTGAAAGCAGAAACTCGCCCGACTACAACGGTATGTGTATTTTTCCCCTAGGCCTTTGTAGTTATTTGTTTCGAGTATCAGACTTGCGAAAATTTTGATGGTTTCTCAACCATTCCTTAACTTCACACTTCCATATCTCGCGAACGGATTGACGAACTCGAGAATTTCCTATTGCATCTGAAAGCAGAAACTCGCCCGATTACAACGGTATGTGCATTTTTGCCCTAGGCCATAGTAGTTATTGGTTTGGAGTATCAGCCTTGCGAAAATTTTGATGGTTTCTCAAGCATTCCATAACTTCAAACTCCCATATCTCGCGAACGGATTGACGAACTCGAGAAATTCCTGTTGCATCTGAGAGTGGAAACTCGCACGATTACATAGGTATGTGCATTTTTCCCCAATGCCTTTGTACTTATTGGTTTCGAGTATCAGACTTGCGAAAATTTTGATGGTTTCTCAAGCATTCCTTAATTTCACACTTCCATATCTCGCGAACGGATTGACGAATTCGAGAAATTCCTGTTGCATCTGAAAGTAGAAACTCGCACGATTACAACGGTACGTGTATTTTTCCCCTATGCCTTTGTAGTTATTGGTTTCGAGTATCAGACCAGCGAAAATTTTGAAGGTCTCTCAACCATTCCTTAACTTCAAACACCCATATCTCGCGAACGGATTGACGAATTCGAGAAATTCCTGTTGCATCTGAAAGTAGAAACTCGCACGATTACAACGGTACGTGTATTTTTCCCCTATGCCTTTGTAGTTATTGGTTTCGAGTATCAGACCAGCGAAAATTTTGAAGGTCTCTCAACCATTCCTTAACTTCAAACACCCATATCTCGCGAACGGATTGACGAATTCGAGAAATTCCTGTTGCATCTGAAAGGAGACACACGCCCGATTACAACGGTACGTGTATTTTCCCCCTATGCCTTTGTAGTTACTGGTTTCGAGTATCAGACCAGCGAAAATTTTGAAGGTCTCTCAACCATTCCCTAACTTCAAACACCCATATCTCGCGAACGGGTTGACGAATTCGAGAAATTCCTGTTGCATCTGAAAGCAGAAACTCGCCCGATTACAACGGTACGTGTATTTTTGACCTAGGCCATTCCAGTTATTGGTTTCGAGTATCAGACCAGCGAAAATTTTGAAGGTTTCTCAACCATTCCTTAACTTTAAACTCCCATAGCTCGCGAACGGATTGACGTATTCGAGAAATTCCTGTTGCATCTGAAAGCAGAAACTCGCCCTATTACAAAGATATGTGCATTTTTCCCCTATGCCTTTGTAGTTATTTGTTTCGAGTATCAGACTTGCGAAAATTTTGATGGTTTCTCAAGCATTCCTTAATTTCAACCACCCATATCTCGCGAACGGATTGACGAACTCGAGAAATTCCTGTTGCATCTGAAAGCAGAAACTCGCCCGATTACAAAGATATGTGCATTTTTCCCCTATGCCTTTGTAGTTATTGGTTTCGAGTATCAGACCAGCGAAAATTTTGAAGGTCTCTGAACCATTCCTTAACTTCAAACACCCATATCTCGCGAACGGATTGACGAACTCGAGAAATTCCTGTTGCATCTGAGAGTGGAAACTCGCACGATTGCAATGGTGTGTGTACATATCCCCTAGGCCATACCAGTTATTGGTTTCGAGTATCAGACTTGCGAAAATTTTGATGGTTTCTAAATCATTCCTTAACTTCAAACTCCCATATCTCGCTACGGGTTGACAAACTCGAGAAATTCCTGTTGCATTTGAAAGTAGAAACTTGCCCGATTACAATGGTGTGTGTACTTTTCCCCTAGCTCATTCCAGTTATTCGTTTCTAGTATCAGAATTGCGAAAATTATGATGGTTTCTTAACCATTCCTTAACTTCAAACTACCATATCTCGCGAACGGATTGACGAATTCGAGAAATTCCTGTTGCATCTGAAAGCAGAAACTCGCCCGATTACAAAGATATGTGCATTTTTCCCCTATGCCTTTGTAGTTATTGGTTTCGAGTGTCGGACCAGCGAAAATTTTGTAGGTCTCTCAACCATTCCTTAACTTCAAACACCCATATCTCGCGAACGGAATGACGAATTCGAGAAACTCCTGTTGCATCTGAAAGTAGAAACTCGCACGATTACAACGGTACGTGTATTTTTGACCTAGGCCATTCCAGTTATTGGTTTCGACTATCAGACCAGCGAAAATTTTGATGGTTTCTCAACCATTCCTTAACTTCACACTTCCATATCTCGCGAACGGATTGACGAACTCGAGAATTTCCTATTGCATCTGAAAGCAGAAACTCGCCCGACTACAACGGTATGTGTATTTTTCCCCTAGGCCTTTGTAGTTATTTGTTTCGAGTATCAGACTTGCGAAAATATTGTAGGTCTCTCAACCATTCCTTAACTTCAAACACCCATATCTCACGAACGGATTGAAGAATTCGAGAAACTCCTGTTGCATCTGAAAGTAGAAACTCGCACGATTACAACGGTACGTGTATTTTTGACCTAGGCCATTCCAGTTATTGGTTTCGAGTATCAGACCAGCGAAAATTTTGATGGTTTCTCAACCATTCCTCAACTTCACACTTCCATATCTCGCGAACGGATTGACGAACTCGAGAAATTCCTGTTGCATCTGAAAGCAGAAACTCGCCCGATTACAAAGATATGTGCATTTTTCCCCTATGCCTTTGTAGTTATTGGTTTCGAGTATCAGACCAGCGAAAATTTTGAAGGTCTCTGAACCATTCCTTAACTTCAAACACCCATATCTCGCGAACGGATTGACGAACTCGAGAAATTCCTGTTGCATCTGAGAGTGGAAACTCGCACGATTGCAATGGTGTGTGTACATATCCCCTAGGCCATACCAGTTATTGGTTTCGAGTATCAGACTTGCGAAAATTTTGATGGTTTCTAAATCATTCCTTAACTTCAAACTCCCATATCTCGCTACGGGTTGACAAACTCGAGAAATTCCTGTTGCATTTGAAAGTAGAAACTTGCCCGATTACAATGGTGTGTGTACTTTTCCCCTAGCTCATTCCAGTTATTCGTTTCTAGTATCAGAATTGCGAAAATTATGATGGTTTCTTAACCATTCCTTAACTTCAAACTACCATATCTCGCGAACGGATTGACGAATTCGAGAAATTCCTGTTGCATCTGAAAGCAGAAACTCGCCCGATTACAAAGATATGTGCATTTTTCCCCTATGCCTTTGTAGTTATTGGTTTCGAGTGTCGGACCAGCGAAAATTTTGTAGGTCTCTCAACCATTCCTTAACTTCAAACACCCATATCTCGCGAACGGAATGACGAATTCGAGAAACTCCTGTTGCATCTGAAAGTAGAAACTCGCACGATTACAACGGTACGTGTATTTTTGACCTAGGCCATTCCAGTTATTGGTTTCGACTATCAGACCAGCGAAAATTTTGTTGGTTTCTCAACCATTCCTTAACTTCACACTTCCATATCTCGCGAACGGATTGACGAACTCGAGAATTTCCTATTGCATCTGAAAGCAGAAACTCGCCCGACTACAACGGTATGTGTATTTTTCCCCTAGGCCTTTGTAGTTATTTGTTTCGAGTATCAGACTTGCGAAAATTTTGACGGTTTCTCAATCATTCCTTAACTTCAAACTCCCATATCTCGCTACGGGTAGACAAACTCGAGAAATTCCTGTTGCATTTGAAAGTAGAAACTTGCCCGATTACAATGGTGTGTGTACTTTTCCCCTAGCTCATTCCAGTTATACGTTTCTAGCATCAGAATTGCGAAAATTTTGATGGTTTCTCAAGCATTCCTTAATTTCAACCACCCATATCTCGCGAACGGATTGACGAACTCGAGAAATTCCTGTTGCATCTGAAAGCAGAAACTCGCCCGATTACAAAGATATGTGCATTTTTCCCCTATGCCTATGTAGTTATTGGTTTCGAGTATCGGACCAGCGAAAATATTGAAGGTCTCTCAACCATTCCTTAACTTCAAGTACCCATATCTCGCGAACGGATTGACGAATTCGAGAAATTCCTGTTGCATCTGAAAGCAGAAACTCGCCCGATTACAAAGATATGTGCATTTTTCCCCTATGCCTTTGTAGTTATTGGTTTCGAGTATCGGACCAGCGAAAATATTGTAGGTCTCTCAACCATTCCTTAACTTCAAACACCCATATCTCGCGAACGGATTGAAGAATTCGAGAAACTCCTGTTGCATCTGAAAGTAGAAACTCGCACGATTACAACGGTACGTGTATTTTTGACCTAGGCCATTCCAGTTATTGGTTTCGAGTATCAGACCAGCGAAAATTTTGATGGTTTCTCAACCATTCCTCAACTTCACACTTCCATATCTCGCGAACGGATTGACGAACTCGAGAATTTCCTATTGCATCTGAAAGCAGAAACTCGCCCGACTACAACGGTATGTGTATTTTTCCCCTAGGCCTTTGTAGTTATTTGTTTCGAGTATCAGACTTGCGAAAATTTTGACGGTTTCTCAATCATTCCTTAACTTCAAACTCCCATATCTCGCTACGGGTAGACAAACTCGAGAAATTCCTGTTGCATTTGAAAGTAGAAACTTGCCCGATTACAATGGTGTGTGTACTTTTCCCCTAGCTCATTCCAGTTATTCGTTTCTAGCATCAGAATTGCGAAAATTTTGATGGTTTCTCAAGCATTCCTTAATTTCAACCACCCATATCTCGCGAACGGATTGACGAACTCGAGAAATTCCTGTTGCATCTGAAAGCAGAAACTCGCCCGATTACAAAGATATGTGCATTTTTCCCCTATGCCTATGTAGTTATTGGTTTCGAGTATCGGACCAGCGAAAATTTTGAAGGTCTCTCAACCATTCCTTATCTTCAAATACCCATATCTCGCGAACGGATTGACGAATTCGAGAAATTCCTGTTGCATCTGAAAGTAGAAACTCGCACGATTACAACGGTACGTGTATTTTTGACCTAGGCCATTCCAGTTATTGGTTTCGAGTATCAGAGCAGCGAAAATTTTGATGGTTTCTCAACCATTCCTTAACTTCACACTTCCATATCTCGCGAACGGATTGACGAACTCGAGAATTTCCTATTGCATCTGAAAGCAGAAACTCGCCCGACTACAACGGTATGTGTATTTTTCCCGTAGGCCTTTGTAGTTATTTGTTTCGAGTATCAGACTTGCGATAATTTTGATGGTTTCTCAACCATTCCTTAACTTCACACTTCCATATCTCGCGAACGGATTGACGAACTCGAGAATTTCCTATTGCATCTGAAAGGAGAAACTCGCCCGATTACAACGGCATGTGCATTTTTGCCCTAGGCCATAGTAGTTATTGGTTTCGAGTATCAGACTTGCGAAAATTTTGATGGTTTCTCAAGCATTCCATAACTTCAAACTCCCATATCTCGCGAACGGATTGACGTATTCGAGAAATTCCTGTTGCATCTGAAAGCAGAAACTCGCCCGATTACAAAGATATGTGCATTTTTCCCCTATGCCTTTGTAGTTATTGGTTTCGAGTATCGGACCAGCGAAAATTTTGAAGGTCTCTCAACCATTCCTTAACTTCACACTTCCATATCTCGCGAACGGATTGAGGAACTCGAGAATATCCTATTGCATCTGAAAGCAGAAACTCGCACGATTACATAGGTATGTGCATTTTTCCCCAATGCCTTTGTACTTATTGATTTCGAGTTTCAGACTTGCGAAAATTTTGATGGTTTCTCAAGCATTCCTTAATTTCAAACACCCATATCTCGCGAACGGATTGACGAACTCGAGAAATTCCTGTTGCATCTGAGAGTGGAAACTCGCACGATTGCAATGGTGTGTGTACATTTCCCCTAGGCCATACCAGTTATTAGTTTCGAGTATCAGACTTGCGAAAATTTAGATGGTTTCTCAATCATTCCTTAGCTTCAAACTCCCATATCTCGCTACGGGTTGACAAACTCGAGAAATTCCTGTTGCATTTGAAAGTAGAAATTTGCCCGATTACAATGGTGTGTGTACTTTTCCCCTAGCTCATTCCAGTTATTCGTTTCAAGCATCAGAATTGCGAAAATTATGATGGTTTCTTAACCATTCCTTAACTTCAAACTACCATATCTCGCGAACGGATTGACGAACTCGAGAATTTCCCATTGCATCTGAAAGGAGACACACGCCCGATTACAACGGTACGTGTATTTTTTACCTAGGCCATTCCAGTTATTGGTTTCGAGTATCAGACCAGTGAAAATTTTGAAGGTCTCTCAACCATTCCTTAACTTCAAACACCCATATCTCGCGAACGGATTCACGAATTCGAGAAATTCCTGTTGCATCTGAAAGCAGAAACTCGGCCGATTACAAAGATATGTGCATTTTTCCCCTATGCCTTTGTACCTATTGGTTTCGAGTATCGGACCAGCGAAAATTTTGAAGGTCTCTCAACCATTCCTTAGCTTCAAACACCCATAACTCGCGAACAGATTGACGAATTCGAGAAATTCCTGTTGCATCTGAAAGTAGAAACTCGCACGATTACAACGGTACGTGTATTTTTGACCTAGGCCATTCCAGTTATTGGTTTCGAGTATCAGACCAGGGAAAATTTTGAAGGTTTCTTAACCATTCCTTAACTTTAAACTCCCATATCTCGCGAACGGATTGACGTATTCGAGAAATTCCTGTTGCATCTGAAAGCAGAAACTCGCCCGATTACAAAGATACGTGCATTTTTCCCCTATGCCTTTTTAGTTATTGGTTTCGAGTATCGGACCAGCGAAAATTTTGAAGGTCTCTCAACCATTCCTCAACTTCAAACACCCATATCTCGCAAACGGATTGACGAATTCGAGAAATTCCTGTTGCATCTGAAAGCAGAAACTCTCCCGATTACAAAGATATGTGCATTTTTCCCCTATGCCTTTGTAGTTATTTGTTTCGAGTATCAGACTTGCGAAAATTTTGATGGTTTGTCAACCATTCCTTAACTTCACACTTCCATATCTCGCGAACGGAATGACGAACTCGAGAATTTCCTATTGCATCTGAAAGCAGAAACTCGCCCGATTACAACGGTATGTGTACTTTTCCCCTAGGGCATTGTAGTTATTGGTTTCGAGTATCAGACCAGCGAAAATTTTGATGGTTTCTCAACCATTTCTTAACTTCACACTTCCATATCTCGCGAACGGATTGACGAACTCGAGAATTTCCTATTGCATCTGAAAGCAGAAACTCGCCCGATTACAACGGTATGTGCATTTTTGCCCTAGGCCATAGTAGTTATTGGTTTCGAGTATCAGACTTGCGAAAATTTTGATGGTTTCTCAATCATTCCTTAACTTCAAACTCCCATATCTCGCGAACGGATTGACGAACTCGAGAAATTCCTGTTGCATTTGAAAGTAGAAACTTGCCCGATTACAATGGTGTGTGTACTTTTCCCCTAGCTCATTCCAGTTATTCGTTTCTAGCATTAGAATTGCGAAAATTATGATGGTTTCTTAACCATTGCTTAACTTCAAACTACCATATCTCGCGAACGGATTGACGAAATCCAGAATTTCCTATTGCATCTGAAAGCACACACACGCCCGATTACAACGGTACGTGTATTTTTGACCTAGGCCATTCCAGTTATTGGTTTCGGGTATCAGACCAGTGAAAATTTTGAAGGTTTCTCAACCATTCCTTAACTTCAAACATCCATATCTCGCGAACGGATTGTCGAATTCGAGAAATTCCAGTTGCATCTGAAAGTAGAAACTCGCACGATTACAACGGTAAGTGTATTTTTGACCTAGGCCATTCCAGTTATTGGTTTCTAGTATCAGACCAGCGAATATTTTGAAGGTTTCTCAACCATTCCTTAACTTCAAACTCCCATATCTCGCGCACGCAATGACGAACTTGAGAAATTCCTATTGCATCTGAAAGCAGAAACACGCCCGATTACAACGGTACGTGTATTTTTTACCTAGGCCATTCCAGTTATTGGTTTCGAGTATCAGACTTGCGAAAATTTTGATGATTTCTCAATCATTCCTTAACTTCAAACTCCCTTATCTCGCTATGGGTTGACAAACTCGAGAAATTCCTGTTGCATTTGAAAGTAGAAACTTGCCCGATTACATTGGTGTGTGTACTTTTCCCCTAGCTCATTCCAGTTATTCCTTTTCTAGCATCAGAATTGCGAAAATTATGATGGTTTCTTAACCATTGCTTAACTTCAAACACCCATATCTCGCGAACGGATTGACGAATTCGAGAAATTCCGGTTGCATCTGAAAGTAGAAACTCGCACGATTACAACGGTACGTGTATTTTTGACCTAGGCCATTCCTGTTATTGGTTTCGAGTATCAGACCAGCGGAAATTTTGATGGTTTCTCAACCATTCCTTAACTTCACACTTCCATATCTCGCGAACGGATTGACGAACTCGAGAATTTCCTATTGCATCTGAAAGCAGAAACTCGCCCGACTACAACGGTATGTGTATTTTTCCCCTAGGCCTTTGTAGTTATTTGTTTCGAGTATCAGACTTGTGAAAATTTTGATGGTTTCTCAACCATTCCTTAACTTCACACTTCCATATCTCGCGAACGGATTGACGAACTCGAGAATTTCCTATTGCATCTGAAAGCAGAAACTCGCCCGACTACAACGGTATGTGTATTTTTCCCCTAGGCCTTTGTATTTATTTGTTTCGAGTATCAGACTTGCGAAAATTTTGATGGTTTCTCAACCATTCCTTAACTTCAAACTCCCATATCTCGCGAACGGATTGACGAATTCGAGAAATTCCTGTTGCATCTGAAAGCAGAAACTCGACCTATTACAAAGATATGTGTGTTTTTCCCCTAGGCCTTTGTAGTTATTGGTTTCGAGTATCAGACTTGCGAAAATTTTGAGGGTTTCTCAACCATTCCTTAACTTCAAACTCCCATATCTCGCGAACGGATTGACGAACTCGAGAAATTTCTGTTGCATCTGAAAGCAGAAACTCGCCCGATTACAACGGTATGTGTATTTTCCCCTAGGCCATTGTAGTTATTGGTTTCTAGCGTCAGAATTGCGAAAATTTTGATGGTTTCTCAACCATTCCTTAACTTCAGACTCCCATATCTCGCGAACGGAATGACGAACTTGAGAATTTCCTATTGCATCTGAAAACAGAAACTCGCCCGATTACAACGGTATGTGCATTTTTCCCCTAGGCCATAGTATTTATTGGTTTCGAGTATCAGACTTGCGAAAATTTTGATGATTTCTCAAGCATTCCATAACTTCTAATTCCCATAGCTCGCGAACGGATTGACGAACTCGAGAAATTCCTGTTGCATCTGAAAGTAGAAACTCTCCCAATTACAACGGTGTGTGTACTTTTCCCGAGACCATTCCAGCTATTGGTTTCGATTATCAGACTTGCGAAAATTTTGATGGTTTCTCAACCAATCCTTAACTTCACACTTCCATATCTCGCGAACGGATTGACGAACTCGAGAAATTCCTGTTGCATTTGAAAGCAGAAACTCGCCCGATTACAACGGTATGTGTTTTTTCCCCTAGGCCATTGTACTTATTGGTTTCTGGCGTCAGAACTGCGAAAATTTTGATGGTTTCTCAACCATTCCTTAACTTCAGACTCCCGTATCTCGCGAACGGAATGACGAACTCGACAAATTCCTGTTGCATCTGAAAGAGGAAACTCGCCCGATTACAAAGGTATGTGGATTTTTCCCCTAGGCCTTTGTAGTTATTGGTTTAGAGTATAAGAATTGCGAAAATTTTGATGGTTTCTCAAGCATTCCTTAACTTCAAACTCCCATATCTCGCGAACAGATTGACGAACTCGAGAAATTCCTGTTGCATCTGAAAGCAGAAACTCGCCCGATTACAAAGATATGTATGTTTTTCCCCTAGGCCATTGTAGTTAATGGTTTAGAGTATCAGACTTGCGAAAATTTTGAGGGTTTCTCAACCATTCCTTATCTTCAAACTCCCATATCTCGCGAACGGATCGACGAACTCGAGAAATTCCTGTTGCATCTGAAAGTAGAGACTCGCCCGATTAGAATGGTGTGTGTACTTTTCCGCTAGGCCATTCCAGTTATTGGTTACGAGTATCAGACTTGCGAAAATTTTGATGGTTTCTCAGCCATTCTTTAACTTCAAACTTCCATATCCCGCGAACGCAATGACGCACTCGAGAAATTCCTGTTGCATCTGAAAGCAGAAACTCGCCCGATTTCAACGGTATGTGCATTTTTACCCCAGGCCTTTGTAGTTATTGGTTTCGAGTATCAGAATTCCGAAAATTTTGATGGTTTCTCAAGCATTCCTTAACTTCAAACTCCCATATCTCGCGAACGGAACGACGAACTCGAGAAATTCCTGTTGCATCTGAAAGTGGAAACTCGCCCGATTACAAAGGTATGTGCATTTTTCCGCTAGGCCTTTGTAGTTATTGGTTTCGAGTATCAGACTTGCGAAAATTTTGAGGGTTACTCAACCATTCCTTAACTTCAAACCCCCATATCTCGCGAACGGATTGACGAACTCGAGAAATTCCTGTTGCATCTGAAAGTGGAAACTCCCCCGATTACAAAGGTATGTGCATTTTTCCCCTAGGCCTTTGTAGTTATTGGTTTCCAGTATCAGACTTGCGAAAATTTTGATGGTTTCTCAGCCATTCTTTAACTTCAAACTTCCATATCTCGCGAACGCAATGACGCACTCGAGAAATTCCTGTTGCATCTGAAAGCAGAAACTCGCCCGATTTCAACGGTATGTGCATTTTTACCCCAGGCCATTGTAGTTATTGGTTTAGAGTATCAGACTTGCGAAAATTTTGAGGGTTTCTCAACCATTCCTTAACTTCAAACTCCCATATCTCGCGAACGGATTGACGAACTCGAGAAGTTCCTGTTGCATCTGAAAGTAGAAACTCGCCCGATGACATTGGTGTGTGTACTTTTCCCCTAGGCCATTCCAGTTATTGGTTTCGAGTATCAGACCAGCGAAAATTTTGATGGTTTCTCAACCATTCCTTAACTTCACACTTCCATATCTCGCGAACGGATTGACGAACTGGAGAAATTCCTGTTGCATCTGAAAGCAGAAACTCTCCCGATTACAAAGATATGTGCATTTTTCCCCTATGCCTTTGTAGTTATTTGTTTCGAGTATCAGACTTGCGAAAATTTTGATGGTTTGTCAACCATTCCTTAACTTCACACTTCCATATCTCGCGAACGGAATGACGAACTCGAGAATTTCCTATTGCATCTGAAAGCAGAAACTCGCCCGATTACAACGGTATGTGTACTTTTCCCCTAGGGCATTGTAGTTATTGGTTTCGAGTATCAGACCAGCGAAAATTTTGATGGTTTCTCAACCATTTCTTAACTTCACACTTCCATATCTCGCGAACGGATTGACGAACTCGAGAATTTCCTATTGCATCTGAAAGCAGAAACTCGCCCGATTACAACGGTATGTGCATTTTTGCCCTAGGCCATAGTAGTTATTGGTTTCGAGTATCAGACTTGCGAAAATTTTGATGGTTTCTCAATCATTCCTTAACTTCAAACTCCCATATCTCGCGAACGGATTGACGAACTCGAGAAATTCCTGTTGCATTTGAAAGTAGAAACTTGCCCGATTACAATGGTGTGTGTACTTTTCCCCTAGCTCATTCCAGTTATTCGTTTCTAGCATTAGAATTGCGAAAATTATGATGGTTTCTTAACCATTGCTTAACTTCAAACTACCATATCTCGCGAACGGATTGACGAAATCCAGAATTTCCTATTGCATCTGAAAGCACACACACGCCCGATTACAACGGTACGTGTATTTTTGACCTAGGCCATTCCAGTTATTGGTTTCGGGTATCAGACCAGTGAAAATTTTGAAGGTTTCTCAACCATTCCTTAACTTCAAACATCCATATCTCGCGAACGGATTGTCGAATTCGAGAAATTCCAGTTGCATCTGAAAGTAGAAACTCGCACGATTACAACGGTAAGTGTATTTTTGACCTAGGCCATTCCAGTTATTGGTTTCTAGTATCAGACCAGCGAATATTTTGAAGGTTTCTCAACCATTCCTTAACTTCAAACTCCCATATCTCGCGCACGCAATGACGAACTTGAGAAATTCCTATTGCATCTGAAAGCAGAAACACGCCCGATTACAACGGTACGTGTATTTTTTACCTAGGCCATTCCAGTTATTGGTTTCGAGTATCAGACTTGCGAAAATTTTGATGATTTCTCAATCATTCCTTAACTTCAAACTCCCTTATCTCGCTATGGGTTGACAAACTCGAGAAATTCCTGTTGCATTTGAAAGTAGAAACTTGCCCGATTACATTGGTGTGTGTACTTTTCCCCTAGCTCATTCCAGTTATTCCTTTTCTAGCATCAGAATTGCGAAAATTATGATGGTTTCTTAACCATTCCTTAACTTCAAACACCCATATCTCGCGAACGGATTGACGAATTCGAGAAATTCCGGTTGCATCTGAAAGTAGAAACTCGCACGATTACAACGGTACGTGTATTTTTGACCTAGGCCATTCCTGTTATTGGTTTCGAGTATCAGACCAGCGGAAATTTTGATGGTTTCTCAACCATTCCTTAACTTCACACTTCCATATCTCGCGAACGGATTGACGAACTCGAGAATTTCCTATTGCATCTGAAAGCAGAAACTCGCCCGACTACAACGGTATGTGTATTTTTCCCCTAGGCCTTTGTAGTTATTTGTTTCGAGTATCAGACTTGTGAAAATTTTGATGGTTTCTCAACCATTCCTTAACTTCACACTTCCATATCTCGCGAACGGATTGACGAACTCGAGAATTTCCTATTGCATCTGAAAGCAGAAACTCGCCCGACTACAACGGTATGTGTATTTTTCCCCTAGGCCTTTGTATTTATTTGTTTCGAGTATCAGACTTGCGAAAATTTTGATGGTTTCTCAACCATTCCTTAACTTCAAACTCCCATATCTCGCGAACGGATTGACGAATTCGAGAAATTCCTGTTGCATCTGAAAGCAGAAACTCGACCTATTACAAAGATATGTGTGTTTTTCCCCTAGGCCTTTGTAGTTATTGGTTTCGAGTATCAGACTTGCGAAAATTTTGAGGGTTTCTCAACCATTCCTTAACTTCAAACTCCCATATCTCGCGAACGGATTGACGAACTCGAGAAATTTCTGTTGCATCTGAAAGCAGAAACTCGCCCGATTACAACGGTATGTGTATTTTCCCCTAGGCCATTGTAGTTATTGGTTTCTAGCGTCAGAATTGCGAAAATTTTGATGGTTTCTCAACCATTCCTTAACTTCAGACTCCCATATCTCGCGAACGGAATGACGAACTTGAGAATTTCCTATTGCATCTGAAAACAGAAACTCGCCCGATTACAACGGTATGTGCATTTTTCCCCTAGGCCATAGTATTTATTGGTTTCGAGTATCAGACTTGCGAAAATTTTGATGATTTCTCAAGCATTCCATAACTTCTAATTCCCATAGCTCGCGAACGGATTGACGAACTCGAGAAATTCCTGTTGCATCTGAAAGTAGAAACTCTCCCAATTACAACGGTGTGTGTACTTTTCCCGAGACCATTCCAGCTGTTGGTTTCGATTATCAGACTTGCGAAAATTTTGATGGTTTCTCAACCAATCCTTAACTTCACACTTCCATATCTCGCGAACGGATTGACGAACTCGAGAAATTCCTGTTGCATTTGAAAGCAGAAACTCGCCCGATTACAACGGTATGTGTTTTTTCCCCTAGGCCATTGTACTTATTGGTTTCTGGCGTCAGAACTGCGAAAATTTTGATGGTTTCTCAACCATTCCTTAACTTCAGACTCCCGTATCTCGCGAACGGAATGACGAACTCGACAAATTCCTGTTGCATCTGAAAGAGGAAACTCGCCCGATTACAAAGGTATGTGGATTTTTCCCCTAGGCCTTTGTAGTTATTGGTTTAGAGTATAAGAATTGCGAAAATTTTGATGGTTTCTCAAGCATTCCTTAACTTCAAACTCCCATATCTCGCGAACAGATTGACGAACTCGAGAAATTCCTGTTGCATCTGAAAGCAGAAACTCGCCCGATTACAAAGATATGTATGTTTTTCCCCTAGGCCATTGTAGTTAATGGTTTAGAGTATCAGACTTGCGAAAATTTTGAGGGTTTCTCAACCATTCCTTATCTTCAAACTCCCATATCTCGCGAACGGATCGACGAACTCGAGAAATTCCTGTTGCATCTGAAAGTAGAGACTCGCCCGATTAGAATGGTGTGTGTACTTTTCCGCTAGGCCATTCCAGTTATTGGTTACGAGTATCAGACTTGCGAAAATTTTGATGGTTTCTCAGCCATTCTTTAACTTCAAACTTCCATATCCCGCGAACGCAATGACGCACTCGAGAAATTCCTGTTGCATCTGAAAGCAGAAACTCGCCCGATTTCAACGGTATGTGCATTTTTACCCCAGGCCTTTGTAGTTATTGGTTTCGAGTATCAGAATTCCGAAAATTTTGATGGTTTCTCAAGCATTCCTTAACTTCAAACTCCCATATCTCGCGAACGGAACGACGAACTCGAGAAATTCCTGTTGCATCTGAAAGTGGAAACTCGCCCGATTACAAAGGTATGTGCATTTTTCCGCTAGGCCTTTGTAGTTATTGGTTTCGAGTATCAGACTTGCGAAAATTTTGAGGGTTACTCAACCATTCCTTAACTTCAAACCCCCATATCTCGCGAACGGATTGACGAACTCGAGAAATTCCTGTTGCATCTGAAAGTGGAAACTCCCCCGATTACAAAGGTATGTGCATTTTTCCCCTAGGCCTTTGTAGTTATTGGTTTCCAGTATCAGACTTGCGAAAATTTTGATGGTTTCTCAGCCATTCTTTAACTTCAAACTTCCATATCTCGCGAACGCAATGACGCACTCGAGAAATTCCTGTTGCATCTGAAAGCAGAAACTCGCCCGATTTCAACGGTATGTGCATTTTTACCCCAGGCCATTGTAGTTATTGGTTTAGAGTATCAGACTTGCGAAAATTTTGAGGGTTTCTCAACCATTCCTTAACTTCAAACTCCCATATCTCGCGAACGGATTGACGAACTCGAGAAGTTCCTGTTGCATCTGAAAGTAGAAACTCGCCCGATGACATTGGTGTGTGTACTTTTCCCCTAGGCCATTCCAGTTATTGGTTTCGAGTATCAGACCAGCGAAAATTTTGATGGTTTCTCAACCATTCCTTAACTTCACACTTCCATATCTCGCGAACGGATTGACGAACTGGAGAAATTCCTGTTGCATGTGAAAGTAGAAACTCGCCCGATTACAAAGATATGTGTGTTTTTCCCCTAGGCCTTTGTAGTTATTGGTTTCGAGTATCAGACTTGCGAAAATTTTGATAGTTTCTCAACCATTCCTTAACTTCAAACTCCCATTTCTCGCGAACGGATTGACGAACTCGAGAAATTCCTGTTGTATCTGAAAGTAGAAACTCGCCCGATTACAAAGATATGTGTGTTTTTCACCTAGGCCTTTGTAGTTATTGGTTTCGGGTATCAGACTTGCGAAAATTTTGATAGTTTCTCAACCATTCCTTAACTTCAAACTTCCATTTCTCGCGAACGGATTGACGAACTCGAGAAGTTCCTGTTGCATCTGAAAGTAGAAACTCGCCCGATTACAAAGATATGTGTGTTTTTCCCTTAGGCCATTCCAGTTATTGGTTTCGAGTATCAGACCAACGAAAATTTTGATGGTTTCTCAACCATTCCTTAACTTCACACTTCCATATCTCGCGAACGGATTGACGAACTGGAGAAATTCCTGTTGAATGTGAAAGTAGAAACTCGCCCGATTACAAAGATATGTGTGTTTTTGCCCTAGGCCTTTGTAGTTATTGGTTTCGAGTATCAGACTTGCGAAAATTTTGATAGTTTCTCAACCATTCCTTAACTTCAATCTCCCATTTCTCGCGAACGGATTGACGAACTCGAGAAATTCCTGTTGCATCTTAAAGTAGAAACTCGCCCGATTACAAAGATATGTGTGTTTTTCACCTAGGCCTTTGTAGTTATTGGTTTCGGGTATCAGACTTGCGAAAATTTTGATAGTTTCTCAACCATTCCTTAACTTCAAACTCACATTTCTCCGCGAACGGATTGACGAACACGAGAAATTCCTGTTGCATCTGAAAGCAGAAACTCGCCCGATTACAAAGATATGTGTGTTTTTCCCCTAGGCCTTTGTAGTTATTGGTTTCGATTATCAGACTTGCGTAAATTTTGATGGTTTCTCAACCATTCCTTAACTTCAAACTCCCATATCTCGCGAACGGATTGACGAACTCGAGAAATTCCTGTTGGATCTGAAAGTAGAAACATGCCCGATTACAAAGGTGTGTGCACTTTTCCCCTATGTCATTCCAGTTATCGGTTTCGAGTATCAGACCAGCGAAAATTTTGATGGTTTCTCAAGCATTCCTTAAGTTCAAACTCCCATATCTCGCAAACGGATTGACGAACTCGAGAAATTCCTGTTGCATCTGAAAGCAGAAACTCGCCCGATTACAATGGTATCTGCATTTTCCCCTAGGCCTTTGTAGTTATTGGTTTAGAGTATCAGAATTGCGAAAATTTTGATGGTTTCTCAAGCATTCCTTAACTTCAAACTCCCATATCTCGCGAACGGATTGACGAACTCGAGAAATTCCTGTTGCATCTGAAAGCAGAAACTCGCCCGATTACAAAGATATGTAAGTTTTTCCCCTAGGCCATTGTAGTTATTGGTTTAGAGTATCAGACTTGCGAAAATTTTGAGGGTTTCTCAACCATTCCTTAACTTCAAACTCCCATATCTCGCGAACGGATTGACGAACTCGAGAAGTTCCTGTTGCATCTGAAAGTAGAAACTCGCCCGATGACATTGGTGTGTGTACTTTTCCCCTAGGCCATTCCAGTTATTGGTTTCGAGTATCAGACCAGCGAAAATTTTGATGGTTTCTCAACCATTCCTTAACTTCACACTTCCATATCTCGCGAACGGATTGACGAACTGGAGAAATTCCTGTTGCATGTGAAAGTAGAAACTCGCCCGATTACAAAGATATGTGTGTTTTTCCCCTAGGCCTTTGTAGTTATTGGTTTCGAGTATCAGACTTGCGAAAATTTTGATAGTTTCTCAACCATTCCTTAACTTCAAACTCCCATTTCTCGCGAACGGATTGACGAACTCGAGAAATTCCTGTTGTATCTGAAAGTAGAAACTCGCCCGATTACAAAGATATGTGTGTTTTTCACCTAGGCCTTTGTAGTTATTGGTTTCGGGTATCAGACCAGCGAAAATTTTAATGGTTTCTCAACCATTCCTTAACTTCACACTTCCATATCTCGCGAACGGATTGACGAACTGGAGAAATTCCTGTTGCATGTGAAAGTAGAAACTCGCCCGATTACAAAGATATGTGTGTTTTTCCCCTAGGCCTTTGTAGTTATTGGTTTCGAGTATCAGACTTGCGAAAATTTTGATAGTTTCTCAACCATTCCTTAACTTCAAACTCCCATTTCTCGCGAACGGATTGACGAACACGAGAAATTCCTGTTGCATCTGAAAGTAGAAACTCGCCCGATTACAAAGATATGTGTGTTTTTCACCTAGGCCTTTGTAGTTATTGGTTTCGGGTATCAGACTTGCGAAAATTTTGATACTTTCTCAACCATTCCTTAACTTCAAACTTCCATTTCTCGCGAACGGATTGACGAACTCGAGAAGTTCCTGTTGCATCTGAAAGTAGAAACTCGCCCGATTACAAAGATATGTGTGTTTTTCCCCTAGGCCATTCCAGTTATTGGTTTCGAGTATCAGACCAACGAAAATTTTGATGGTTTCTCAACCATTCCTTAACTTCACACTTCCATATCTCGCGAACGGATTGACGAACTGGAGAAATTCCTGTTGAATGTGAAAGTAGAAACTCGCCCGATTACAAAGATATGTGTGTGTTTCCCCTAGGCCTTTGTAGTTATTGGTTTCGAGTATCAGACTTGCGAAAATTTTGATAGTTTCTCAACCATTCCTTAACTTCAATCTCCCATTTCTCGCGAACGGATTGACGAACTCGAGAAATTCCTGTTGCATCTTAAAGCAGAAACACGCCCGATTACAACGGTACGTGTATTTTTTACCTAGGCCATTCCAGTTATTGGTTTCTAGTATCAGACCAGCGAATATTTTGAAGGTTTCTCAACCATTCCTTAACTTCACACTTCCATATCTCGCGTACGGATTGACGAACTCGAGAATTTCCTTTTGCATCTGAAAGCAGAAACTCGCCCGATTACAACGGTATGTGTATTTTCCCCTAGGCCATTGTAGTTATTGGTTTCTAGCGTCAGAATTGCGAAAATTTTGATGGTTTCTCAACCATTCCTTAACTTCAGACTCTCATATCTCGCGAACGGAATGACGAACTCGAGAATTTCCTATTGCATCTGAAAACAGAAACTCGCCCGATTACAACGGTATGTGCATTTTTCCCCTAGGCCATAGTATTTATTGGTTTCGAGTATCAGACTTGCGAAAATTTTGATGATTTCTCAAGCATTCCATAACTTCTAATTCCCATAGCTCGCGAACGGATTGACGAACTCGAGAAATTCCTGTTGCATCTGAAAGTAGAAACTCTCCCAATTACAACGGTGTGTGTACTTTTCCCCGAGACCATTCCAGCTATTGGTTTCGATTATCAGACTTGCGAAAATTTTGATGGTTTCTCAACCAATCCTTAACTTCACACTTCCATATCTCGCGAACGGATTGACGAACTCGAGAAATTCCTGTTGCATTTGAAAGCAGAAACTCGCCCGATTACAACGGTATGTGTTTTTTCCCCTAGGCCATTGTAGTTATTGGTTTCTGGCGTCAGAACTGCGAAAATTTTGATGGTTTCTCAACCATTCCTTACCTTCAGACTCCCGTATCTCGCGAACGGAATGACGAACTCGAGAAATTCCTGTTGCATCTGAAAGAGGAAACTCGCCCGATTACAAAGGTATGTGCATTTTTCCCCTAGGCCTTTGTAGTTATTGGTTTAGAGTATAAGAATTGCGAAAATTTTGAGGGTTTCTCAACCATTCCTTATCTTCAAACTCCCATATCTCGCGAACGGATCGACGAACTCGAGAAATTCCTGTTGCATCTGAAAGTAGAGACTCGCCCGATTAGAATGGTGTGTGTACTTTTCCGCTAGGCCATTCCAGTTATTGGTTTCGAGTATCAGACTTGCGAAAATTTTGATGGTTTCTCAGCCATTCTTTAACTTCAAACTTCCATATCTCGCGAACGCAATGACGCACTCGAGAAATTCCTGTTGCATCTGAAAGCAGAAACTCGCCCGATTTCAACGGTATGTGCATTTTTACCCCAGGCCTTTGTAGTTATTGGTTTCGAGTATCAGAATTGCGAAAATTTTGATGATTTCTCAAGCATTCCTTAACTTCAAACTCCCATATCTCGCGAACGGAACGACGAACTCGAGAAATTCCTGTTGCATCTGAAAGTGGAAACTCGCCCGATTACAAAGGTATGTGCATTTTTCCCCTAGGCCTTTGTAGTTATTGGTTTCGAGTATCAGACTTGCGAAAATTTTGAGGGTTACTCAACCATTCCTTAACTTCAAACTCCCATATCTCGCGAACGGATTGACGAACTCGAGAAATTCCTGTTGCATCTGAAAGTGGAAACTCGCCCGATTACAAAGGTAGCTGCATTTTTCCCCTAGGCCTTTGTAGTTATTGGTTTCGAGTATCAGACCAGCGAAAATTTTGATGGTTTCTCAACCATTACTTAACTTCAAACACCCATATCTCGCGAACGGATTGACGAATTCGAGAAATTCCTGTTGCATCTGAAAGTAGAAACTCGCACGATTACAACGGTACCTGTATTTTTGACCTAGGCCATTCCAGTTATTGGTTTCTAGTATCAGACCAGCGAATATTTTGAAGGTTTCTCAACCATTCCTTAACTTCAAACTCCCATATCTCGCGCACGGAATGACGAACTTGAGAAATTCCTATTGCATCTGAAAGCAGAAACACGCCCGATTACAACGGTACATGTATTTTTTACCTAGGCCATTCCAGTTATTGGTTTCGAGTATCAGACTTGCGAAAATTTTGATGGTTTCTCAACCATTCCTTAACTTCAAACTCCCATATCTCGCGAACGGATTGACGAACTCGAGAAATTCCTGTTGCATTTGAAAGTAGAAACATGCCCTATTACAATGGTGTGTGTACTTTTCCCCTAGCTCATTCCAGTTATTCGTTTCTAGCATCAGAATTGCGAAAATTATGATGGTTTCTTAACCATTCCTTAACTTCAAACACCCATATCTCGCGAACGGATTGACGAATTCGAGAAATTCCGGTTGCATCTGAAAGTAGAAACTCGCACGATTACAACGGTACGTGTATTTTTGACCTAGGCCATTCCTGTCATTGGTTTCGAGTATCAGACCAGCGGAAATTTTGATGGTTTCTCAACCATTCCTTAACTTCACACTTCCATATCTCGCGAACGGATTGACGAACTCGAGAATTTCCTATTGCATCTGAAAGCAGAAACTCGCCCGACTACAACGGTATGTGTATTTTTCCCCTAGGCCTTTGTAGTTATTTGTTTCGAGTATCAGACTTGTGAAAATTTTGATGGTTTCTCAACCATTCCTTAACTTCACACTTCCATATCTCGCGAACGGATTGACGAACTCGAGAATTTCCTATTGCATCTGAAAGCAGAAACTCGCCCGACTACAACGGTATGTGTATTTTTCCCCTAGGCCTTTGTATTTATTTGTTTCGAGTATCAGACTTGCGAAAATTTTGATGGTTTCTCAACCATTCCTTAACTTCAAACTCCCATATCTCGCGAACGGATTGACGAACTCGAGAAATTCCTGTTGCATTTGAAAGTAGAAACATGCCCGATTACAATGGTGTGTGTACTTTTCCCCTAGCTCATTCCAGTTATTGGTTTCGATTATCAGACTTGCGAAAATTTTGATGGTTTCTCAACCATTCCTTAACTTCACACTTCCATACCTCGCGAACGGATTGACGAACTCGAGAAATTCCTGTTACATGGGAAAGTAGAATCTCGCCCGATTATAACGGTATGTGCATTTTTGCCCTAGGCCATAGTAGTTATTGGTTTCGAGTATCAGACTTGCGAAAATTTTGATGGTTTCTCAAGCATTCCATAACTTCTAATTCCCATAGCTCGCGAACGGATTGACGAACTCGAGAAATTCCTGTTGCATCTGAAAGTAGAAACTCGCCCGATTACAAAGATATGTGCATCTTTCCCCTATGCCTTTGTAGTTATTGGTTTCGAGTATCAGACTTGTGAAAATTTTGAAGGTTTCTCAACCATTCCTTAACTTCAAACACCCATATCTCGCAAACGGATTGACGAATTCGAGAAATTCCTGTTGCATCTGAAAGCAGAAACTCGACCTATTACAAAGATATGTGTGTTTTTCCCCTAGGCCTTTGTAGTTATTGGTTTCGAGTATCAGACTTGCGAAAATTTTGAGGGTTTCTCAACCATTCCTTAACTTCAAACTCCCATATCTCGCGAACGGATTGACGAACTCGAGAAATTTCTGTTGCCTCTGAAAGCAGAAACTCGCCCGATTACAACGGTATGTGTATTTTCCCCTAGGCCATTGTAGTTATTGGTTTCTAGCGTCAGAATTGCGAAAATTTTGATGGTTTCTCAACCATTCCTTAACTTCAGACTCTCATATCTCGCGAACGGAATGACGAACTCGAGAATTTCCTACTGCATCTGAAAACAGAAACTCGCCCGATTACAACGGTATGTGCATTTTTCCCCTAGGCCATAGTATTTATTGGTTTCGAGTATCAGACTTGCGAAAATTTTGATGATTTCTCAAGCATTCCATAACTTCTAATTCCCATAGCTCGCGAACGGATTGACGAACTCGAGAAATTCCTGTTGCATCTGAAAGTAGAAACTCTCCCAATTACAACGGTGTGTGTACTTTTCCCCGAGACCATTCCAGCTATTGGTTTCGATTATCAGACTTGCGAAAATTTTGATGGTTTCTCAACCAATCCTTAACTTCACACTTCCATATCTCGCGAACGGATTGACGAACTCGAGAAATTCCTGTTGCATTTGAAAGCAGAAACTCGCCCGATTACAACGGTATGTGTTTTTTCCCCTAGGCCATTGTAGTTATTGGTTTCTGGCGTCAGAACTGCGAAAATTTTGATGGTTTCTCAACCATTCCTTACCTTCAGACTCCCGTATCTCGCGAACGGAATGACGAACTCGAGAAATTCCTGTTGCATCTGAAAGAGGAAACTCGCCCGATTACAAAGGTATGTGCATTTTTCCCCTAGGCCTTTGTAGTTATTGGTTTAGAGTATAAGAATTGCGAAAATTTTGAGGGTTTCTCAACCATTCCTTATCTTCAAACTCCCATATCTCGCGAACGGATCGACGAACTCGAGAAATTCCTGTTGCATCTGAAAGTAGAGACTCGCCCGATTAGAATGGTGTGTGTACTTTTCCGCTAGGCCATTCCAGTTATTGGTTTCGAGTATCAGACTTGCGAAAATTTTGATGGTTTCTCAGCCATTCTTTAACTTCAAACTTCCATATCTCGCGAACGCAATGACGCACTCGAGAAATTCCTGTTGCATCTGAAAGTGGAAACTCGCCCGATTACAAAGGTATGTGCATTTTTCCCCTAGGCCTTTGTAGTTATTGGTTTCGAGTATCAGACTTGCGAAAATTTTGAGGGTTACTCAACCATTCCTTAACTTCAAACTCCCATATCTCGCGAACGGATTGACGAACTCGAGAAATTCCTGTTGCATCTGAAAGTGGAAACTCGCCCGATTACAAAGGTATGTGCTTTTTTCCCCTAGGCCTTTGTAGTTATTGGTTTCGAGTATCAGACTTGCGAAAATTTTGATGGTTTCTCAGCCATTCTTTAACTTCAAACTTCCATATCTCGCGAACGCAATGACGCACTCGAGAAATTCCTGTTGCATCTGAAAGCAGAAACTCGCCCGATTTCAACGGTATGTGCATTTTTACCCCAGGCCTTTGTAGTTATTGGTTTCGAGTATCAGAATTGCGAAAATTTTGATGGTTTCTCAAGCATTCCTTAACTTCAAACTCCCATATCTCGCAAACGGATTGACGAACTCGAGAAATTCCTGTTGCATCTGAAAGCAGAAACTCGCCCGATTACAATGGTAGCTGCATTTTTCCCCTAGGCCTTTGTAGTTATTGGTTTCGAGTATCAGACCAGCGAAAATTTTGATGGTTTCTCAACCATTCTTTAACTTCAAACACCCATATCTCGCGAACGGATTGACGAATTCGAGAAATTCCTGTTGCATCTGAAAGTAGAAACTCGCACGATTACAACGGTACCTGTATTTTTGACCTAGGCCATTCCAGTTATTGGTTTCTAGTATCAGACCAGCGAATATTTTGAAGGTTTCTCAACCATTCCTTAACTTCAAACTCCCATATCTCGCGCACGGAATGACGAACTTGAGAAATTCCTATTGCATCTGAAAGCAGAAACACGCCCGATTACAACGGTACATGTATTTTTTACCTAGGCCATTCCAGTTATTGGTTTCGAGTATCAGACTTGCGAAAATTTTGATGGTTTCTCAACCATTCCTTAACTTCAAACTCCCATATCTCGCGAACGGATTGACGAACTCGAGAAATTCCTGTTGCATTTGAAAGTAGAAACATGCCCTATTACAATGGTGTGTGTACTTTTCCCCTAGCTCATTCCAGTTATTCGTTTCTAGCATCAGAATTGCGAAAATTATGATGGTTTCTTAACCATTCCTTAACTTCAAACACCCATATCTCGCGAACGGATTGACGAATTCGAGAAATTCCGGTTGCATCTGAAAGTAGAAACTCGCACGATTACAACGGTACGTGTATTTTTGACCTAGGCCATTCCTGTCATTGGTTTCGAGTATCAGACCAGCGGAAATTTTGATGGTTTCTCAACCATTCCTTAACTTCACACTTCCATATCTCGCGAACGGATTGACGAACTCGAGAATTTCCTATTGCATCTGAAAGCAGAAACTCGCCCGACTACAACGGTATGTGTATTTTTCCCCTAGGCCTTTGTAGTTATTTTTTTCGAGTATCAGACTTGTGAAAATTTTGATGGTTTCTCAACCATTCCTTAACTTCACACTTCCATATCTCGCGAACGGATTGACGAACTCGAGAATTTCCTATTGCATCTGAAAGCAGAAACTCGCCCGACTACAACGGTATGTGTATTTTTCCCCTAGGCCTTTGTATTTATTTGTTTCGAGTATCAGACTTGCGAAAATTTTGATGGTTTCTCAACCATTCCTTAACTTCAAACTCCCATATCTCGCGAACGGATTGACGAACTCGAGAAATTCCTGTTGCATTTGAAAGTAGAAACATGCCCGATTACAATGGTGTGTGTACTTTTCCCCTAGCTCATTCCAGTTATTGGTTTCGATTATCAGACTTGCGAAAATTTTGATGGTTTCTCAACCATTCCTTAACTTCACACTTCCATACCTCGCGAACGGATTGACGAACTCGAGAAATTCCTGTTGCATGGGAAAGTAGAATCTCGCCCGATTATAACGGTATGTGCATTTTTGCCCTAGGCCATAGTAGTTATTGGTTTCGAGTATCAGACTTGCGAAAATTTTGATGGTTTCTCAAGCATTCCATAACTTCTAATTCCCATAGCTCGCGAACGGATTGACGAACTCGAGAAATTCCTGTTGCATCTGAAAGTAGAAACTCGCCCGATTACAAAGATATGTGCATCTTTCCCCTATGCCTTTGTAGTTATTGGTTTCGAGTATCAGACTTGTGAAAATTTTGAAGGTTTCTCAACCATTCCTTAACTTCAAACACCCATATCTCGCAAACGGATTGACGAATTCGAGAAATTCCTGTTGCATCTGAAAGCAGAAACTCGACCTATTACAAAGATATGTGTGTTTTTCCCCTAGGCCTTTGTAGTTATTGGTTTCGAGTATCAGACTTGCGAAAATTTTGAGGGTTTCTCAACCATTCCTTAACTTCAAACTCCCATATCTCGCGAACGGATTGACGAACTCGAGAAATTTCTGTTGCCTCTGAAAGCAGAAACTCGCCCGATTACAACGGTATGTGTATTTTCCCCTAGGCCATTGTAGTTATTGGTTTCTAGCGTCAGAATTGCGAAAATTTTGATGGTTTCTCAACCATTCCTTAACTTCAGACTCTCATATCTCGCGAACGGAATGACGAACTCGAGAATTTCCTATTGCATCTGAAAACAGAAACTCGCCCGATTACAACGGTATGTGCATTTTTCCCCTAGGCCATAGTATTTATTGGTTTCGAGTATCAGACTTGCGAAAATTTTGATGATTTCTCAAGCATTCCATAACTTCTAATTCCCATAGCTCGCGAACGGATTGACGAACTCGAGAAATTCCTGTTGCATCTGAAAGTAGAAACTCTCCCAATTACAACGGTGTGTGTACTTTTCCCCGAGACCATTCCAGCTATTGGTTTCGATTATCAGACTTGCGAAAATTTTGATGGTTTCTCAACCAATCCTTAACTTCACACTTCCATATCTCGCGAACGGATTGACGAACTCGAGAAATTCCCGTTGCATTTGAAAGCAGAAACTCGCCCGATTACAACGGTATGTGTTTTTTCCCCTAGGCCATTGTAGTTATTGGTTTCTGGCGTCAGAACTGCGAAAATTTTGATGGTTTCTCAACCATTCCTTACCTTCAGACTCCCGTATCTCGCGAACGGAATGACGAACTCGAGAAATTCCTGTTGCATCTGAAAGAGGAAACTCGCCCGATTACAGAGGTATGTGCATTTTTCCCCTAGGCCTTTGTAGTTATTGGTTTAGAGTATAAGAATTGCGAAAATTTTGATGGTTTCTCAAGCATTCCTTAACTTCAAACTCCCATATCTCGCGAACGGATTGACGAACTCGAGAAATTCCTGTTGCATCTGAAAGCAGAAACTCGCCCGATTACAAAGATATGTATGTTTTTCCCCTAGGCCATTGTAGTTAATGGTTTAGAGTATCAGACTTGCGAAAATTTTGAGGGTTTCTCAACCATTCCTTATCTTCAAACTCCCATATCTCGCGAACGGATCGACGAACTCGAGAAATTCCTGTTGCATCTGAAAGTAGAGACTCGCCCGATTAGAATGGTGTGTGTACTTTTCCGCTAGGCCATTCCAGTTATTGGTTTCGAGTATCAGACTTGCGAAAATTTTGATGGTTTCTCAGCCATTCTTTAACTTCAAACTTCCATATCTCGCGAACGCAATGACGCACTCGAGAAATTCCTGTTGCATCTGAAAGCAGAAACTCGCCCGATTTCAACGGTATGTGCATTTTTACCCCAGGCCTTTGTAGTTATTGGTTTCGAGTATCAGAATTGCGAAAATTTTGATGATTTCTCAAGCATTCCTTAACTTCAAACTCCCATATCTCGCGAACGGAACGACGAACTCGAGAAATTCCTGTTGCATCTGAAAGTGGAAACTCGCCCGATTACAAAGGTATGTGCATTTTTCCCCTAGGCCTTTGTAGTTATTGGTTTCGAGTATCAGACTTGCGAAAATTTTGAGGGTTACTCAACCATTCCTTAACTTCAAACTCCCATATCTCGCGAACGGATTGACGAACTCGAGAAATTCCTGTTGCATCTGAAAGTGGAAACTCGCCCGATTACAAAGGTATGTGCATTTTTCCCCTAGGCCTTTGTAGTTATTGGTTTAGAGTATAAGAATTGCGAAAATTTTGATGGTTTCTCAAGCATTCCTTAACTTCAAACTCCCATATCTCGCGAACGGATTGACGAACTCGAGAAATTCCTGTTGCATCTGAAAGCAGAAACTCGCCCGATTACAAAGATATGTATGTTTTTCCCCTAGGCCATTGTAGTTAATGGTTTAGAGTATCAGACTTGCGAAAATTTTGAGGGTTTCTCAACCATTCCTTATCTTCAAACTCCCATATCTCGCGAACGGATCGACGAACTCGAGAAATTCCTGTTGCATCTGAAAGTAGAGACTCGCCCGATTAGAATGGTGTGTATACTTTTCCGCTAGGCCATTCCAGTTATTGGTTTCGAGTATCAGACTTGCGAAAATTTTGATGGTTTCTCAGCCATTCTTTAACTTCAAACTTCCATATCTCGCGAACGCAATGACGCACTCGAGAAATTCCTGTTGCATCTGAAAGCAGAAACTCGCCCGATTTCAACGGTATGTGCGTTTTTACCCCAGGCCTTTGTAGTTATTGGTTTCGAGTATCAGAATTGCGAAAATTTTGATGATTTCTCAAGCATTCCTTAACTTCAAACTCCCATATCTCGCGAACGGAACGACGAACTCGAGAAATTCCTGTTGCATCTGAAAGTGGAAACTCGCCCGATTACAAAGGTATGTGCATTTTTCCCCTAGGCCTTTGTAGTTATTGGTTTCGAGTATCAGACTTGCGAAAATTTTGAGGGTTACTCAACCATTCCTTAACTTCAAACTCCCATATCTCGCGAACGGATTGACGAACTCGAGAAATTCCTGTTGCATCTGAAAGTGGAAACTCGCCCGATTACAAAGGTATGTGCTTTTTTCCCCTAGGCCTTTGTAGTTATTGGTTTCGAGTATCAGACTTGCGAAAATTTTGATGGTTTCTCAGCCATTCTTTAACTTCAAACTTCCATATCTCGCGAACGCAATGACGCACTCGAGAAATTCCTGTTGCATCTGAAAGCAGAAACTCGCCCGATTTCAACGGTATGTGCATTTTTACCCCAGGCCTTTGTAGTTATTGGTTTCGAGTATCAGAATTGCGAAAATTTTGATGGTTTCTCAAGCATTCCTTAACTTCAAACTCCCATATCTCGCAAACGGATTGACGAACTCGAGAAATTCCTGTTGCATCTGAAAGCAGAAACTCGCCCGATTACAATGGTAGCTGCATTTTCCCCTAGGCCTTTGTAGTTATTGGTTTCGAGTATCAGACTTTCGAAAATTTTGATGGTTTCTCAAGCATTCCTTAAGTTCAAACTCCCATATCTCGCGAACGGATTGACGAACTCGAGAAATTCCTGTTGGATCTGAAAGTAGAAACATGCCCGATTACAAAGGTGTGTGCACTTTTCCCCTATGTCATTCCAGTTATTGGTTTCGAGTATCAGACCAGCGAAAATTTTGATGGTTTCTCAAGCATTCCTTAAGTTCAAACTCCCATATCTCGCAAACGGATTGACGAACTCGAGAAATTCCTGTTGCATCTGAAAGCAGAAACACGCCCGATTACAATGGTATCTGCATTTTCCCCTAGGCCTTTGTAGTTATTGGTTTAGAGTATCAGAATTGCGAAAATTTTGATGGTTTCTCAAGCATTCCTTAACTTCAAACTCCCATATCTCGCGAACGGATTGACGAACTCGAGAAATTCCTGTTGCATCTGAAAGCAGAAACTCGCCCGATTACAAAGATATGTAAGTTTTTCCCCTAGGCCATTGTAGTTATTGGTTTAGAGTATCAGACTTGCGAAAATTTTGATAGTTTCTCAACCATTCCTTAACTTCAAACTCCCATTTCTCGCGAACGGATTGACGAACTCGAGAAATTCCCGTTGTATCTGAAAGTAGAAACTCGCCCGATTACAAAGATATGTGTGTTTTTCACCTAGGCCTTTGTAGTTATTGGTTTCGGGTATCAGACCAGCGAAAATTTTGATGGTTTCTCAACCATTCCTTAACTTCACACTTCCATATCTCGCGAACGGATTGACGAACTGGAGAAATTCCTGTTGCATGTGAAAGTAGAAACTCGCCCGATTACAAAGATATGTGTGTTTTTCCCCTAGGCCTTTGTAGTTATTGGTTTCGAGTATCAGACTTGCGAAAATTTTGATAGTTTCTCAACCATTCCTTAACTTCAAACTCCCATTTCTCGCGAACGGATTGACGAACACGAGAAATTCCTGTTGCATCTGAAAGTAGAAACTCGCCCGATTACAACGGTACGTGTATTTTTGACCTAGGCCATTCCAGTTATTGGTTTCTAGTATCAGACCAGCGAATATTTTGAAGGTTTCTCAACCATTCCTTAACTTCAAACTCCCATATCTCGCGCACGGAATGACGAACTTGAGAAATTCCTATTGCATCTGAAAGCAGAAACACGCCCGATTACAACGGTACGTGTATTTTTTACCTAGGCCATTCCAGTTATTGGTTTCGAGTATCAGACTTGCGAAAATTTTGATGGTTTCTCAACCATTCCTTAACTTCAAACTCCCATATCTCGCGAACGGATTGACGAACTCGAGAAATTCCTGTTGCATTTGAAAGTAGAAACATGCCCGATTACAATGGTGTGTGTACTTTTCCCCTAGCTCATTCCAGTTATTCGTTTCTAGCATCAGAATTGCGAAAATTATGATGGTTTCTTAACCATTCCTTAACTTCAAACACCCATATCTCGCGAACGGATTGACGAATTCGAGAAATTCCGGTTGCATCTGAAAGTAGAAACATGCCCGATTACAATGGTGTGTGTACTTTTCCCCTAGCTCATTCCAGTTATTGGTTTCGATTATCAGACTTGCGAAAATTTTGATGGTTTCTCAACCATTCCTTAACTTCACACTTCCATACCTCGCGAACGGATTGACGAACTGGAGAAATTCCTGTTGCATGTGAAAGTAGAAACTCGCCCGATTACAAAGATATGTGTGTTTTTCCCCTAGGCCTTTGTAGTTATTGGTTTCGAGTATCAGACTTGCGAAAATTTTGATAGTTTCTCAACCATTCCTTAACTTCAAACTCCCATTTCTCGCGAACGGATTGACGAACTCGAGAAATTCCCGTTGTATCTGAAAGTAGAAACTCGCCCGATTACAAAGATATGTGTGTTTTTCACCTAGGCCTTTGTAGTTATTGGTTTCGGGTATCAGACCAGCGAAAATTTTGATGGTTTCTCAACCATTCCTTAACTTCACACTTCCATATCTCGCGAACGGATTGACGAACTGGAGAAATTCCTGTTGCATGTGAAAGTAGAAACTCGCCCGATTACAAAGATATGTGTGTTTTTCCCCTAGGCCTTTGTAGTTATTGGTTTCGAGAATCAGACTTGCGAAAATTTTGATAGTTTCTCAACCATTCCTTAACTTCAAACTCCCATTTCTCGCGAACGGATTGACGAACACGAGAAATTCCTGTTGCATCTGAAAGTAGAAACTCGCCCGATTACAACGGTACGTGTATTTTTGACCTAGGCCATTCCAGTTATTGGTTTCTAGTATCAGACCAGCGAATATTTTGAAGGTTTCTCAACCATTCCTTAACTTCAAACTCCCATATCTCGCGCACGGAATGACGAACTTGAGAAATTCCTATTGCATCTGAAAGCAGAAACACGCCCGATTACAACGGTACGTGTATTTTTTACCTAGGCCATTCCAGTTATTGGTTTCGAGTATCAGACTTGCGAAAATTTTGATGGTTTCTCAACCATTCCTTAACTTCAAACTCCCATATCTCGCGAACGGATTGACGAACTCGAGAAATTCCTGTTGCATTTGAAAGTAGAAACATGCCCGATTACAATGGTGTGTGTACTTTTCCCCTAGCTCATTCCAGTTATTCGTTTCTAGCATCAGAATTGCGAAAATTATGATGGTTTCTTAACCATTCCTTAACTTCAAACACCCATATCTCGCGAACGGATTGACGAATTCGAGAAATTCCGGTTGCATCTGAAAGTAGAAACATGCCCGATTACAATGGTGTGTGTACTTTTCCCCTAGCTCATTCCAGTTATTGGTTTCGATTATCAGACTTGCGAAAATTTTGATGGTTTCTCAACCATTCCTTAACTTCACACTTCCATACCTCGCGAACGGATTGACGAACTCGAGAAATTCCTGTTGCATGGGAAAGTAGAATCTCGCCCGATTATAACGGTATGTGCATTTTTGCCCTAGGCCATAGTAGTTATTGGTTTCGAGTATCAGACTTGCGAAAATTTTGACGGTTTCTCAACCATTCCTTAACTTCAAACTCCCATATCTCGCGAACGGATTGACGAACTCGAGAAATTTCTGTTGCATCTGAAAGCAGAAACTCGCCCGATTACAACGGAATGTGTATTTTCCCCTAGGCCATTGTAGTTATTGGTTTCTAGCGTAAGAATTGCGAAAATTTTGATGGTTTCTCAACCATTCCTTAAATTCAGACTCCCATATCTCGCGAACGGAATGACGAACTCGAGAAATTCCTGTTGCATCTGAAAGAGGAAACTCGCCCGATTACAAAGGTATGTGCATTTTTCCCCTAGGCCTTTGTAGTTATTGGTTTAGAGTATAAGAATTGCGAAAATTTGGATGGTTTCTCAAGCATTCCTTAACTTCAAACTCCCATATCTCGCGAACGGATTGACGAACTCGAGAAATTCCTGTTGCATCTGAAAGCAGAAACTCGCCCGATTACAAAGATATGTATGTTTTTCCCCTAGGCCATTGTAGTTAATGGTTTAGAGTATCAGACTTGCGAAAATTTTGAGGGTTTCTCAACCATTCCTTATCTTCAAACTCCCATATCTCGCGAACGGATCGACGAACTCGAGAAATTCCTGTTGCATCTGAAAGTAGAGACTCGCCCGATTAGAATGGTGTGTGTACTTTTCCGCTAGGCCATTCCAGTTATTGGTTTCGAGTATCAGACTTGCGAAAATTTTGATGGTTTCTCAGCCATTCTTTAACTTCAAACTTCCATATCTCGCGAACGCAATGACGCACTCGAGAAATTCCTGTTGCATCTGAAAGCAGAAACTCGCCCGATTACAAAGATATGTATGTTTTTCCCCTAGGCCATTGTAGTTAATGGTTTAGAGTATCAGACTTGCGAAAATTTTGTGGTTTTCTCAAACATTCCTTATCTTCAAACTCCCATATCTCGCGAACGGATCGACGAACTCGAGAAATTCCTGTTGCATCTGAAAGTGGAAACTCGCCCGATTACAAAGGTATGTGCATTTTTCCCCTAGGCCTTTGTAGTTATTGGTTTCGAGTATCAGACTTGCGAAAATTTTGAGGGTTACTCAACCATTCCTTAACTTCAAACTCCCATATCTCGCGAACGGATTGACGAACTCGAGAAATTCCTGTTGCATCTGAAAGTGGAAACTCGCCCGATTACAAAGGTATGTGCATTTTTCCCCTAGGCCTTTGTAGTTATTGGTTTCGAGTATCAGACTTGCGAAAATTTTGATGGTTTCTCAGCCATTCTTTAACTTCAAACTTCCATATCTCGCGAACGCAATGACGCACTCGAGAAATTCCTGTTGCATCTGAAAGCAGAAACTCGCCCGATTTCAACGGTATGTGCATTTTTACCCCAGGCCTTTGTAGTTATTGGTTTCGAGTATCAGAATTGCGAAAATTTTGATGGTTTCTCAAGCATTCCTTAACTTCAAACTCCCATATCTCGCAAACGGATTGACGAACTCGAGAAATTCCTGTTGCATCTAAAAGCAGAAACTCGCCCGATTACAATGGTAGCTGCATTTTCCCCTAGGCCTTTGTAGTTATTGGTTTAGAGTATCAGACTTGCGAAAATTTTGATGGTTTCTCAAGCATTCCTTAACTTCAAACTCCCATATCTCGCGAACGGATTGACGAACTCGAGAAATTCCTGTTGCATCTGAAAGCAGAAACTCGCCCGATTACAAAGATATGTAAGTTTTTCCCCTAGGCCATTGTAGTTATTGGTTTAGAGTATCAGACTTGCGAAAATTTTGAGGGTTTCTCAACCATTCCTTAACTTCAAACTCCCATATCTCGCGAACGGATTGACGAACTCGAGAAGTTCCTGTTGCATCTGAAAGTAGAAACTCGCCCGATGACATTGGTGTGTGTACTTTTCCCCTAGGCCATTCCAGTTATTGGTTTCGAGTATCAGACCAGCGAAAATTTTGATGGTTTCTCAACCATTCCTTAACTTCACACTTCCATATCTCGCGAACGGATTGACGAACTGGAGAAATTCCTGTTGCATGTGAAAGTAGAAACTCGCCCGATTACAAAGATATGTGTGTTTTTCCCCTAGGCCTTTGTAGTTATTGGTTTCGAGTATCAGACTTGCGAAAATTTTGATAGTTTCTCAACCATTCCTTAACTTCAAACTCCCATTTCTCGCGAACGGATTGACGAACTCGAGAAATTCCTGTTGTATCTGAAAGTAGAAACTCGCCCGATTACAAAGATATGTGTGTTTTTCACCTAGGCCTTTGTAGTTATTGGTTTCGGGTATCAGACCAGCGAAAATTTTGATGGCTTCTCAACCATTCCTTAACTTCACACTTCCATATCTCGCGAACGGATTGACGAACTGGAGAAATTCCTGTTGCATGTGAAAGTAGAAACTCGCCCGATTACAAAGATATGTGTGTTTTTCCCCTAGGCCTTTGTAGTTATTGGTTTCGAGTATCAGACTTGCGAAAATTTTGATAGTTTCTCAACCATTCCTTAACTTCAAACTCCCATTTCTCGCGAACGGATTGACGAACACGAGAAATTCCTGTTGCATCTGAAAGTAGAAACTCGCCCGATTACAAAGATATGTGTGTTTTTCACCTAGGCCTTTGTAGTTATTGGTTTCGAGTATCAGACTTGCGAAAATTTTGATAGTTTCTCAACCATTCCTTAACTTCAAACTTCCATTTCTCGCGAACGGATTGACGAACTCGAGAAATTCCTGTTGCATCTGAAAGTAGAAACTCGCCCGATTACAAAGATATGTGTGTTTTTCCCCTAGGCCATTCCAGTTATTGGTTTCGAGTATCAGACTTGCGAAAATTTTGATAGTTTCTCAACCATTCCTTAACTTCAAACTTCCATTTCTCGCGAACGGATTGACGAACTCGAGAAATTCCTGTTGCATCTGAAAGCAGAAACTCGCCCGATTAGAATGGTGTGTGTACTTTTCCCCTAGGCCATTCCAGTTATTAGTTTCGGGTATCAGACCTGCGAAAATTTTGATGGTTTCTCAACCATTCCTTATTTTCAAACTCCCATATCTCGCGAACGGATTGACGAACTCGAGAAATTCCTGTTGCATCTCAAAGTAGAAACTAGCCCGATTACAGGGTGTGTACTTTACCCCTAGGCCATTCCAGTTATTGGTTTCGAGTATCAGACCAGCGAAAATTTTGATGGTTTCTCAACCATTCCTTAACTTCAAACTCTCATATCTTGCGAACGGATTGACGTACTCGAGAAATTCCTGTTGCAGGTGAAAGTAGAAACTCCCCCGATTGCAACGGTGTGTGTATTTTTCCCCTAGGCCTTTGTAGTTATTCGTTTCTAGCATCGAATTGCGAAAATTTTGATGGTTTCCCAACCATTCCTTAACTTCAAACTCCCATTTATCGCGAACGGTTTGACGAACTCGATTAATTCCTGTTGCATCTGAAAGTAGAAACTCGCTCGATTACAATGGTGCGTGTACTTTTCCCCTAGGCCATTCCAGTTATTCGTTTCTAGCATCAGAATTGCGAAAATTTTGATGGTTTCTCAACCATTCCTTAACTTCAAATTCCCATATCTCGCGCACAGATTGATGAACTCGAGAAATACCTGTTGCATGTGAAAGCAGAAACTCGCCCGATTACAAAGGTATGTGTATTTTTAACCCATGCCATTGTAGTTATTGTTTTCGAGTATCAGACTTGCGAAAATTTTGTTGATTTCTCAACCATTCCTTAACTTCAAATTCCCATATCTCGCGTACGGATTCATGAACTCGAGAAATACCTGTTGCATGTGAAAGCAGAAACTCGCCCGATTACAAAGGTATGTGTATTTTTGCCCTAGGCCTTTGTAGTTATTGGCTTCGAGTATCCGGCTTGCGAAAATTTTGATGGTTTCTCAACCATTCCTTAACTTCAAACTCCCCTTTCTCGCGAACGGATTGACAAACTCGATTAATTCCTGTTGCATCTGAAAGTAGAAACTCGCCCGATTACAATGGTGCGTGTACTTTTCCACTAGGCCATTCCAGTTATTCGTTTCTAGCATCAGAATTGCGAAAATTTTGATGGGGTCTCAACCATACCTTATTTTCAAACTGCCGTATCTCGCGAACGGAATGACGAACTCGAGAAATTCCTGTTGCATCTGAATGTGGACACTCGCCCGATTACAAAGGTATGTGTATTTTTGCCCTAGGCCATAGTAGTTATTGGTTTCGAGAATCAGACCAGCGAAAATTTTGATGGTTTCTCAACCATTCCTTAACTTCAAACTCCCATATCTCGCGAACGGAATGACGAACACGAGAAATTCCTGTTGCATCTGAAAGTAGAAACTCGCCCGATTACAAAGGTATGTTTATTTTTTCCCTTGGCCTTTGTAGTTATTGGTTTCGAGTATCAGACTTGCGAAAATTTTGACGGTTTCTCAACCATTCCTTAACTTCAAACTCCCATATCTCGCGCACGGATTGACGAACTCGAGAAATTCCTGTTGCATCTGAAAGTAGAAACTCGCCCGATTACAATGGGGCGTGTACTTTTCCCCTAGGCCATTCCAGTTATTCGTTTCAAGCATCAGAATTCCAAAGATTTTGATAGATTCTCAGCCATTCCTTACCTTCACACTCCCATTTCTCGCGAACGGATTGACGAACTGGAGAAATTCCTGTTGCATCTGAAAGTAGAAACTCGCCCGATTACAACGGCATGTGTATTCTTCCCCTAGGTCATTGTGGTTATTGGTTTCGAGTATCAGACCTGCGAAAATTTTGATGATTTCTCAACCATTCCATTACTTCAAACTCCTATATCTCGCGAACGGAATGACGGACACGAGAAATTCCTGTTGCATCTGAAAGTAGAAACTCGCCCGATTACAACGGCACGTGTATTCTTCCCCTAGGTCATTGTAGTTATTGGTTTCGAGTATCAGACCTGCGAAAATTTTGATGATTTCTCAACCATTCCATTACTTCAAACTCCCATATCTCGCGAACGGAATGACGAACACGAGAAATTCCTGTTGCATCTGAGAGTAGAAACTCGCCCGATTACAACGGTATGTGTATTTTTTCCCTTGGCCTTTGTAGTTATAGGTTTCGAGAATCAGACTTGCGAAAATTTTGATGGTTTCTCAACCATTCCTTAACTTCAAACTCCCATTTCTCGCGAACGGATTGACGAACTCGTGAAATTTCTGTTGCATCTGATAGCAGAAACTCGCCCGATTACAACGGTATGTGTATTTTTCCCCTTGGCCTTTGTAGTTATTGGTTTCGAGTATCAGGCTTGCGAAAATTTTGATGATTTCTCAACCATTCCTTAACTTCAAACTCCCATATCTCGCGAACGCATTGACGAACTCGAGAAAATCCTGTTGTATCTGAAAGTAGAAACAAGCCCGATTACAATGGTGTGCGTATTTTTCCCCTAGGCCATTCCAGATATTGGTTTCGAGTATCAGACCTCGAAAATTTTGATGGTTTCTCAACCTTTCCTTAACTTCAAACTCCCATATCTCGCGAACGGATTGACGAACTCGAGAAATTCCTGTTGCAACTGATACCAGAAACTCGCCCGATTACAACGGTATGTGTATTTTTGCACTAGGCCTTTGTAGTTATTGGTTTCGAGTATCAGGCTTGCGAAAATTTTGATGAGTTCTCAACCATTCCTTAACTTCAAACTCCCCTTTCACGCGAATGGATTGACGAACTCGATTAATTCCTGTTGCATCTGAAAGTAGAAACTCGCCCGATTACAATGGTGCGTGTACTTTTCCACTAGGCCATTCCAGTTATTCGTTTCTAGCATCAGAATTGCGAAAATTTTGATGGTTTCTCAACGATTCCTTAACTTCAAACTCCCATATCTCCCGAACAGATTGACGAACTCGAGAAATTCCTGTTGCACCTGAAAGTAGAAACTCGCCCGATTACAACGGTATGTGTATTTTTGCCCTAGGCCATAGTAGTTACTGGTTTCGAGTATCAGACATGCGAAAATTTTGATGGTTTATCAACCATTCCTTAACTTCAACCTCCCATATCTCGCGAACGGATTGACAAACTCGAGAAATTCCTGTTGCATCTGAAAGCGGAAACTCGCCCGATTACAAAGGTATGTGCATTTTTCCCCTAGGCCTTTGTAGTTATTGGTTTCGAGTATCAGACTTGCGAAAGTTTTGATGGTTTCTCAACAATTCCTTAACTTCGAACTCCCTAATCTCGCGAACGGATTGACGAATTCAAGAAATTCCTGTTGCATCTGAAAGAAGAAACTCGCCCGATTACAATGGTATATGTATTTTCGCCCTAGGCCATAGTAGTTATAGGTTTCGAGTATCAGACTTGCGAAAATTGTGTTGGTTTCTCAACGATTCCTTAACTTCAAACTTCCATATCTCCCGAACGGATTGACGAACTCGAGAAATTCCTATTGCAGCCGAAAGTAGAAACTCGCCCGATTACAACCGTATGTGTATTTTTGCCCTAGGCCATTGTAGTTACTGGATTCGAGTATCAGATTTGCGATAATTTTGATGGTTTCTCAACCATTCCTTAACTTCAACCTCCCATATCTCGCGAACGGATAGACGAACACGAGAAATTCCTGTTGCATCTGAATGTGGAAACTCGCCCGATTACAACGGTATGTGTACTTTCCCCTAGGCCATTCCAGTTATCGGTTTCGAGTATCAGACCAGCGAAAATTTTGATGGTTTCTCAACCATTCCTTAACTTCAAACTCCCATATCTCGCGAACGGAATGACGAACTCGAGAAATTCCTGTTGCATCTGAAAGCAGAAACTCGCCCGATTACAACGGTATGTGTATTTTTGCCCTAGGCCATAGTAGTTACTGGATTCGAGTATCAGACCAGCGAAAGTTTTGATGGTTTCTCAATTATTCCTTAACTTCAAACTGCCATATCTCGCGAACGGATTGACGAACTCGAGAAATTCCTGTTGCATGTGAACGTAGAAACTCGCCCAATTACAACGGTATGTGTATTTTTCCCCTAGGCCTTTGCAGTTATTGGATTCGAGTATCAGACTTGCGGAAATTTTGATGGTTTCTCAACCATTACTTAACTTCAAACTCCTATATCTCGCGAACGGATTGACGAACTTGAGAATTTCCTATTGCATCTGAAAGCAGAAACTCGCCCGATTACTGCGGTACGTGTATTTTCGCCCTAGGCCATAGTAGTTATTGGTTTCGAGTATCAGAATTGCGAAAATTGTGTTGGTTTCTCAACGATTCATTAACTTCAAACTTCCATATCTCCCGAACGGATTGACGAACTCGAGAAATTCCTATTGCAGCTGAAAGTAAAAACTCGCCAGATTACAACGGTATGTGTATTTTTGCCCTAGGCCATAGTAGTTACTGGATTCGAGTATCAGACCAGCGAAAATTTTGATGGTTTCTCAACCATTCCTTAACTTCAAACTCCCATATCTCGCGAACGGAATGACGAACTCGAGAAATTCCTGTTGCATCTGAAAGTGGAAACTCGCCCGATTACAAAGGTATGTGCATTTTTCCCCTAGGCCTTTGTAGTTATTGGTTTCGAGTATCAGACTTGCGAAAATTTTGATGGTTTCTCAAGCATTCCTTAACTTCAAACTCCCATATCTCGCGAACGGAATGACGAACTCGAGAAATTCCTGTTGCATCTGAAAGCAGAAACTCGCCCGATTACAAAGATATGTGTGTTTTCCCCTAGGCCTTTGTAGTTATTTGTTTCGAGTATCAGATTTGCGAAAATTTTGATTGTTTCTCAACCATTCCTTAACTTCAACCTCCCATATCTCGCGAACGGATAGACGAACCCGAGAAATTCCTGTTGCATCTGAGTGTGGAATCTCGCCCGATTACAAGGGTACTTGTATTTTTCCCCTAGGCCTTTGTAGTTATTGGTTTCGAGTATCAGACTAGCGAAAATTTTGATGGTTTCTCAACCATTCCTTAACATCAAACTCCCTAATCTCGCGAACGGATTGTGGAACTCGAGAAATTCCTGTTGCATCTGATAGTAGAAACTCGCCCGATTACAATGGTATATGTACTTTTCCCCTAGGCCATTCGAGTTACTGGTTTCGAGTATCAGACCAACGAAAATTTTGAAGGTTTCCCAACCATTCCTTAACTTCAAACTCCCATATCTCGCGAACGGATTGACGAACTCGAGAAATTCCTGTTGCATGTGAACGTAGAAACTCGCCCAATTACAACGGTATGTGTATTTTTCCCCTAGGCCTTTGCAGTTATTGGTTTCGAGTATCAGACTTGCGGAAATTTTGCTGGTTTCTCAACCATTCCTTAACTTCAAACTCCCATATCTCGCGAACGGATTGACGAACTTGAGAATTTCCTATTGCATCTGAAAGCAGAAACTCGCCCGATTACTGCGGTACGTGTATTTTCGCCCTAGGCCATAGTAGTTATTGGTTTCGAGTATCAGACTTGCGAGAATTGTGTTGGTTTCTCAACGATTCCTTAACTTCAAACTTCCATATCTCCCGAACGGATTGACAAACTCGAGAAATTCCTATTGCAGCTGAAAGTAAAAACTCGCCCGATTACAACGGTATGTGTATTTTTGCCCTAGGCCATAGTAGTTATTGGATTCGAGTATCAGACCAGCGAAAATTTTGATGGTTTCTCAACCATTCCTTAACTTCAAACTCCCATATCTCGCGAACGGAATGACGAACTCGAGAAATTCCTGTTGCATCTGAAAGTGGAAACTCGCCCGATTACAAAGGTATGTGCATTTTTCCCCTAGGCCTTTGTAGTTATTGGTTTCGAGTATCAGACTTGCGAAAATTTTGATGGTTTCTCAAGCATTCCTTAACTTCAAACTCCCATATCTCGCGAACGGATTGACGAACTCGAGAAATTCCTGTTGCATCTGAAAGCAGAAACTCGCCCGATTACAAAGATATGTGTGTTTTCCCCTAGGCCTTTGTAGTTATTGGTTTCGAGTATCAGACTTGCGATAATTTTGATGGTTTCTCAACCATTCCTTAACTTCAACCTCCCATATCTCGCGAACGGATAGACGAACACGAGAAATTCCTGTTGCATCTGAATGTGGAATCTGGCCCGATTACAAAGGTACGTGTATTTCTCCCCTATGCCTTTGTAGTTATTGGTTTCGAGTATCAGACAAGCGAAAATTTTGATGGTTTCTCAACCATTCCTTAACATCAAACTCCCATATCTCGCGAACGGAATGACGAACTCGAGAAATTCCTGTTCCATCTGAAAGTGGAAACTCGCCCGATTACAAAGGTATGTGCACTTTTCCCCTAGGCCTTTGTAGTTATTGATTTCGAGTATCAGACTTGCGAAAATTTTGATGGTTTCTCAAGCATTCCTTAACTTCAAACTCCCATATCTCGCGAACGGATTGACGAACTCGAGAAATTCCTGTTGCATCTGAAAGCAGAAACTAGCCCGATTACAAAGATATGTGTGTTTTCCCCTAGGCCTTTGTCGTTATTGGTTTCGAGTATCAGACTTGCGATAATTTTGATGGTTTCTCAACCATTCCTTAACTTCAACCTCCCATATCTCGCGAACGGATAGACGAACACGAGAAATTCCTGTTGCATCTGAATGTGGAATCTCGCGAGACTACAAAGGTACGTGTATTTTTCCCCTATGCCTATGTAGTTATTGGTTTCGAGTATCAGACTTGCGAAAATTTTGATGGTTTCTCAACCATTCCTTAACTTCAAACTCCCATATCTCGCGAGCGGAGTGACGAACGCGAGAAATTCCTGTTGCATCTGAATGTGGAAACTCGCCCGATTACAACGGTATGTGTACTTTCCCCTAGGCCATTCCAGTTATCGGTTTCGAGTATCAGACCAGCGAAAATTTTGATGGTTTCTCAACCATTCCTTAACTTCAAACTCCCATATCTCGCGAACAGAATGACGAACTCGAGAAATTCCTGTTGCATCTGAAAGTGGAAACTCGCCCGATTACAAAGGTATGTGCATTTTTCCCCTAGGCCTTTGTAGTTATTGGTTTCGAGTATCAGACTTGCGAAAATTTTGATGGTTTCTCAAGCATTCCTTAACTTCAAACTCCCATATCTCGCGAACGGATTGACGAACTCGAGAAATTCCTGTTGCATCTGAAAGCAGAAACTCGCCCGATTACAAAGATATGTGTGTTTTCCCCCTAGGCCTTTGTAGTTATTGGTTTCGAGTATCAGACTTGCGATAATTTTGATGGTTTCTCAACCATTCCTTAACTTCAACCTTCCATATCTTGCGAACGGATAGACGAACACGAGAAATTCCTGTTGCACCTGAATGTGGAATCTCGCCCGATTACAAAGGTATGTGTATTTTTCCCCTATGCCTTTGTAGTTATTGGTTTCGAGTATCAGACTAGCGAAAATTTTGATGGTTTCTCAACCATTCCTTAACTTCAAACTCCCATATTTCGCGAACGGAATGACGAACTTGAGAAATTCCTGTTGCATCTGAAAGTGCAAACTCGCCCGATTACTAAGGTATATGCATTTTTTCCCTAGGCCTTTGTAGTTATTGGTTTCGAGTATCAGACTTGCGAAAATTTTGATGGTTTCTCAAGCATTCCTTAACTTCAAACTCCCATATCTCGCGAACGGATTGACGAACTCGAGAAATTCCTTTTGCATCTGAAGGCAGAAACTCGCCCGATTACAAAGGTATGTGTGTTTTCCCCCTAGGCCTTTGTAGTTATTGGTTTCGAGTATCAGACTTGCGATAATTTTGATCGTTTCTCAACCATTCCTTAACTTCAACCTCCCATATCTCGCGAACGGATAGACGAACACGAGAAATTCCTGTTGCATCTGAATGTGGATTCTCGCCCGATTACAAAGGTACGTGTATTTTTCCCCCATGCCTTTGTAGTTATTGGTTTCGAGTATCAGACTAGCGAAAATTTTGATGGTTTCTCAACCATTCCTTAACATCAAACTCCCTAATCTCGCGAACGGATTGAGGAACTCGAGAAATTCCTGTTGCATCTGAAAGTAGAAACTCGCCCGATTACAATGGTATATGTACTTTTCCCCTAGGCCATTCGAGTTACTGGTTTCGAGTATCAGACCAACAAAAATTTTGAAGGTTTCCCAACCATTCCTTAACTTCAAACTCCCATATCTCGCGAACGGATTGACGAACTTGAGAATTTCCTATTGCATCTGAAAGCAGAAACTCGCCCGATTACTGCGGTACGTGTATTTTTCCCCTAGGCCTTTGTAGTTATTGGTTTCGAGTATCAGACTTGCGAAATTTTGGTGGTTTCTCAAGCATTCCTTAACTTCAAACTCCCATATCTCGCGAACGGATTGACGAACTCGAGAAATTACTGTTGCATCTGAAAGCAGAAACTCGCCCGATTACAAAGATATGTGTGTTTTCCCCCTAGGCCTTTGTAGTTATTGGTTTCGAGTATCAGACTTGCGATAATTTTGATGGTTTCTCAACCGTTCCTTAACTTCAACCTCCCATATCTCGCGACCAGATAGACGAACTCGAGAAATTCCTGTTGCATCTGAATGTGGACTCTCGCCCGATTACAAAGGTACGTGTATTTTTCCCCTAGGCCTTTGTAGTTATTGGTTTCGAATATCAGACCAGCGAAAATTTTGATGGTCTCTCAACCATTCCTTAACATCAAACTCCCTAACTGCGCGAACGGGTTGACGAACTCGAGAAATTCCTGTTACATCTGAAAGTGGAAACTCGCCCGATTACAACGGTATGTGTACTTTACCCCTAGGCCATTCCAGTTATTGGTTTCGAGTATCAGACCATCGAAAATTTTGAAGGTTTCTCAACCATTCCTTAACTTCAAACTCCCTTATCTCGCGAACGGATTGACAAACTCGAGAAATTCCTGTTACATCTGAAAGTGGAAACTCGCCCGATTACAAAGGTATGTGCATTTTTCCCCTAGGCCTTTGTAGTTATTGGTTTCGAGTATCAGACTTGAGAAAATTTTGATGGTTTCTCAAGCATTCCTTAACTTCAAACTCCCATATCTCGCGAACGGATTGAAGAACTCGAGAAATTCCTGTTGCATCTGAAAGCAGAAACTCGACCGATTACAAAGATATGTGTGTTTTCCCCCTAGGCCTTTGTAGTTATTGGTTTCGAGTATCAGACTTGCGATAATTTTGATGGTTTCTCAACCATTCCTTAACTTCAACCTTCCATATCTTGCGAACGCATAGACGAACACGAGAAATTCCTGTTGCATCTGAATGTGGAATCTCGCCCGATTACAAAGGTATGTGCATTTTTCCCCTAGGCCTTTGTAGTTATTGGTTTCGAGTATCAGACTTGCGAAAATTTTGATGGTTTCTCAAGCATTCCTTAACTTCAAACTCCCATATCTCGCGAACGGATTGACGAACTCGAGAAATTCCTGTTGCATCTGAAAGCATAAACTCGCCCGATTACAAAGATATGTGTGTTTTCCCCCTAGGCCTTTGTAGTTATTGGTTTCGAGTATCAGACTTGCGATAATTTTGATGGTTTCTCAACCATTCCTTAACTTCAACCTTCCATATCTTGCGAACGGATAGACGAACACGAGAAATTCCTGTTGCATCTGAATGTGGAATCTCGCCCGATTACAAAGGTATGTGTATTTTTCCCCTATGCCTTTGTAGTTATTGGTTTCGAGTATCAGACTAGCGAAAATTTTGATGGTTTCTGAAACATTCCTTAACTTCAAACTCCCATATTTCGCGAACGGAATGACGAACTTGAGAAATTCCTTTTGCATCTGAAAGTGGAAACTCGCCCGATTACAAAGGTATATGCATTTTTTCCCTAGGCCTTTGTAGTTATTGGTTTCGAGTATCAGACTTGCGAAAATTTTGATGGTTTCTCAAGCATTCCTTAACTTCAAACTCCCATATCTCGCGAACGGACTGACGAACTCGAGAAATTCGTATTGCATCTGAAAGCAGAAACTCGCCCGATTACAAAGATATGTGTGTTTTCCCCCTAGGCCTTTGTAGTTATTGGTTTCGAGTATCAGACTTGCGATAATTTTGATCGTTTCTCAACCATTCCTTAACTTCAACCTCCCATATCTCGCGAACGGATAGACGAACACGAGAAATTCCTGTTGCATCTGAATGTGGAATCTCGCCCGATTACAAAGGTACGTGTATTTTTCCCCTATGCCTTTGTAGTTATTGGTTTCGAGTATCAGACTAGCGAAAATTTTGATGGTTTCTCAACCATTCCTTAACGTCAAACTCCCATATCTCGCGAACGGAGTGACGAACTCAAGAAATTCCTGTTGCATCTGAAAGTGGAAACTCGCCCGATTACAACGGTATGTGTACTTTCCCCTAGGCCGTTCCAGTTATCGGTTTCGAGTATCAGACCAGCGAAAATTTTGATGGTTTCTCAACCATTCCTTAACTTCAAACTCCCATATCTCGCGAACGGAATGACGAACTCGAGAAATTCCTGATGCATCTGAAAGTGGAAACTCGCCCGATTACAAAGGTATGTGCATTTTTCACCTAGGCCTTTGTAGTTATTGGTTTCGAGTATCAGACTTGCGAAAATTTTGATGGTTTCTCAAGCATTCCTTAACTTCAAACTCCCATATCTCGCGAACGGATTGACGAACTCGTGAAATTCCTGTTGCATCTGAAAGCAGAAACTCGCCCGATTACAAAGATATGTGTGTTTCCCCCCTGGGCCTTTGTAGTTATTGGTCCCGAGTATCAGATTTGCGAAAATTTTGATTGTTTTTCAACCATTCCTTAACTTCAACCTCCCATATCTCGCGAACGGATAGACGAACCCGAGAAATTCCTGTTGCATCTGAGTGTGGAATCTCGCCCGATTACAAGGGTACTTGTATTTTTCCCCTAGGCGTTTGTAGTTATTGGTTTCGAGAATCAGACTAGCGAAAATTTTGATGGTTTCTCAACCATTCCTTAACATCAAACTCCCTAATCTCGCGAACGGATTGACGAACTCGAGAAATTCCTGTTGCATCTGAAAGCAGAAACTAGCCCGATTACAAAGATATGTGTGTTTTCCCCTAGGCCTTTGTAGTTATTGGTTTCGAGTATCAGACTTGCGATAATTTTGATGGTTTCTCAACCATTCCTTAACTTCAACCTCCCATATCTCGCGAACGGATAGACGAACACGAGAAATTCCTGTTGCATCTGAATGTGGAATCTCGCCCGACTACAAAGGTACGTGTATTTTTCCCCTATGCCTTTGTAGTTATTGGTTTCGAGTATCAGACAAGCGAAAATTTTGATGGTTTCTCAACCATTCCTTAACATCAAACTCCCATATCTCGCGAACGGAATGACGAACTCGAGAAATTCCTGTTCCATCTGAAAGTGGAAACTCGCCCGATTACAAAGGTATGTGCACTTTTCCCCTAGGCCTTTGTAGTTATTGATTTCGAGTATCAGACTTGCGAAAATTTTGATGGTTTCTCAACCATTCCTTAACTTCAAACTCCCATATCTCGCGAGCGGAGTGACGAACGCGAGAAATTCCTGTTGCATCTGAATGTGGAAACTCGCCCGATTACAACGGTATGTGTACTTTCCCCTAGGCCATTCCAGTTATCGGTTTCGAGTATCAGACCAGCGAAAATTTTGATGGTTTCTCAACCATTCCTTAACTTCAAACTCCCATATCTCGCGAACGGAATGACGAACTCGAGAAATTCCTGTTGCATCTGAAAGTGGAAACTCGCCCGATTACAAAGGTATGTGCATTTTTCCCCTAGGCCTTTGTAGTTATTGGTTTCGAGTATCAGACTTGCGAAAATTTTGATGGTTTCTCAAGCATTCCTTAACTTCAACCTCCCATATCTCGCGAACGGATAGACGAACACGAGAAATTCCTGTTGCATCTGAATGTGGAATCTCGCCCGATTACAAAGGTACGTGTATTTTTCCCCTATGCCTTTGTAGTTATTGGTTTCGAGTATCAGACTTGAGAAAATTTTGATGGTTTCTCAAGCATTCCTTAACTTCAAACTCCCATATCTCGCGAACGGATTGAAGAACTCGAGAAATTCCTGTTGCATCTGAAAGCAGAAACTCGCCCGATTACAAAGATATGTGTGTTTTCCCCCTAGGCCTTTGTAGTTATTGGTTTCGAGTATCAGACTTGCGATAATTTTGATGGTTTCTCAACCATTCCTTAACTTCAACCTTCCATATCTTGCGAACGGATAGACGAACACGAGAAATTCCTGTTGCACCTGAATGTGGAATCTCGCCCGATTACAAAGGTATGTGTATTTTTCCCCTATGCCTTTGTAGTTATTGGTTTCGAGTATCAGACTAGCGAAAATTTTGATGGTTTCTCAACCATTCCTTAACTTCAAACTCCCATATTTCGCGAACGGAATGACGAACTTGAGAAATTCCTGTTGCATCTGAAAGTGCAAACTCGCCCGATTACTAAGGTATATGCATTTTTTCCCTAGGCCTTTGTAGTTATTGGTTTCGAGTATCAGACTTGCGAAAATTTTGATGGTTTCTCAAGCATTCCTTAACTTCAAACTCCCATATCTCGCGAACGGATTGACGAACTCGAGAAATTCCTTTTGCATCTGAAGGCAGAAACTCGCCCGATTACAAAGGTATGTGTGTTTTCCCCCTAGGCCTTTGTAGTTATTGGTTTCGAGTATCAGACTTGCGATAATTTTGATCGTTTCTCAACCATTCCTTAACTTCAACCTCCCATATCTCGCGAACGGATAGACGAACACGAGAAATTCCTGTTGCATCTGAATGTGGATTCTCGCCCGATTACAAAGGTACGTGTATTTTTCCCCTATGCCTTTGTAGTTATTGGTTTCGAGTATCAGACTAGCGAAAATTTTGATGGTTTCTCAACCATTCCTTAACATCAAACTCCCTAATCTCGCGAACGGATTGAGGAACTCGAGAAATTCCTGTTGCATCTGAAAGTAGAAACTCGCCCGATTACAATGGTATATGTACTTTTCCCCTAGGCCATTCGAGTTACTGGTTTCGAGTATCAGACCAACAAAAATTTTGAAGGTTTCCCAACCATTCCTTAACTTCAAACTCCCATATCTCGCGAACGGATTGACGAACTTGAGAATTTCCTATTGCATCTGAAAGCAGAAACTCGCCCGATTACTGCGGTACGTGTATTTTTCCCCTAGGCCTTTGTAGTTATTGGTTTCGAGTATCAGACTTGCGAAATTTTGGTGGTTTCTCAAGCATTCCTTAACTTCAAACTCCCATATCTCGCGAACGGATTGACGAACTCGAGAAATTACTGTTGCATCTGAAAGCAGAAACTCGCCCGATTACAAAGATATGTGTGTTTTCCCCCTAGGCCTTTGTAGTTATTGGTTTCGAGTATCAGACTTGCGAAAATTTTGATGGTTTCTCAAGCATTCCTTAACTTCAAACTCCCATATCTCGCGAACGGATTGACGAACTCGAGAAATTCCTGTTGCATCTGAAAGCAGAAACTCGCCCGATTACAAAGATATGTGTGTTTTCCCCCTAGGCCTTTGTAGTTATTGGTTTCGAGTATCAGACTTGCGATAATTTTGATGGTTTCTCAACCATTCCTTAACTTCAACCTTCCATATCTTGCGAACGGATAGACGAACACGAGAAATTCCTGTTGCACCTGAATGTGGAATCTCGCCCGATTACAAAGGTATGTGTATTTTTCCCCTATGCCTTTGTAGTTATTGGTTTCGAGTATCAGACTAGCGAAAATTTTGATGGTTTCTCAACCATTCCTTAACTTCAAACTCCCATATTTCGCGAACGGAATGACGAACTTGAGAAATTCCTGTTGCATCTGAAAGTGCAAACTCGCCCGATTACTAAGGTATATGCATTTTTTCCCTAGGCCTTTGTAGTTATTGGTTTCGAGTATCAGACTTGCGAAAATTTTGATGGTTTCTCAAGCATTCCTTAACTTCAAACTCCCATATCTCGCGAACGGATTGACGAACTCGAGAAATTCCTTTTGCATCTGAAGGCAGAAACTCGCCCGATTACAAAGGTATGTGTGTTTTCCCCCTAGGCCTTTGTAGTTATTGGTTTCGAGTATCAGACTTGCGATAATTTTGATCGTTTCTCAACCATTCCTTAACTTCAACCTCCCATATCTCGCGAACGGATAGACGAACACGAGAAATTCCTGTTGCATCTGAATGTGGATTCTCGCCCGATTACAAAGGTACGTGTATTTTTCCCCTATGCCTTTGTAGTTATTGGTTTCGAGTATCAGACTAGCGAAAATTTTGATGGTTTCTCAACCATTCCTTAACATCAAACTCCCTAATCTCGCGAACGGATTGAGGAACTCGAGAAATTCCTGTTGCATCTGAAAGTAGAAACTCGCCCGATTACAATGGTATATGTACTTTTCCCCTAGGCCATTCGAGTTACTGGTTTCGAGTATCAGACCAACAAAAATTTTGAAGGTTTCCCAACCATTCCTTAACTTCAAACTCCCATATCTCGCGAACGGATTGACGAACTTGAGAATTTCCTATTGCATCTGAAAGCAGAAACTCGCCCGATTACTGCGGTACGTGTATTTTTCCCCTAGGCCTTTGTAGTTATTGGTTTCGAGTATCAGACTTGCGAAATTTTGGTGGTTTCTCAAGCATTCCTTAACTTCAAACTCCCATATCTCGCGAACGGATTGACGAACTCGAGAAATTACTGTTGCATCTGAAAGCAGAAACTCGCCCGATTACAAAGATATGTGTGTTTTCCCCCTAGGCCTTTGTAGTTATTGGTTTCGAGTATCAGACTTGCGATAATTTTGATGGTTTCTCAACCGTTCCTTAACTTCAACCTCCCATATCTCGCGACCAGATAGACGAACTCGAGAAATTCCTGTTGCATCTGAATGTGGACTCTCGCCCGATTACAAAGGTACGTGTATTTTTCCCCTAGGCCTTTGTAGTTATTGGTTTCGAATATCAGACCAGCGAAAATTTTGATGGTCTCTCAACCATTCCTTAACATCAAACTCCCTAACTGCGCGAACGGGTTGACGAACTCGAGAAATTCCTGTTACATCTGAAAGTGGAAACTCGCCCGATTACAACGGTATGTGTACTTTACCCCTAGGCCATTCCAGTTATTGGTTTCGAGTATCAGACCATCGAAAATTTTGAAGGTTTCTCAACCATTCCTTAACTTCAAACTCCCTTATCTCGCGAACGGATTGACAAACTCGAGAAATTCCTGTTACATCTGAAAGTGGAAACTCGCCCGATTACAAAGGTATGTGCATTTTTCCCCTAGGCCTTTGTAGTTATTGGTTTCGAGTATCAGACTTGAGAAAATTTTGATGGTTTCTCAAGCATTCCTTAACTTCAAACTCCCATATCTCGCGAACGGATTGAAGAACTCGAGAAATTCCTGTTGCATCTGAAAGCAGAAACTCGCCCGATTACAAAGATATGTGTGTTTTCCCCCTAGGCCTTTGTAGTTATTGGTTTCGAGTATCAGACTTGCGATAATTTTGATGGTTTCTCAACCATTCCTTAACTTCAACCTTCCATATCTTGCGAACGCATAGACGAACACGAGAAATTCCTGTTGCATCTGAATGTGGAATCTCGCCCGATTACAAAGGTATGTGCATTTTTCCCCTAGGCCTTTGTAGTTATTGGTTTCGAGTATCAGACTTGCGAAAATTTTGATGGTTTCTCAAGCATTCCTTAACTTCAAACTCCCATATCTCGCGAACGGATTGACGAACTCGAGAAATTCCTGTTGCATCTGAAAGCATAAACTCGCCCGATTACAAAGATATGTGTGTTTTCCCCCTAGGCCTTTGTAGTTATTGGTTTCGAGTATCAGACTTGCGATAATTTTGATGGTTTCTCAACCATTCCTTAACTTCAACCTTCCATATCTTGCGAACGGATAGACGAACACGAGAAATTCCTGTTGCATCTGAATGTGGAATCTCGCCCGATTACAAAGGTATGTGTATTTTTCCCCTATGCCTTTGTAGTTATTGGTTTCGAGTATCAGACTAGCGAAAATTTTGATGGTTTCTGAAACATTCCTTAACTTCAAACTCCCATATTTCGCGAACGGAATGACGAACTTGAGAAATTCCTTTTGCATCTGAAAGTGGAAACTCGCCCGATTACAAAGGTATATGCATTTTTTCCCTAGGCCTTTGTAGTTATTGGTTTCGAGTATCAGACTTGCGAAAATTTTGATGGTTTCTCAAGCATTCCTTAACTTCAAACTCCCATATCTCGCGAACGGACTGACGAACTCGAGAAATTCGTATTGCATCTGAAAGCAGAAACTCGCCCGATTACAAAGATATGTGTGTTTTCCCCCTAGGCCTTTGTAGTTATTGGTTTCGAGTATCAGACTTGCGATAATTTTGATCGTTTCTCAACCATTCCTTAACTTCAACCTCCCATATCTCGCGAACGGATAGACGAACACGAGAAATTCCTGTTGCATCTGAATGTGGAATCTCGCCCGATTACAAAGGTACGTGTATTTTTCCCCTATGCCTTTGTAGTTATTGGTTTCGAGTATCAGACTAGCGAAAATTTTGATGGTTTCTCAACCATTCCTTAACGTCAAACTCCCATATCTCGCGAACGGAGTGACGAACTCAAGAAATTCCTGTTGCATCTGAAAGTGGAAACTCGCCCGATTACAACGGTATGTGTACTTTCCCCTAGGCCGTTCCAGTTATCGGTTTCGAGTATCAGACCAGCGAAAATTTTGATGGTTTCTCAACCATTCCTTAACTTCAAACTCCCATATCTCGCGAACGGAATGACGAACTCGAGAAATTCCTGATGCATCTGAAAGTGGAAACTCGCCCGATTACAAAGGTATGTGCATTTTTCCCCTAGGCCTTTGTAGTTATTGGTTTCGAGTATCAGACTTGCGAAAATTTTGATGGTTTTTCAAGCATTCCTTAACTTCAAACTCCCATATCTCGCGAACGGATTGACGAACTCGTGAAATTCCTGTTGCATCTGAAAGCAGAAACTCGCCCGATTACAAAGATATGTGTGTTTTCCCCCTGGGCCTTTGTAGTTATTGGTCCCGAGTATCAGATTTGCGAAAATTTTGATTGTTTTTCAACCATTCCTTAACTTCAACCTCCCATATCTCGCGAACGGATAGACGAACCCGAGAAATTCCTGTTGCATCTGAGTGTGGAATCTCGCCCGATTACAAGGGTACTTGTATTTTTCCCCAAGGCGTTTGTAGTTATTGGTTTCGAGAATCAGACTAGCGAAAATTTTGATGGTTTCTCAACCATTCCTTAACATCAAACTCCCTAATCTCGCGAACGGATTGACGAACTCGAGAAATTCCTGTTGCATCTGAAAGCAGAAACTAGCCCGATTACAAAGATATGTGTGTTTTCCCCTAGGCCTTTGTAGTTATTGGTTTCGAGTATCAGACTTGCGATAATTTTGATGGTTTCTCAACCATTCCTTAACTTCAACCTCCCATATCTCGCGAACGGATAGACGAACACGAGAAATTCCTGTTGCATCTGAATGTGGAATCTCGCCCGACTACAAAGGTACGTGTATTTTTCCCCTATGCCTTTGTAGTTATTGGTTTCGAGTATCAGACAAGCGAAAATTTTGATGGTTTCTCAACCATTCCTTAACATCAAACTCCCATATCTCGCGAACGGAATGACGAACTCGAGAAATTCCTGTTCCATCTGAAAGTGGAAACTCGCCCGATTACAAAGGTATGTGCACTTTTCCCCTAGGCCTTTGTAGTTATTGATTTCGAGTATCAGACTTGCGAAAATTTTGATGGTTTCTCAACCATTCCTTAACTTCAAACTCCCATATCTCGCGAGCGGAGTGACGAACGCGAGAAATTCCTGTTGCATCTGAATGTGGAAACTCGCCCGATTACAACGGTATGTGTACTTTCCCCTAGGCCATTCCAGTTATCGGTTTCGAGTATCAGACCAGCGAAAATTTTGATGGTTTCTCAACCATTCCTTAACTTCAAACTCCCATATCTCGCGAACGGAATGACGAACTCGAGAAATTCCTGTTGCATCTGAAAGTGGAAACTCGCCCGATTACAAAGGTATGTGCATTTTTCCCCTAGGCCTTTGTAGTTATTGGTTTCGAGTATCAGACTTGCGAAAATTTTGATGGTTTCTCAAGCATTCCTTAACTTCAACCTCCCATATCTCGCGAACGGATAGACGAACACGAGAAATTCCTGTTGCATCTGAATGTGGAATCTCGCCCGATTACAAAGGTACGTGTATTTTTCCCCTATGCCTTTGTAGTTATTGGTTTCGAGTATCAGACTTGAGAAAATTTTGATGGTTTCTCAAGCATTCCTTAACTTCAAACTCCCATATCTCGCGAACGGATTGAAGAACTCGAGAAATTCCTGTTGCATCTGAAAGCAGAAACTCGCCCGATTACAAAGATATGTGTGTTTTCCCCCTAGGCCTTTGTAGTTATTGGTTTCGAGTATCAGACTTGCGATAATTTTGATGGTTTCTCAACCATTCCTTAACTTCAACCTCCCATATCTCGCGACCAGATAGACGAACTCGAGAAATTCCTGTTGCATCTGAATGTGGACTCTCGCCCGATTACAAAGGTACGTGTATTTTTCCCCTAGGCCTTTGTAGTTATTGGTTTCGAATATCAGACCAGCGAAAATTTTGATGGTCTCTCAACCATTCCTTAACATCAAACTCCCTAACTGCGCGAACGGGTTGACGAACTCGAGAAATTCCTGTTGCATCTGAAAGTAGAAATTCGCCCGATTACAATGGTACATGTACTTTTCCCCTAGGCCATTCCAGTTATTGGTTTCGAGTATCAGACCATCGAAAATTTTGAAGGTTTCTCAACCATTCCTTAACTTCAAACTCCCTTATCTCGCGAACGGATTGACAAACTCGAGAAATTCCTGTTACATCTGAAAGTGGAAACTCGCCCGATTACAACGGTATGTGTACTTTACCCCTAGGCCATTCCAGTTATTGGTTTCGAGTATCAGACCAGCGAAAATTTTGATGGTTTCTCAACCATTCCTTAACTTCAAACTCCCATATCTCGCGAACGGAATGACGAACTCGAGAAATTCCTGTTGCATCTGAAAGTGGAAACTCGCCCGATTACAAAGGTATGTGTGTTTTCCCCCTAGGCCTTTGTAGTTATTGGTTTCGAGTATCAGACTTGCGAAAGTTTTGATGGTTTCTCAACCATTCCTTAACTTCAAACTCCCATATCTCGCGAACGGAATGACGAACTCGAGAAATTCCTGTTGCATCTGAAAGTGGAAACTCGCCCGATTACAAAGGTATGTGCATTTTTCCCCTAGGCCTTTGTAGTTATTGGTTTCGAGTATCAGACTTGAGAAAATTTTGATGGTTTCTCAAGCATTCCTTAACTTCAAACTCCCATATCTCGCGAACGGATTGAAGAACTCGAGAAATTCCTGTTGCATCTGAAAGCAGAAACTCGCCCGATTACAAAGATATGTGTGTTTTCCCCCTAGGCCTTTGTAGTTATTGGTTTCGAGTATCAGACTTGCGATAATTTTGATGGTTTCTCAACCATTCCTTAACTTCAACCTTCCATATCTTGCGAACGGATAGACGAACACGAGAAATTCCTGTTGCATCTGAATGTGGAATCTCGCCCGATTACAAAGGTATGTGCATTTTTCCCCTAGGCCTTTGTAGTTATTGGTTTCGAGTATCAGACTTGCGAAAATTTTGATGGTTTCTCAAGTATTCCTTAACTTCAAACTCCCATATCTCGCGAACGGATTGACGAACTCGAGAAATTCCTGTTGCATCTGAAAGCAGAAACTCGCCCGATTACAAAGATATGTGTGTTTTCCCCCTAGGCCTTTGTAGTTATTGGTTTCGAGTATCAGACTTGCGATAATTTTGATGGTTTCTCAACCATTCCTTAACTTCAACCTTCCATATCTTGCGAACGGATAGACGAACACGAGAAATTCCTGTTGCATCTGAATGTGGAATCTCGCCCGATTACAAAGGTATGTGTATTTTTCCCCTATGCCTTTGTAGTTATTGGTTTCGAGTATCAGACTAGCGAAAATTTTGATGGTTTCTGAAACATTCCTTAACTTCAAACTCCCATATTTCGCGAACGGAATGACGAACTTGAGAAATTCCTTTTGCATCTGAAATTGGAAACTCGCCCGATTACAAAGGTATATGCATTTTTTCCCTAGGCCTTTGTAGTTATTGGTTTCGAGTATCAGACTTGCGAAAATTTTGATGGTTTCTCAAGCATTCCTTAACTTCAAACTCCCATATCTCGCGAACGGATTGACGAACTCGAGAAATTCGTTTTGCATCGGAAAGCAGAAACTCGCCCGATTACAAAGATATGTGTGTTTTCCCCCTAGGCCTTTGTAGTTATTGGTTTCGAGTATCAGACTTGCGATAATTTTGATCGTTTCTCAACCATTCCTTAACTTCAACCTCCCATATCTCGCGAACGGATAGACGAACACGAGAAATTCCTGTTGCATCTGAATGTGGAATCTCGCCCGATTACAAAGGTACGTGTATTTTTCCCCTATGCCTTTGTAGTTATTGGTTTCGAGTATCAGACTAGCGAAAATTTTGATGGTTTCTCAACCATTCCTTAACGTCAAACTCCCATATCTCGCGAACGGAGTGACGAACTCAAGAAATTCCTGTTGCATCTGAAAGTGGAAACTCGCCCGATTACAACGGTATGTGTACTTTCCCCTAGGCCATTCCAGTTATCGGTTTCGAGTATCAGAACAGCGAAAATTTTGATGGTTTCTCAACCATTCCTTAACTGCAAACTCCCATATCTCGCGAACGGAATGACGAACTCGAGAAATTCCTGATGCATCTGAAAGTGGAAACTCGCCCGATTACAAAGGTATGTGCATTTTTCCCCTAGGCCTTTGTAGTTATTGGTTTCGAGTATCAGACTTGCGAAAATTTTGATGGTTTCTCAAGCATTCCTTAACTTCAAACTCCCATATCTCGCGAACGGATTGACGAACTCGTGAAATTCCTGTTGCATCTGAAAGCAGAAACTCGCCCGATTACAAAGATATGTGTGTTTTCCCCCTGGGCCTTTGTAGTTATTGGTCCCGAGTATCAGATTTGCGAAAATTTTGATTGTTTTTCAACCATTCCTTAACTTCAACCTCCCATATCTCGCGAACGGATAGACGAACCCGAGAAATTCCTGTTGCGTCTGAGTGTGGAATCTCGCCCGATTACAAGGGTACTTGTATTTTTCCCCTAGGCGTTTGTAGTTATTGGTTTCGAGAATCAGACTAGCGAAAATTTTGATGGTATCTCAACCATTCCTTAACATCAAACTCCCTAATCTCGCGAACGGATTGACGAACTCGAGAAATTCCTGTTGCATCTGAAAGCAGAAACTAGCCCGATTACAAAGATATGTGTGTTTTCCCCTAGGCCTTTGTAGTTATTGGTTTCGAGTATCAGACTTGCGATAATTTTGATGGTTTCTCAACCATTCCTTAACTTCAACCTCCCATATCTCGCGAACGGATAGACGAACACGAGAAATTCCTGTTGCATCTGAATGTGGAATCTCGCCCGACTACAAAGGTACGTGTATTTTTCCCCTATGCCTTTGTAGTTATTGGTTTCGAGTATCAGACAAGCGAAAATTTTGATGGTTTCTCAACCATTCCTTAACATCAAACTCCCATATCTCGCGAACGGAATGACGAACTCGAGAAATTCCTGTTCCATCTGAAAGTGGAAACTCGCCCGATTACAAAGGTATGTGCACTTTTCCCCTAGGCCTTTGTAGTTATTGATTTCGAGTATCAGACTTGCGAAAATTTTGATGGTTTCTCAACCATTCCTTAACTTCAAACTCCCATATCTCGCGAGCGGAGTGACGAACGCGAGAAATTCCTGTTGCATCTGAATGTGGAAACTCGCCCGATTACAACGGTATGTGTACTTTCCCCTAGGCCATTCCAGTTATCGGTTTCGAGTATCAGACCAGCGAAAATTTTGATGGTTTCTCAACCATTCCTTAACTTCAAACTCCCATATCTCGCGAACGGAATGACGAACTCGAGAAATTCCTGTTGCATCTGAAAGTGGAAACTCGCCCGATTACAAAGGTATGTGCATTTTTCCCCTAGGCCTTTGTAGTTATTGGTTTCGAGTATCAGACTTGCGAAAATTTTGATGGTTTCTCAAGCATTCCTTAACTTCAACCTCCCATATCTCGCGAACGGATAGACGAACACGAGAAATTCCTGTTGCATCTGAATGTGGAATCTCGCCCGATTACAAAGGTACGTGTATTTTTCCCCTATGCCTTTGTAGTTATTGGTTTCGAGTATCAGACTAGCGAAAATTTTGATGGTTTCTCAACCATTCCGTAACTTCAAACTCCCATATCTCGCGAACGGAATGACGAACTCGAGAATTTCCTGTTGCATCTGAAAGTGGAAACTCGCCCGATTACAAAGGTATGTGCATTTTTCCCCTAGGCCTTTGTAGTTATTGGATTCGAGTATCAGACTTGCGAAAATTTTGATGGTTTCTCAAGCATTCCTTAACTTCAAACTCCCATATCTCGCGGACGGATTGACGAACTCGAGAAATTCCTGTTGCATCTGAAAGCAGAAACTCGCCCGATTACAAAGATATGTGTGTTTTCCCCCTAGGCCTTTGTAGTTATTGGTTTCGAGTATCAGACTTGCGATAATTTTGATGGTTTCTCAACCATTCCTTAACTTCAACCTTCCATATCTTGCGAACGGATAGACGAACACGAGAAATTCCTGTTGCACCTGAATGTGGAATCTCGCCCGATTACAAAGGTATGTGTATTTTTCCCCTATGCCTTTGTAGTTATTGGTTTCGAGTATCAGACTAGCGAAAATTTTCATGGTTTCTCAGCCATTCCTTAACTTCAAACTCCCATATTTCGCGAACGGAATGACGAACTTGAGAAATTCCGGTTGCATCTGAAAGTGGAAACTCGCCCGATTACTAAGGTATATGCATTTTTTCCCTAGGCCTTTGTAGTTATTGGTTTCGAGTATCAGACTTGCGAAAATTTTGATGGTTTCTCAAGCATTCCTTAACTTCAAACTCCCATATCTCGCGAACGGATTGACGAACTCGAGAAATTCCTTTTGCATCTGAAGGCAGAAACTCGCCCGATTACAAAGATATGTGTGTTTTCCCCCTAGGCCTTTGTAGTTATTGGTTTCGAGTATCAGACTTGCGATAATTTTGATCGTTTCTCAACCATTCCTTAACTTCAACCTCCCATATCTCGCGAACGGATAGACGAACACGAGAAATTCTGTTGCATCTGAATGTGGATTCTCGCCCGATTACAAAGGTACGTGTATTTTTCCCCTATGCCTTTGTAGTTATTGGTTTCGAGTATCAGACTAGCGAAAATTTTGATGGTTTCTCAACCATTCCTTAACATCAAACTCCCTAATCTCGCGAACGGATTGAGGAACTCTAGAAATTCCTGTTGCATCTGAAAGTAGAAACTCGCCCGATTACAATGGTATATGTACTTTTTCCCTAGGCCATTCGAGTTACTGGTTTCGAGTATCAGACCAACAAAAATTTTGAAGGTTCCCAACCATTCCTTAACATCAAACTCCATATCTCGCGAACGGATTGACGAACTTGAGAATTTCCTATTGCATCTGAAAGCAGAAACTCGCCCGATTACTGCGGTACGTGTATTTTTCCCCTAGGCCTTTGTAGTTATTGGTTTCGGGTATCAGACTTGCGAAATTTTTGTGGTTTCTCAAGCATTCCTTAACTTCAAACTCCCATATCTCGCGAACGGATTGACGAACTCGAGAAATTCCTGTTGCATCTGAATGTGGACTCTCGCCCGATTACAAAGGTACGTGTATTTTTCCCCTAGGCCTTTGTAGTTATTGGTTTCGAATATCAGACCAGCGAAAATTTTGATGGTCTCTCAACCATTCCTTAACATCAAACTCCCTAACTGCGCGAACGGGTTGACGAACTCGAGAAATTCCTGTTGCATCTGAAAGTAGAAATTCGCCCGATTACAATGGTACATGTACTTTTCCCCTAGGCCATTCCAGTTATTGGTTTCGAGTATCAGACCATCGAAAATTTTGAAGATTTCTCAACCATTCCTTAACTTCAAACTCCCTTATCTCGCGAACGGATTGACAAACTCGAGAAATTCCTGTTACATCTGAAAGTGGAAACTCGCCCGATTACAACGGTATGTGTACTTTACCCCCTAGGCCATTCCAGTTATTGGTTTCGAGTATCAGACCAGCGAAAATTTTGATGGTTTCTCAACCATTCCTTAACTTCAAACTCCCATATCTCGCGAACGGAATGACGAACTCGAGAAATTCCTGTTGCATCTGAAAGTGGAAACTCGCCCGATTACAAAGGTATGTGCATTTTTCCCCTAGGCCTTTGTAGTTATTGGTTTCGAGTATCAGACTTGAGAAAATTTTGATGGTTTCTCAAGCATTCCTTAACTTCAAACTCCCATATCTCGCGAACGGATTGAAGAACTCGAGAAATTCCTGTTGCATCTGAAAGCAGAAACTCGCCCGATTACAAAGATATGTGTGTTTTCCCCCTAGGCCTTTGTAGTTATTGGTTTCGAGTATCAGACTTGCGTTAATTTTGATGGATTCTCAACCATTCCTTAACTTCAACCTTCCATATCTTGCGAACGGATAGACGAACACGAGAAATTCCTGTTGCATCTGAATGTGGAATCTCGCCCGATTACAAAGGTATGTGTATTTTTCCCCTATGCCTTTGTAGTTATTGGTTTCGAGTATCAGACTAGCGAAAATTTTGATGGTTTCTGAAACATTCCTTAACTTCAAACTCCCATATTTCGCGAATGGAATGACGAACTTGAGAAATTCCTTTTGCATCTGAAAGTGGAAACTCGCCCGATTACAAAGGTATATGCATTTTTTCCCTAGGCCTTTGTAGTTATTGGTTTCGAGTATCAGACTTGCGAAAATTTTGATGGTTTCTCAAGCATTCCTTAACTTCAAACTCCCATATCTCGCGAACGGATTGACGAACTCGAGAAATTCGTTTTGCATCGGAAAGCAGAAACTCGCCCGATTACAAAGATATGTGTGTTTTCCCCCTAGGCCTTTGTAGTTATTGGTTTCGAGTATCAGACTTGCGATAATTTTGATCGTTTCTCAACCATTCCTTAACTTCAACCTCCCATATTCGCGAACGGAATGACGAACTTGAGAAATTCCTTCTGCATCTGAAAGTGGAAACTCGCCCGATTACAAAGGTATGTGCATTTTTCCCCTAGGCCTTTGTCGTTATTGGTTTCGAGTATCAGACTTGCGAAAATTTTGATGGTTTCTCAAGCATTCCTTAACTTCAAACTCCCATATCTCGCGAACGGATTGACGAACTCGTGAAATTCCTGTTGCATCTGGAAGCAGAAACTCGCCCGATTACAAAGATATGTGTGTTTTTCCCCCTAGGCCTTTGTAGTTATTGGTCCCGAGTATCAGATTTGCGAAAATTTTGATTGTTTCTCAACCATTCCTTAACTTCAACCTCCCATATTTCGCGAACGGATAGACGAACCCGAGAAATTCCTGTTGCATCTGAGTGTGGAATCTCGCCGATTACAAAGGTACTTGTATTTTTCCCCTAGGCCTTTGTAGTTATTGGTTTCGAGTATCAGACTAGCGAAAATTTTGATGGTTTCTCAACCATTCCTTAACATCAAACTCCCTAATCTCGCGAACGGATTGAGGAACTCGAGAAATTCCTGTTGCATCTGAAAGTAGAAACTCGCCCGATTACAATGGTATATGTACTTTTCCCCTAGGCCATTCGAGTTACTGGTTTCGAGTATCAGACCAACGAAAATTTTGAAGGTTTCCCAACCATTCCTTAACTTCAAACTCCCATATCTCGCGAACGGATTGACGAACTTGAGAATTTCCTATTGCATCTGAAAGCAGAAACTCGCCCGATTACTGCGGTACGTGTATTTTTCCCCTAGGCCTTTGTAGTTATTGGTTTCGAGTATCAGACTTGCGAAAATTTTGATGGTTTCTCAAGCATTCCTTAACTTCAAACTCCCATATCTCGCGAACGGATTGACGAACTCGAGAAATTACTGTTGCATCTGAAAGCAGAAACTCGCCCGATTACAAAGATATGTGTGTTTTCCCCCTAGGCCTTTGTAGTTATTGGTTTCGAGTATCAGACTTGCGATAATTTTGATGGTTTCTCAACCGTTCCTTAACTTCAACCTCCCATATCTCGCGACCAGATAGACGAACCCGAGAAATTCCTGTTGCATCTGAGTGTGGAATCTCGCCCGATTACAAGGGTACTTGTATTTTTCCCCTAGGCCTTTGTAGTTATTGGTTTCGGGTATCAGACTAGCGAAAATTTTGATGGTTTCTCAACCATTCCTTAACATCAAACTCCCTAATCTCGCGAACGGATTGAGGAACTCGAGAAATTCCTGTTGCATCTGAAAGTAGAAACTCGCCCGATTACAATGGTATATGTACTTTTCCCTAGGCCATTCGAGTTACTGGTTTCGAGTATCAGACCAACGAAAATTTTGAAGGTTTCCCAACCATTCCTTAACTTCAAACTCCCATATCTCGCGAACGGAAAGACGAACTCGAGAAATTCCTGTTGCATCTGAAAGCAGAAACTCGCCCGATTACAAAGATATGTGTGTTTTCCCCCTAGGCCTTTGTAGTTATTGGTTTCGAGTATCAGACTTGCGATAATTCTGATGGTTTCTCAATCATTCCTTAACATCAAACTCCCTAATCTCGCGAACGGATTGACGAACTCGAGAAATTCCTGTTGCATCTGAAAGTAGAAACTCGCCCGTTTACAAAGGTACGTGCACTTTTCCCCTAGGCCTTTGTAGTTATTGGTTTCGAGTATCAGACTTGCGATAATTCTGATGGTTTCTCAATCATTCCTTAACATCAAACTCCCTAATCTCGCGAACGGATTGACGAACTCGAGAAATTCCTGCTGCATCTGAAAGCAGAAACACGCCCGATTACAACGGTATGTGTACTGTTGCCCTAAGCAATTGTAGTTATTGGTTTCGAGTATCGGACTTGCGATAATTTTGATTGTTTCTCAACCATTCCTTTACTTCAGCCTCCCATATCTCGCGAACGGATAGACGAACACGAGAAATTCCTGTTGCATCTGAATGTGGAATCTCGCCCGATTACAAGGGTACGTGTATTTTTCCTCTAGGCCTTTGTAGTTATTGGATTCGGGTTTCAGACTTTCCAAAATTTTGATGGTTTCTCAAACATTTCTTAACTTCAAACTCCCATATCTCGCGAACGGATTGACAAACTCGAGAAATTCCTGTTGCATCTGAAAGCGGAAACTCGCCCGATGACAAAGGTATGTGCATCTTTCCCCTAGGCCTTTGTAGTCATTGGTTTCGAGTATCAGACTTCCGAAAGTTTTGATGGTTTCTCAACAATTCCTAAACTTCAAACTCCCTAATCTCGCGAACGGAATGACAAACTCGAAAAATTCCTGTTGCATCTGAAAGCGGAAACTCGCCCGATGACAAAGGTATGTGCACTTTTCCCCTAGGCCTTTGTAGTTATTGGTTTCGAGTATCAGACTTGCGAAAATTTTGATGGTTTCTCAACCATTCCTTAACTTCAAACGCCCATATCTCGCGAACGGATTGACGATCTGGAGAGTTTCCTATTGCATCTGAAAGCAGAAACTCGCCCGATTACTGCGGTACGTGTATTTTTGCCCTGGGCCATAGTAGTTATTGGTTTCGAGTATCAGACTTGTGAAAATTTTGATGGTTTCTCAAGCATTCCTTAACTTCAAACTCCCATATCTCGCGAACGGATTGACGTACTCGAGAAATTCCTGTTGCATCTGAAAGCAGAAACTCGCCAGATTACAAAGATATGTGTGTTTTCCCCCTAGGCCTTTGTAGTTATTGGTTTCGAGTATCAGACTTGCGATAATTCTGATGGTTTCTCAATCATTCCTTAACATCAAACTCCCTAATCTCGCGAACGGATTGACGAACTCGAGAAATTCCTGTTGCATCTGAAAGTAGAAACTCGCCCGATTACAAAGGTACGTGCACTTTTCCCGTAGGCCTTTGTAGTTATTGGTTTCGAGTATCAGACTTGCGAAAATTTTGATGGTTTCTCAACCATTCCTTAACTTCAAACTCCCATATCTCGCGAATGGATTGACGAACTCGAGAAATTCCTGTTGCATCTGAAAGTGGAAACTCGCCCGATTACAAAGGTACGTGCACTTTTCCCCTAGGCCTTTGTAGTTATTGGTTTCGAGTATCAGACTTGCGAAAGTTTTGATGGTTTCTCAACCATTCCTTAACTTCAAACTGCCATATCTCGCGAACGGATTGACGAACTCGAGAAATTCCTGTTGCATCTGAAAGTAAAAACTCGCCCGATTACTATGGTATATGTACTTTTCCCCTACGCCATTCGAGTTACTGGTTTCGAGTATCAGACCAACGAAAATTTTGAAGGTTTCTCAACCATTCCTTAACTTCAAACTCCCATATCTCGCGAACGGATTGACAAACTCGAGAAATTCCTGTTGCATCTGAAAGTGGAAACTCGCCCGATTACAAAGGTACGTGCACTTTTCCCCTAGGCCTTTGTAGTTATTGGTTTCGAGTATCAGACTTGCGAAAATTTTGATGGTTTCTCAACCATTCCTTAACTTCAAACGCCCATATCTCGCGAACGGATTGACGATCTGCAGAGTTTCCTATTGCATCTGAAAGCAGAAACTCGCCCGATTACTGCGGTACGTGTATTTTTGCCCTAGGCCATAGTAGTTATTGGTTTCGAGTATCAGACTTGTGAAAATTTTAATGGTTTCTCAAGCATTCCTTAACTTCAAACTCCCATATCTCGCGAACGGATTGACGAACTCGAGAAATTCCTGTTGCATCTGAAAGCAGAAACTCGCCAGATTACAAAGATATGTGTGTTTTCCCCCTAGGCCTTTGTAGTTATTGGTTTCGAGTATCAGACTTGCGATAATTCTGATGGTTTCTCAATCATTCCTTAACATCAAACTCCCTAATCTCGCGAACGGATTGACGAACTCGAGAAATTCCTGTTGCATCTGAAAGTAGAAACTCGCCCGATTACAAAGGTACGTGCACTTTTCGCGTAGGCCTTTGTAGTCATTGGTTTCGAGTATCAGACTTGCGAAAATTTTGATGGTTTCTCAACCATTCCTTAACTTCAAACTCCCATATCTCGCGAATGGATTGACGAACTCGAGAAATTCCTGTTGCATCTGAAAGCAGAAGCACGATCGTTTACAACCGAATGTGTATTTCTGCCCTAGGCAATAGTAGTTATTGTTTTCGGGTATCATCTTGCGAAAATTTTGATGGTATCTCAGCTATTCCTTAACTTCAAACTCCCATATCTCGCGAACGGATTGACAAACTCGAGAAATTCCTGCTGCATCTGAAAGCAGAAACACGCCCGATTACAACGGTATGTGTACTTTTGCCCTAAGCAATTATAGTTATTGGTTTCGAGTATCAGACTTGCGAAAATTTTGATGATTTCTTAACCATTCCTTAACTTCAAACTCCCATATCTCGCGAACGGATAGACGAACACGAGAAATTCCTGTTGCATCTGAATGTGGAATCTCGCCCGATTACAAGGGTACGTGTATTTTTCCTCTAGGCCTTTGTAGTTATTGGTTTCGAGTTTCAGACTTTCCAAAATTTTGATGGTTTCTCAAACATTCCTTAACTTCAAACTCCCATATCTCGCGAACGGATTGACAAACTCGAGAAATTCCTGTTGCATCTGAAAGGGGAAACTCGCCCGATTACAAAGGTACGTGCACTTTTCCCCTAGGCCTTTGTGGTTATTGGTTTCGAGTATCAGACTTGCGAAAGGTTTGATGGTTTCTCAACCATTCCTTAACTTCAAACTCCCATATCTCGCGAACGGAATGACGAACTCGAGAAATTCCTGTTGCATCTGAAAGTGGAAACTCGCCCGATTACAACGGTATGTGGATTTTTCCCCTAGGTCTTTGTAGTTATTGGTTTCGAGTATCAGACTTGCGAAAATTTTGATGGTTTCTCAACCATTCCTTAACTTCAAACGCCCATATCTCGCGAACGGATTGACGATCTGGAGAGTTTCCTATTGCAACTGAAAACAGAAACTCGCCCGATTACTGCGGTACGTGTATTTTTGCCCTAGGCCATAGTAGTTATTGGTTTCGAGTATCAGACTTGCGAAAATTGTGATGGTTTCTCAACGATTCCTTAACTTCAAACTCCCATATCTCGCGAACGGAATGACGAACTCGAGAAATTCCTGTTGCATCTGAAAGTAGAAACTCGACCGATTACATTGGTGTGTGTACTTTTCCCCTAGGTCACTCCAGTTATTCGTTTCGAGCATCAGAATTGCAAAAATTTTGATGGTATCTCAGCCATTCCTTAACTTCAAACTCCCATATCTCACGAACTGATTGACAAACTCGAGAAATTCCTGCTGCATCTGAAAGCAGAAACACGCCCGATTACAACGGTATGTGTATTTTTGCCCTAAGCAATTGTAGTTATTGGTTTCGAGTATCAGACTTGCGAAAATTTTGATGATTTCTTAACCACACCTTAACATCAAACTCCCTAATCTCGCGAACGGATTGACGAACTCGAGAAATTCCTGTTGCATCTGAAAGTGGAAACTCGCCCGATTACAAAGGTATGTGCATTTTTCCCCTAGGCCTTTGAGGTTATTGGTTTCGAGTATCAGACTTGCGAAAGTTTTGATGGTTTCTCAAGCATTCCTTAACTTCAAACTCCCATATCTCGCGAATGGATTGACGAACTCGAGAATTTCCTATTGCATCTGAAAGCAGAAACTCGCCCGCTTTCAACGGAATGTGCATTTTTGCCCTAGGCCATAGTAGTTATTGGTTTCGAGTATCAGACTTGCGGAAATTGTGATGGTTTCTCAACCATTCCTTAACTTCAAACTACCATATCTCGCGAACGGATTGACGAACTCGAGAAATTCCTGTTGCATGTGAAAGTAGAAACTCGCCCGATTACAACGGTATGTGCATTTTTCCCCTAGGCCTTTGTAGTTATTGGTTTCGAGTATCAGACTTGCGAAAATTTTGATGGTTTCTCAACCATTCCTTAACTTCAAACGCCCATACCTCGCGAACGGATTGACGATCTGGAGAGTTTCCTATTGCATCTGAAAGCAGAAACTCGCCCGATTACTGCGGTACGTGTATTTTTGCCCTAGGCCATAGTAGTTATTGGTTTCGAGTATCAGACTTGCGAAAATTGTGATGGTTTCTCAACGATTCCTTAATTTCAAACTCCCATATCTCCCGAACGGATTGACGAACTCGAGAAATTCCTATTGCAGCTGAAAGTAGAAACTCGCCCGATTAAAACGGTATGTGTATTTTTGCCCTAGGCCATAGTAGTTACTGGATTCGAGTATAAGACATGCGAAAATTTTGATGGTTTCTCAACCATTCCTTAATTTCAAACTCCCATATCTCGCGAACGGAATAACGAACTCGAGAAATTTCAGTTGCATCTGAAAGTGGAAACTCGCCCGATTACAACGGTACGTGTATTTTTCCCCTATGCCTTTGTAGTTATTGGTTTCGAGTATCAGACTTGCGAAAATTTTGATGGTTTCTCAAGCATTCCTTAACTTCAAAGTCCCATATCTCGCGAACGGATTGACGAACTCGAGAAATTCCTGTTGCATCAGAAAGCAGAAACTCGCCCGATTACAAAGATATGTGTGTTTTCCCCCTAGGCATTTGTAGTTATTGGTTTCTTGTATCAGACTTGCGATAATTCTGATGGTTTCTCAATCATTCCTTAACATCAAACTCCCTAATCTCGCGAACGGATTGACGAACTCGAGAAATTCCTGTTGCATCTGAAAGTAGAAACTCGCCCGATTACAACGGTACGTGCACTTTTCCCCTAGGCCTTTGTAGTTATTGGTTTCGAGTATCAGACTTGCGAAAATTTTGATGGTTTCTCAACCATTCCTTAACTTCAAACTCCCATATCTCGCGAACGGATTGACGAACTCGAGAAATTCCTGTTGCATCTGAAAGCAGAAACACGCCCGATTACAACGGTATGTGTATTTTTGCCCTAAGCAATTGTAGTTATTGGTTTCGAGTATCAGACTTGCGAAAATTTTGATGGTTTCTCAACCATTCCTTAACTTCAAACTCCCATATCTCGCGAATGGATTGACGAACTCGAGAAATTCCTGTTGCATCTGAAAGCAGAAGCTCGATCGATTACAACCGAATGTGTATTTCTGCCCTAGGCAATAGTAGTTATTGGTTTCGGGTATCAGACTTGCGAAAATTTTGATGGTATCTCAGCCATTCCTTAACTTCAAACTCCCATATCTCGCGAACGGATAGACGAACACGAGAAATTCTTGTTGCATCTGAATGTGGAATCTCGCCCAATTACAAGGGTACGTGTATTTTCCTCTAGGCCTTTGTAGTTATTGTTTTCGAGTATCAGACTTGCGAAAATTTTGATGGTTTCTCAAACATTCCTTAACTTCAAACTCCCATATCTCGCGAACGGAAAGACGAACTTGAGAAATTCCTGTTGCATCTGAAAGCAGAAACTCGCCCGATTACAAAGATATGTGTGTTTTCCCCCTAGGCCTTTGTAGTTATTGGTTTCGAGTATCAGACTTGCGAAAATTTTGATGGTTTCTCCACCATTCCTTAACTTCAAACGCCCATATCTCGCGAACGGATTGACGATCTGGAGAGTTTCCTATTGCATCTGAAAGCAGAAACTCGCCCGATTACTGCGGTACGTGTATTTTTGCCCTAGGCCATAGTAGTTATTGGTTTCGAGTATCAGACTTGCGAAAATTGTGATGGTTTCTCAACGATTCCTTAATTTCAAACTCCCATATCTCCCGAACGGATTGACGAACTCGAGAAATTCCTATTGCAGCTGAAAGTAGAAACTCGCCCGATTAAAACGGTATGTGTATTTTTGCCCTAGGCCATAGTAGTTACTGGATTCGAGTATCAGACATGCGAAAATTTTGATGGTTTCTCAACAATTCCTTAATTTCAAACTCCCATATCTCGCGAACGGAATAACGAACTCGAGAAATTTCAGTTGCATCTGAAAGTGGAAACTCGCCCGATTACAACGGTACGTGTATTTTTCCCCTATGCCTTTGTAGTTATTGGTTTCGAGTATCAGACTTGCGAAAATTTTGATGGTTTCTCAAGCATTCCTTAACTTCAGACTCCCATATCTCGCGAACGGATTGACGAACTCGAGAAATTCCTTTTGCATCTGAAAGCAGAAACTCGCCCGATTACAAAGATATGTGTGTTTTCCCCCTAGGCATTTGTAGTTATTGGTTTCTTGTATCAGACTTGCGATAATTCTGATGGTTTCTCAATCATTCCTTAACATCAAACTCCCTAATCTCGCGAACGGATTGACGAACTCGAGAAATTCCTGTTGCATCTGAAAGTAGAAACTCGCCCGATTACAAAGGTACGTGCACTTTTCCCCTAGGCCTTTGTAGTTATTGGTTTCGAGTATCAGACTTGCGAAAATTTTGATGGTTTCTCAACCATTCCTTAACTTCAAACTCCCATATCTCGCGAACGGATTGACGAACTCGAGAAATTCCTGTTGCATCTGAAAGCAGAAGCTCGATCGATTACAACCGAATGTGTATTTCTGCCCTAGGCAATAGTAGTTATTGGTTTCGGGTATCAAACTTGCGAAAATTTTGATGGTATCTCAGCCATTCCTTAACTTCAAACTCCCATATCTCGCGAACGGATAGACGAACACGAGAAATTCCTGTTGCATCTGAATGTGGAATCTCGCCCGATTACAAGGGTACGTGTATTTTTCCTCTAGGCCTTTGTAGTTATTGTTTTCGAGTATCAGACTTGCGAAAATTTTGATGGTTTCTCAAACATTCCTTAACTTCAAACTCCCATATCTCGCGAACGGATTGACAAACTCGAGAAATTCCTGTTGCATCTGAAAGCGGAAACTCGCCCGATTACAAAGATATGTGCATTTTTCCCCTAGGCCTTTGTGGTTATTGGTCCCGAGTATTAGACTTGCGAAAATTTTGATTGTTTCTCAACCATTCCTTAACTTCAACCTCCCATATCTCGCGAACGGATAGACGAACACGAGAAATTCCTGTTGCATCTGAATGTGGAATCTCGCCCGATTACAAGGGTACGTGTATTTTTCCTCTAGGCCTTTGTAGTTATTGTTTTCGAGTATCAGACGTGCGAAAATTTTGATGGTTTCTCAAACATTCCTTAACTTCAAACTCCCATATCTCGCGAACGGATTGACAAACTCGAGAAATTCCTGTTGCATCTGAAAGCGGAAACTCGCCCGATTACAAAGATATGTGCATTTTTCCCCTAGGCCTTTGTAGTTATTGGTTTCGAGTATCAGATTTGTGAAAGTTTTGATGGTTTCTCAACAATTCCTAAACTTCAAACTCCCTAATCTCGCGAACGGATTGACGAACTCGGGAATTCCTGTTGCATCTGAAAGTGGAAACTCGCTCGATTACAAAGGTACGTGCACTTTTCCCCTAGGCCTTTGTAGTTATTGGTTTCGAGTATCAGACTTGCGAAAGTTTTAATGGTTTCTTAACCATTCCTTAACATCAAACTGCCATATCTCGCGAACGGATTGACGAACTCGAGAAATTCCTGTTGCATCTGAAAGTAAAAACTCGCCCGATTACTATGGTATATGTACTTTTCCCCTACGCCATTCGAGTTACTGGTTTCGAGTATCAGACCAACGAAAATTTTGAAGGTTTCTCAACCATTCCTTAACTTCAAACTCCCATATCTCGCGAACGGATTGACAAACTCGAGAAATTCCTGTTGCATCTGAAAGTGGAAACTCGCCCGATTACAAAGGTACGTGCACTTTTCCCCTAGGCCTTTGTAGTTATTGGTTTCGAGTATCAGACTTGCGAAAATTTTGATGGTTTCTCAACCATTCCTTAACTTCAAACGCCCATATCTCGCGAACGGATTGACGATCTGGAGAGTTTCCTATTGCATCTGAAAGCAGAAACTCGCCCGATTACTGCGGTACGTGTATTTTTGCCCTAGGCCATAGTAGTTATTGGTTTCGAGTATCAGACTTGAGAAAATTTTGATGGTTTCTCAAGCATTCCTTAACTTCAAACTCCCATATCTCGCGAACGGATTGACGAACTCGAGAAATTCCTGTTGCATCTGAAAGCAGAAACTCGCCAGCTTACAAAGATATGTGTGTTTTCCCCCTAGGCCTTTGTAGTTATTGGTTTCGAGTATCAGACTTGCGATAACTCTGATGGTTTCTCAATCATTCCTTAACATCAAACTCCCTAATCTCGCGAACGGATTGACGAACTCGAGAAATTCCTGTTGCATCTGAAAGTAGAAACTCGCCCGATTACAAAGGTACGTGCACTTTTCCCCTAGGCCTTTGTAGTTATTGGTTTCGAGTATCAGACTTGCGATAATTCTGATGGTTTCTCAATCATTCCTTAACATCAAACTCCCTAATCTCGCGAATGGATTGACGAACTCGAGAAATTCCTGTTGCATCTGAAAGCAGAAACTCGCCCGATTACAAACATATGTGTGTTTTCCCCCTAGGCCTTTGTAGTTATTGGTTTCGAGTATCAGACTTGCGATAATTCTGATGGTTTCTCAGCCATTCCTTAACTTCAAACTCCCATATCTCGCGAACCGATTGACAAACTCGAGAAATTCCTGCTGCATCTGAAAGCAGAAACACGCCCGATTACAACGGTATGTGTACTGTTGCCCTAAGCAATTGTAGTTATTGGTTTCGAGTATCGGACTTGCGATAATTTTGATGGTTTCTCAACCATTCCTTTACTTCAGCCTCCCATATCTCGCGAACGGATAGACGAACACGAGAAATTCCTGTTGCATCTGAATATGGAATCTCGCCCGATTACAAGGGTACGTGTATTTTTCCTCTAGGCCTTTGTAGTTATTGGTTTCGGGTTTCAGACTTTCCAAAATTTTGATGGTTTCTCAACAATTCCTAAACTTCAAAATCCCTAATCTCGCGAACGGAATGACGAACTCGAGAAATTCCTGTTGCATCTGAAAGTGGAAACTCGCCCGATTACAAAGGTACGTGCACTTTTCCCCTAGGCCTTTGTAGTTGTTGGTTTCGAGTATCAGACTTGCGAAAGTTTTGATGGTTTCTCAACCATTCCTTAACTTCAAACTGCCATATCTCGCGAACGGATTGACGAACTCGAGAAATTCCTGTTGCATCTGAAAGTAAAAACTCGCCCGATTACTATGGTATATGTACTTTTCCCCTACGCCATTCGAGTTACTGGTTTCGAGTATCAGACCAACGAAAATTTTGAAGGTTTCTCAACCATTCCTTAACTTCAAACTCCCATATCTCGCGAACGGATTGACAAACTCGAGAAATTCCTGTTGCATCTGAAAGTGGAAACTCGCCCGATTACAAAGGTACGTGCACTTTTCCCCTAGGCCTTTGTAGTTATTGGTTTCGAGTATCAGACTTGCGAAAATTTTGATGGTTTCTCAACCATTCCTTAACTTCAAACGCCCATATCTCGCGAACGGATTGACGATCTGCAGAGTTTCCTATTGCATCTGAAAGCAGAAACTCGCCCGATTACTGCGGTACGTGTATTTTTGCCCTAGGCCATAGTAGTTATTGGTTTCGAGTATCAGACTTGTGAAAATTTTAATGGTTTCTCAAGCATTCCTTAACTTCAAACTCCCATATCTCGCGAACGGATTGACGAACTCGAGAAATTCCTGTTGCATCTGAAAGCAGAAACTCGCCAGATTACAAAGATATGTGTGTTTTCCCCCTTGGCCTTTGTAGTTATTGGTTTCGAGTATCAGACTTGCGATAATTCTGATGGTTTCTCAATCATTCCTTAACATCAAACTCCCTAATCTCGCGAACGGATTGACGAACTCGAGAAATTCCTGTTGCATCTGAAAGTAGAAACTCGCCCGATTACAAAGGTACGTGCACTTTTCGCGTAGGCCTTTGTAGTCATTGGTTTCGAGTATCAGACTTGCGAAAATTTTGATGGTTTCTCAACCATTCCTTAACTTCAAACTCCCATATCTCGCGAATGGATTGACGAACTCGAGAAATTCCTGTTGCATCTGAAAGCAGAAGCACGATCGTTTACAACCGAATGTGTATTTCTGCCCTAGGCAATAGTAGTTATTGTTTTCGGGTATCATCTTGCGAAAATTTTGATGGTATCTCAGCTATTCCTTAACTTCAAACTCCCATATCTCGCGAACGGATTGACAAACTCGAGAAATTCCTGCTGCATCTGAAAGCAGAAACACGCCCGATTACAACGGTATGTGTACTTTTGCCCTAAGCAATTATAGTTATTGGTTTCGAGTATCAGACTTGCGAAAATTTTGATGATTTCTTAACCATTCCTTAACTTCAAACTCCCATATCTCGCGAACGGATAGACGAACACGAGAAATTCCTGTTGCATCTGAAAGCGGAAACTCGCCCGATTACAAAGGTACGTGCATTTTTCCCCTAGGCCTTTGTAGTTATTGGTCCCGAGTATCAGACTTGCGAAAATTTTGATTGTTTCTCAACCATTCCTTAACTTCAACCTCCCATATCTCGCGAACGGATAGACGAACACGAGAAATTCCTGTTGCATCTGAATGTGGAATCTCGCCCGATTACAAGGGTACGTGTATTTTTCCTCTAGGCCTTTGTAGTTATTGGTTTCGAGTATCAGACTTGCGAAAATTTTGATGGTTTCTCAAACATTCCTTAACTTCAAACTCCCATATCTCGCGAACGGATTGACAAACTCGAGAAATTCCTGTTGCATCTGAAAGCGGAAACTCGCCCGATTACAAAGATATGTGCATTTTTCCCCTAGGCCTTCGTAGTTATTGGTTTCGAGTATCAGACTTGCGAAAATTTTGATGGTTTCTCAACCATTCCTTAACTTCAAACGCCCATATCTCGCGAACGGATTGACAAACTCGAGAAATTCCTGTTGCATCTGGAAGCGGAAACTCGCCCGATTACAAAGATATGTGCATTTTTCCCCTAGGCCTTTGTAGTTATTGGTTTCGAGTATCAGATTTGTGAAAGTTTTGATGGTTTCTCAACAATTCCTAAACTTCAAACTCCCTAATCTCGCGAACGGATTGACGAACTCGGGAATTCCTGTTGCATCTGAAAGTGGAAACTCGCTCGATTACAAAGGTACGTGCACTTTTCCCCTAGGCCTTTGTAGTTATTGGTTTCGAGTATCAGACTTGCGAAAGTTTTAATGGTTTCTCAACCATTCCTTAACTTCAAACTGCCATATCTCGCGAACGGATTGACGAACTCGAGAAATTCCTGTTGCATGTGAAAGTAGAAACTCGCCCGATTACAACGGTATGTGTATTTTTCCCCTAGGCCTTCGTAGTTATTGGTTTCGAGTATCAGACTTGCGAAAATTTTGATGGTTTCTCAACCATTCCTTAACTTCAAACGCCCATATCTCGCGAACGGATTGACGATCTGGAGAGTTTCCTATTGCATCTGAAAGCAGAAACTCGCCCGATTACTGCGGTACGTGTATTTTTGCCCTAGGCCATAGTAGTTATTGGTTTCGAGTATCAGACTTGCGAAAATTGTGATGGTTTCTCAACGATTCCTTAATTTCAAACTCCCATATCTCCCGAACGGATTGACGAACTCGAGAAGTTCCTATTGCAGCTGAAAGTAGAAACTCGCCCGATTACAACGGTATGTGTATTTTTGCCCTAGGCCATAGTAGTTACTGGATTCGAGTATCAGACATGCGAAAATTTTGATGGTTTCTCAACCATTCCTTAACCTCAAACTGCCATATCTCGCGAACGGATTGACGAACTCGAGAAATTCCTGTTGCATCTGAAAGTAAAAACTCGCCCGATGACTATGGTATATATACTTTTCCCCTACGCCATTCGAGTTACTGGTTTCGAGTATCAGACCAACGAAAATTTTGGAGGTTTCTCAACCATACCTTAACTTCAAACTCCCATATCTCGCGAACGGATTGAGAAACTCGAGAAATTCCTGTTGCATCTGAAAGTGGAAACTCGCCCGATTACAAAGGTATGTGCATTTTTCCCCGAGGCCTTTGTAGTTATTGGTTTCGAGTATCAGACTTGCGAAAGTTTTGATGGTTTCTCAACCATTCCTTAATTTCAAACTCCCATATCTCGCGAACGGAATAACGAACTCGAGAAATTTCAGTTGCATCTGAAAGAAGAAACTCGCCCGATTACAAAGGTACGTGCACTTTTCCCCTAGGCCTTTGTAGTTATTGGTTTCGAGTATCAGACTTGCGAAAATTATGATGGTTTCTCAACGATTCCTTAACTTCAACCTCCCATATCTCGCGAACGGATTGACGAACTCGAGAAATTCCTGTTGCATCTGAAAGTAAAAACTCGCCCGATGACTATGGTATATGTACTTTTCCCCTACGCCATTCGAGTTACTGGTTTCGAGTATCAGACCAACGAAAATTTTGAAGGTTTCTCAACCATACCTTAACTTCAAACTCCCATATCTCGCGAACGGATTGAGAAACTCGAGAAATTCCTGTTGCATCTGAAAGTGGAAACTCGCCCGATTACAAAGGTATGTGCATTTTTCCCCTAGGCCTTTGTAGTTATTGGTTTCGAGTTCAGACTTGCGAAAGTTTTGATGGTTTCTCAACCATTCCTTAACTTCAAACTCCCATATCTCGCGAATGGATTGACGAACTCGAGAAATTCATGTTGCATCTGAAAGCAGAAGCTCGATCGATTACAACCGAATGTGTATTTCTGCCCTAGGCAATAGTAGTTATTGGTTTCGGGTATCAGACTTGCGAAAATTGTGATGGTATCTCAGCCATTCCTTAACTTCAAACTCCCATATCTCGCGAACGGATTGACATACTCGAGAAATTCCTGCTGCATCTGAAAGCAGAAAGACGCCCGATTACAACGGTATGTGTATTTTTGCCCTAAGCAATTGTAGTTATTGGTTTCGAGTATCAGACTTGCGAAAATTTTGATGATTTCTTAACCATTCCTTAACTTCAAACTCCCATATCTCGCGAACGGATTGACGAACTTGAGAATTTCCTATTGCATCTGAAAGCAGAAACTCGCCCGATTACTGCGGTACGTGTATTTTCGCCCTAGGCCATAGTAGTTATTGGTTTCGAGTATCAGACTTGCGAAAATTTTGATGGTTTCTCAAGCATTCCTTAACATCAAATTCCCATATCTCGCGAACGGATTGACGAACTCGAGAAACTCCTGTTGCATCTGACAGCAGAAACTCGCCCGATTACAAAGATATGTGCATTTTGCCCCTAGGCCTTTGTAGTTATTGGTTTCGAGTATCAGACTTGTGAAAGTTTTGATGGATTCTCAACAATTCCTAAACTTCAAACTCCCTAATCTCGCAAACGGATTGACGAACTCGAGAAATTCCTGTTGCATCTGAAAGTAGAAACTCGCCCGATTAAAATGGTATATGTACTTTTCCTCTAGGCCTTTGTAGTTATTGGTTTCGAGTATCAGACTTGCGAAAGTTTTGATGGTTTCTCAACCATTCCTTAACTTCAAACTCCCATATCTCGCGAATGGATTGACGAACTCGAGAAATTCCTGTTGCATCTGAAAGCAGAAGCTCGATCGATTACAACCGAATGTGTATTTCTGCCCTAGGCAATAGTAGTTATTGGTTTCGGGTATCAGACTTGCGAAAATTTTGATGGTATCTCAGCCATTCCTTAACTTCAAACTCCCATATCTCGCGAACGGATTGACAAACTCGAGAAATTCCTGCTGCATCTGAAAGCAGAAAGACGCCCGATTACAACGGTATGTGTATTTTTGCCCTAAGCGATTGTAGTTATTGGTTTCGAGTATCAGACTTGCGAAAATTTTGATGATTTCTTAACCATTCCTTAACTTCAAACCCCCATATCTCGCGAACGGATTGACGAACTTGAGAATTTCCTATTGCCTCTGAAAGCAGAAACTCGCCCGATTACTGCGGTACGTGTATTTTCGCCCTAGGCCATAGTAGTTATTGGTTTCGAGTATCAGACTTGCGAAAATTATGATCGTTTCTCAACGATTCCTTAACTTCAACCTCCCATATCTCGCGAACGGATAGACGAACACGAGAAATTCCTGTTGCATCTGAAAGCGGAAACTCGCCCGATTACCAAGGTACGTGCATTTTTCCCCTAGGCCTTTGTAGTTATTGGTCCCGAGTATCAGACTTGCGAAAATTTTGATGGTTTCTCAAACATTCCTTAACTTCAAACTCCCATATCTCGCGAACGGATTGACAAACTCGAGAAATTCCTGTTGCATCTGAAAGCGGAAACTCGCCCGAATACAAAGGTACGTGCATTTTTCCCCTAGGCCTTTGTAGTTATTGGTCCCGAGTATCAGACTTGCGAAAATTTTGATGGTTTCTCAAACATTTCTTAACTTCAAACTCCCATATCTCGCGAACGGATTGACAAACTCGAGAAATTCCTGTTGCATCTGAAAGCGGAAACTCGCCCGATAACAAAGATATGTGCATTTTTCCCCTAGGCCTTTGTAGTTATTGGTTTCGAGTATCAGACTTGTGAAAGTTTTGATGATTTCTCAACAATTCCTAAACTTCAAAGTCCCTAATCTCGCGAACGGATTGACGAACTCGGGAATTCCTGTTGCATCTGAAAGTAGAAACTCGCCCGATTAAAATGGTATATGTGCTTTTCCTCTAGGCCTTTGTAGTTATTGGTTTCGAGTATCAGACTTGCGAAAGTTTTGATGGTTTCTCAACCATTCCTTAACTTCAAACTCCCATATCTCGCGAATGGATTGACGAACTCGAGAAGTTCCTGTTGCATCTGAAAGCAGAAGCTCGATCGATTACAACCGAATGTGTATTTCTGCCCTAGGCAATAGTTGTTATTGGTTTCGGGTATCAGACTTGCGAAAATTTTGATGGTATCTCAGCCATTCCTTAACTTCAAACTCCCATATCTCGCGAACGGATTGACAAACTCGAGAAATTCCTGCTGCATCTGAAAGCAGAAAGACGCCCGATTACAACGGTATGTGTATTTTTGCCCTAAGCAATTGTAGTTATTGGTTTCGAGTATCAGACTTGCGAAAATTTTGATGATTTCTTAACCATTCCTTAACTTCAAACTCCCATATCTCGCGAACGGATTGACGAACTTGAGAATTTCCTATTGCATCTGAAAGCAGAAACTCGCCCGATTACTGCGGTACGTGTATTTTCGCCCTAGGCCATAGTAGTTATTGGTTTCGAGTATCAGACTTGCGAAAATTGTGATGGTTTCTCAACGATTCCTTAACTTCAACCTCCCATATCTCGCGAACGGATAGACGAACACGAGAAATTCCTGTTGCATCTGAAAGCCCAAACTCGCCCGATTACAAAGGTACGTGCATTTTTCCACTAGCCCTTTGTAGTTATTGGTCCCGAGTATCAGACTTGCGAAAATTTTGATTGTTTCTCAACCATTCCATAACTTCAACCTCCCATATCTCGCGAACGGATAGACGAACACGAGAAATTCCTGTTGCATCTGAATGTGGAATCTCGCCCGATTACAAGGGTACGTGTATTTTTCGTCTAGGCCTTTGTAGTTATTGTTTTCGAGTATCAGACTTGCGAAAATTTTGATGATTTCTTAACCATTCCTTAACTTCAAACTCCCATATCTCGCGAACGGATTGACGAACTCGAGAAATTCCTGTTGCAGCTGAAAGTAGAGACTCGCCCGATTACAACGGTATGTGTATTTTTGCCCTAGGCCATAGTAGTTACTGGATTCGAGTATCAGACATGCGAAAATTTTGATGGTTTCTCAACCATTCCTTAATTTCAAACTCCCATATCTCGCGAACTGAATAACGAACTCGAGAAATTTCTGTTGCATCTGAAAGTGAAAACTCGCCCGATTACAAAGGTATATGCATTTTGCCCCTAGGCCTTTGTAGTTATTGGTTTCGAGTATCAGACTTGCGAATATTTTGATGGTTTCTCAAGCATTCCTTAACTTCAAACTCCCATATCTCATGAACGGATTGACGAACTCGAGAAATTCCTGTTGCATCTGAAAGCAGAAACTCGCCCGATTACAAGGATATGTGTGTTTTCCCCCTAGGCCTTTGTAGTTATTGGTTTCGAGTATCAGACTTGCGATAATTCTGATGGTTTCTCAATCATTCCTTAACATCAAACACCCTAATCTCGCGAACGGATTGACGAACTCGAGAAATTCCTGTTGCATGTGAAAGTAGAAGCTCGCCCGATTACAAAGGTATGTGTATTTTTCCCCTAGGCCTTTGTAGTTATTGGTTTCGAGTATCAGACTTGGGAAAGTTTTGATGGTTTCTCAACCATTCCTTAACTTCAAACTCCCATATCTCGCGAACGGAATGACGAACTCGAGAAATTCCTGTTGCATCTGAAAGCGGAAACTCGCCCGATTACAAAGGTATGTGCATTTTTCCCCTAGGCCATAGTAGTTACTGGATTCGAGTATCACACATGCGAAAATTTTGAAGGTTTCTCAGCCATTCCTTAATTTCAAACTCCCATATCTCGCGAACGGGATAACGAACTCGAGAAATTTCTGTTGCATCTGAAAGTGGAAACTCGCCCGATTACAACGGTATGTGTATTTTTCCCCTAGGCCTTTGTAGTTATTGGTTTCGAGTATCAGACTTGGGAAAGTTTTGATGGTTTTTCAACCATTCCTTAACTTCAAACTCCCATATCTCGCGAACGGATTGACGAACTCGAGAAATTCCTGTTGCATCTGAAAGCAGAAACACGCCCGATTACAAAGATATGTGTTTTCCCCCTAGGCCTTTGTAGTTATTGGTTTCGAGTATCAGACTTGCGATAATTCTGATGGTTTCTCAATCATTCCTTAACATCAAACTCCCTAATCTCGCGAACGGATTGACGAACTCGAGAAATTCCTGTTGCATCTGAAAGCAGAAACTCGCCCGATTACAAAGATATGTGTGTTTTCCCCCTAGGCCTTTGTAGTTATTGGTTCCGGGTATCAGACTTGCGATAACTCTGATGGTTTCTCAATCATTCCTTAACATCAAACTCCCTAATCTCGCGAACGGATTGACGAACTCGAGAAATTCCTGTTGCATCTGAAAGTAGTAACTCGCCCGATTACAAAGGTACGTGCACTTTTCCCCTAGGCCTTTGTAGTTATTGGTTTCGAGTATCAGACTTGCGAAAATTTTGATGGTTTCTCAACCATACCTTAACTTCAAACTCCCATATCTCGCGAACGGATTGACGAACTCGAGAAATTCCTGTTGCATCTGAAAGCAGAAACTCGCCCGATTACAAAGATATGTGTGTTTTCCCCCTAGGCCTTTGTAGTTATTGGTTTCTAGTATCAGACTTGCGAAAATTTTGATGGTTTCTCAACCATTCCTTAACTTCGAACTGCCATATCTCGCGAACGGATTGACGAACTTGAAGAATGTCCTATTGCATCTGAAAGCAGAAACTCGCCCGATTTCAACGGTATGTGCATTTTTGCCCTAGGCGATAGTAGTTATTGGTTTCGAGTATCAGACCAGCGAAAATTTTGATGGTTTCTCAAGCATTCCTTAACTTCAAACTCCCATATCTCGCGATCGGATTGACGAACTCGAGAAATTCCTGTTGCATGTGAAAGTAGAAACTCGCCCGATTACAACGGTATGTGTATTTTTCCCCTAGGCCATTGTAGTTATTAGTTTCGAGTATCAGACTTGCGAAAATTTTGATGGTTTCTCAACCATTTCTTAAATTCAAACTCCCATATCTCGCGAACGGATTGACGAACTTGAAGAATGTCCTATTGCATCTGAAAGCAGAAACTCGCCCGATTACAACAGTACGTGTATTTTTGCCCCAGGCGATAGTAGTCATTGGTTTCGAGTATCAGACTTGCGAAAATTGTGATGGTTTCTCAACCATTCCTTATCTTCAAACTCCCATATCTCGCGAACGGATTGACGAACTCGAGAATTTCCTATTGCATCTGAAAGCAGAAACTCGCCCGATTACAACGGTACGTGTATTTTTCCCCTAGGCCTTTGTAGTTATTGGTTTCGAGTATCAGACTTGCGATAATTTCGATAGTTTCTCAAGCATTCCTTAACTTCAAACTCCCATATCTCGTGAACGGATTGACGAACTCGAGAAATTCCTTTTGCATCTGAAAGCAGAAACTCGCCCGATTACAACGGTATGTGTATTTTTCCCCTAGGCCATTATAGTTATTGGTTTCGAGTACCAGACTTGCGAAAATTTTGATGGTTTCTCAACCATTCCTTAACTTCAAACTCCCATATCTCGCGAACGGATTGACGAACTTGAAGAATGTCCTATTGCATCTGAAAGCCGAAACTCGCCCGATTTCAACGGTATGTGCATTTTTGCCGTAGGCCATAGTAGTTATTGGTTTCGAGTATCAGACCAGCGAAAATTTTGATGGTTTCTCTAGCATTCCTTAACTTCAAACTCCCATATCTCGCGAATGGATTGACGAACTTGAGAATTTCCTATTGCATCTGAAAGCAGAAACTCGCCCGATTTCAACGGTATGTGCATTTTTGCCCTAGGCCATAGTAGTTATTTGTTTCGAGTATCAGACCAGCGAAAATTTTGATGGTTTCTCAAGCATTCCTTAACTTCAAACTCCCATATCTCGCGAACGGATTGACGAACTCGAGAAATTCCTGTTGCATGTGAAAGCAGAAACTCGCCCGATTACAAAGATATGTGTGTTTTCCCCCTAGGCCTTTGTAGTTATTGGTTTCTAGTATCAGACTTGCGAAAATTTTGATGGTTTCTCAACCATTCCTTAACTTCGAACTGCCATATCTCGCGAACGGATTGACGAACTTGAAGAATGTCCTATTGCATCTGAAAGCAGAAACTCGCCCGATTTCAACGGTATGTGCATTTTTGCCGTAGGCCATAGTAGTTATTGGTTTCGAGTATCAGACCAGCGAAAATTTTGATGGTTTCTCAAGCATTCCTTAACTTCAAACTCCCATATCTCGCGAACGGATTGACGAACTTTAGAATTTCCTATTGCATCTGAAAGCAGAAACTCGCCCGATTTCAACGGTATGTGCATTTTTGCCCTAGGCCATAGTAGTTATTGGTTTCGCGTATCAGCCTTGCGAAAATTTTGATGGTTTCTCAAGCATTCCTTAACTTCAAACCCCCATATCTCGCGAACGGATTGACGAACTCGAGAAATTCCAGTTGCATGTGAAAGCAGAAACTCGCCCGATTACAAAGATATGTGTGTTTTCCCCCCAGGCCTTTGTAGTTATTGGTCCGGAGTATCAGACTTGCGAAAATTTTGATGGTTTCTCAACCATTCCTTAAATTCAACCTCCCATATCTCGTGAACGGATAGACGAACTCGAGAAATTCCTGTTGCATCTGAATGTGGAATCTCGCCCGATTACAAATGCACGTGTATTTTTGCCCTAGGCCATAGTAGTTATTGGTTTCGAGTATCAGACCAGCGAAAATTTTGATGGTTTCTCAAGCATTCCTTAATTTCAAACACCCATATCTCGCGAACGGATTGACGAACTCGAGAAATTCCTGTTGCATGTGAAAGCAGAAACCCGCCCGATTACAAAGATATGTGTGTTTCCCCCCTAGGCCATAGTAGTTATTGGTTTCGCGTATCAGCCTTGCGAAAATTTTGATGGTTTCTCAAGCATTCCTTAACTTCAAACCCCCATATCTCGCGAACGGATTGACGAACTCGAGAATTTCCTATTGCATCTGAAAGCAGAAACCCGCCCGATTTCAACGGTATGTGCATTTTTGCCCTAGGTCATATTAGTTATTGGTTTCGAGTATCAGACTTGCGAAAATGTTGATGGTTTCTCAAGCATTCCTTAACTTCAAACTCCCTTATCTCGCGAACGGAATGACAAACTCGAGAAATTCCTGTTGCATCTGAAAGTGGAAACTCGCTCGATTACAAAGGTATGTGCATTTTTCCCCTAGGCCTTTGTAGTTATTGGTTTCGAGTATCAGACTTGCGAAAATTGTGATGGTTTCTCAACCATTCCTTAACTTCAAACTCCCATATCTCGCGAACGGATTGACGAACTCGAGAATTTCCTATTGCATCTGAAAGCAGAAACTCGCCCGATTAGAACGGTACGTGTATTTTTGACTTAGGCCATTCCAGTTATTGGTTTCGAGTATCAGACCAGCGAAAATTTTGGAGGTTTCTCAACCAATCCTTAACTACAAACTCCCATATCTCGCGAACGGATTGACGAACTCGAGAAATTCCTTTTGCATCTGAAAGCAGAAACTCGCCCGATTACAACGGTATGTGTATTTTTCCCCTAGGCCATTGTAGTTATTGGTTTCTAGCATCAGAATTGCGAAAATTTTGATGGTGTCTCTCCAATTCCTTAACTCCAAACTACCATATCTCGCGAATGGATTGACGAACTCGAGAATTTCCTTTTGCACCTGAAAGCAGAAACACGCCCGATTACAACGGTATGTGTATTTTTAGCCTAGGCCATTCCAGTTATTGGTTTCGAGTATCAGACCAGCGAAAATTTTGAAAGATTCTCAACCATTCCTTAAATTCAAACTCCCATATCTCGCGAACGGATTGACGAACTCGAGAAATTCCTGTTGCCTCTGAAAGCAGAAACTCGCCCGATTTCAACGGTATGTGCATTTTTGCCCTAGGCCATAGTAGTTGTTGGTTTCGCGTATCAGCCTTGCGAAAATTTTGATGGTTTCTCAAGCATTCCTTAACTTCAAACTCCCATATCTCGCGAACGGACTGACGAACTCGAGAAATTCCTATTGCACCTGAAAGCAGAAACTCGCCCGATTACAAAGATATGTGTGTTTTCCCCCTAGGCCATTGTAGTTATTGGTCCCGAGTATCAGACTTGCGAAAATTTTGATGGGTTCTCAACCATTGCTTAACTTCAAACTCCCATATCTCGCGAACGGACTGACGAACTCGAGAAATTGCTGTTGCATCTGAAAGCAGAAACTCGCCCGATTACAAAGATATGTGTGTTTTCCTCCTAGGCCTCTGTAGTTATTGGTCCCGAGTATCAGACCAGCGAAAATTTTGACGGTTTCTCAAACATTCCTTAACTTCAAACTCCCATATCTCGCGAACCGATTGACGAACTCGAGAAATTCCTGTTGCATGTGAAAGTCGAAACTCGCCTGATTACAACGGTATGTGAATTTTTCCCCTAGGCCTGTGTAGATATTGGTTTCGAGTAACAGACTAGCGAAAATTTTGATGGTTTCTCAACCATTCCTCAATTTCAAACTACCATATCTGGCGAATGGATCGACGAACTCGAGAATTTCCTATTGCATCTGAAAGGAGAAACTAGCCCGATCACAACCGTACGTGTATTTTTACCCTAGGCCATAGTAGTTATTGGTTTCGAGTATCAGACTTGCGAAAATTGTGATGGTTTCTCAACCATTCCTTAACTTCAAACTCCCATATCTCGCGAACGGATTGACGAACTCGAGAATTTCCTATTGCATCTGGAAGCCGAAACTCGCCCGATTACAACGGTACGTGTATTTTTCCCCTAGGCCATTGTAGTTATTGGTTTCTAGCATCAGAATTGCGAAAATTTTGATGGTGTCTCTCCAATTCCTTAACATCAAACTACCATACCTCGCGAATGGATTGACGAACTCGAGAATTTCCTTTTGCACCTGAAAGCAGAAACACGCCCGATTACAACGGTACGTGTATTTTTAGTCTAGGCCATTCCAGTTATTGGTTTCGAGTATCAGACCAGCGAAAATTTTGGAGGTTTCTGAACCATTCCTTAACTTCAAACTCCCATATCTCGCGAACGGATTGACGAACTCGAGAAATTCCTGTGGCATCTGAAAGCAGAAACTCGCCCGATTTCAACGGTATGTGCATTTTTGGCCTAGGCCATTGTAGTTATTGGTTTCGAGTATCAGACTTGCGAAAATTTTTATGGTTTCTCAACCATTTCTTAAATTCAAACTCCCATATCTCGCGAACGGAATGTCGAACTCGAGAAATTCCTGTTGCATCTGAAAGCAGAATCTCGTCCGATTACAACGGTATGTGCATTTTTCCCCTAGGCCATTGTAGTTATTGGTTTCTAGCATGAGAATTGCGAAAATTTTGATGGTTTCTCAACCATTCCTTAACTTCAAACTCCCATATCTCGCGAACGGAATGTCGAACTCCAGAAATTCCTGTTGCATCTGAAAGTGGAAACTCGCCCGATTACAAAGGTATGTGCATGTTTCCCCTATGACTTTGTAGTTATGGTTTCGAGTATCAGACTTGCGAAAATTTTGATGGTTTCTCAAGCATTCCTTAACTTCAAACTCCCATGTCTCGCGAACGGAATGACGAACTCGAGAAATTCCTGTTGCATCTGAAATTGGAAACTCGCCCGATTACAAAGGTATGTGCATTTTTCCTCTAGGCCATTGTAGTTATTGGTTTCTAGCATCAGAGTTGCGAAAATTTTGATGGTTTCTCAACCATTCCTTAAATTCAACCTCCCATATCTCGCGAACGGATAGACGAACTAGAGAAATTCCTGTTGCATCTGAATGTGGAATCTCGCCCGATTACAAAGGTACGTGTATTTTTCGCCTAGGCCTTTGTAGTTATTGGTTTCGAGTATCAGACTAGCGAAAATTTTGATGGTTTTTCAACCATTCCTTAACTTCAAACTCCCTACTCTCGCGAACGGATTGACGAACTCGAGAATTTCCTATTGCATCTGAAAGCAGAAACTCGCCCAATTTCAACGGTATGTGCATTTTTGCCCTAGGCCATAGTAGTTATTGGTTTCGCGTATCAGCCTTGCGAAAATTTTGTTGGTTTCTCAAGCATTCCTTAACTTCAAACTCCCATATCTCGCGAACGGATTGGCGAACTCGAGAAATTCCTGTTGCATCTGAAAGCAGAAACTCGCCCGATTACAAAGGTATGTGTGTTTTCCCCCCAGGCCTTTGTAGTTATTGGTCCCGAGTATCAGACTTGCGAAAATTTTGATGGTTTCTCAACCATTCCTTAAATTCAACCTCCCATATCTCGTGAACGGATAGACGAACTCGAGAAATTCCTGTTGCATCTGAATGTGGAATCTCGCCCGATTACAAATGTACGTGTATTTTTGCCCTAGGCCATAGTAGTTATTGGTTTCGAGTATCAGACCAGCGAAAATTTTGATGGTTTCTCAAGCATTCCTTAATTTCAAACACCCATATCTCGCGAACGGATTGACGAACTCGAGAAATTCCTGTTGCATGTGAAAGCAGAAACTCGCCCGATTACAAAGATATGTGTGTTTTCCCCCTAGGCCTTTGTAGTTATTGGTCCCGAGTATCAGAATTGCGAAAATTTTGATGGTTTCTCAAACATTCCTTAATTTCAAACTACCATATCTCGCGAATGGATTGACGAACTCGAGAATTTCGTATTGCATCTGAAAGCAGAAACTCGCCCGATTACAACGGTACGTGTATTTTTACCCTAGGCCATAGTAGTTATTGGTTTCGAGTATCAGACTTGCGAAAATTTTGATGGTTTCTCAACCATTCCTTAACTTCAAACTCCCATATCTCGCGAACGGATTGACGAACTCGAGAATTTCCTATTGCATCTGAAAGCAGAAACTCGCCCGATTACAACGGTACGTGTATTTTTGACTTAGGCCATTCCAGTTATTGGTTTCGGGTATCAGACCAGGGAAAATTTTGGAGGTTTCTCAACCATTCCTTAACTTCAAACTCCCATATCTCGCGAACGGATTGACGAACTCGAGAAATTCCTTTTGCATCTGAATGCAGAAACTCGCCCGATTTCAACGGTATGTGCATTTTTGCCCTAGGCCATAGTAGTTATTGGTTTCGAGTATCAGACTTGCGAAAATTTTGATGGTTTCTCAACCATTCCTTAACTTCAAACTCCCATATCTCGCGAACGGAATGTCGAACTCGAGAAATTCCTGTTGCATCTGAAAGTGGAAACTCGCCCGATTACAAAGGTATGTGCATTTGTCCCCTATGCCTTTGTAGTTATTGGTTTCGAGTATCAGATTTGCGAAAATTTTGATGGTTTCTCAACCATTCCTTAGCTTCAAACTCCCATATCTCGCGAACGGATTGACGAACTCGAGAAATTCCTGTTGCATCTGAAAGCAGAAACTCGCCCGATTACAAAGATATGTGTGTTTTCCCCCTAGGCCTTTGTAGTTATTGGTCCCGAGTATCAGACTTGCGAAAATTTTGATGGTTTCTCAACCATTCCTTAAATTCAACCTCCCATATCTCGGGAACGGATAGACGAACTCGTGAAATTCCTGTTGCATCTGAATGTGGAATCTCGCCCGATTACAAAGGTACGTGTATTTTTGCCCTAGGCCATAGTAGTTATTGGTTTCGAGTATCAGACCAGCGAAAATTTTGACGGTTTCTCAAGCATTCCTTAACTTCAAACTCCCATATCTCGCGAACGGATTGACGAACTCGAGAAATTCCTGTTGCATGTGAAAGTCGAAACTCGCCTGATTACAATGGTATGTGAATTTTTCCCCTAGGCCTGTGTAGATATTGGTTTCGAGTATCAGACTAGCGAAAATTTTGATGGTTTCTCAACCATTCCTTAACTTCAAACTCCCATATCTCGCGAACGGAATGTCGAACTCGAGAAATTCCTGTTGCATCTGAAAGTGGAAACTCGCCCGATTACAAAGGTATGTGCATTTGTCCCCTATGCCTTTGTAGTTATTGGTTTCGAGTATCAGACTTGCGAAAATTTTGATGGTTTCTCAACCATTCCTTAGCTTCAAACTCCCATATCTCGCGAACGGATTGACGAACTCGAGAAATTCCTGTTGCATCTGAAAGCAGAAACTCGCCCGATTACAAAGATATGTGTGTTTTCCCCCTAGGCCTTTGTAGTTATTGGTCCCGAGTATCAGACTTGCGAAAATTTTGATGGTTTCTCAACCATTCCTTAAATTCAACCTCCCATATCTCGGGAACGGATAGACGAACTCGTGAAATTCCTGTTGCATCTGAATGTGGAATCTCGCCCGATTACAAAGGTACGTGTATTTTTGCCCTAGGCCATAGTAGTTATTGGTTTCGAGTATCAGACCAGCGAAAATTTTGACGGTTTCTCAAGCATTCCTTAACTTCAAACTCCCATATCTCGCGAACGGATTGACGAACTCGAGAAATTCCTGTTGCATGTGAAAGTCGAAACTCGCCTGATTACAATGGTATGTGAATTTTTCCCCTAGGCCTGTGTAGATATTGGTTTCGAGTATCAGACTAGCGAAAATTTTGATGGTTTCTCAACCATTCCTTAACTTCAAACTCCCTAATCTCGCGAACGGATTGACGAACTCGAGAATTTCCTATTGCATCTGAAAGCAGAAACTCGCCCGATTACAACGGTATGTGTATTTTTCCCCTAGGCAATTGTAGTTATTGGTTTCTAGCATCAGAATTGTGAAAATTTTGATGGTTTCTCAACCATTCCTTAACTTCAAACTCCCATATCTCGCGAACGGAATGTCGAACTCGAGAAATTCCTGTTGCATCTGAAAGTGGAAATTCGCCCGATTACAAAGGTATGTGCATTTTTCCCCTCTGCCTTTGTAGTTATTGGTTTCGAGTATCAGACTTGCAAAAATTTTGATGGTTTCTCAACCATTCCTTAACTTCAAACTCCCATATCTCGGGAACGGAATGACGAACTCGAGAAAATCCTGTTGCATCTGAAAGTAGAAACTCGCACGATTACAAAGATATGTGTGTTTTCCCCCTAGGCCTTTGTAGTTATTGGTCCCGAGTATCAGACTTGCGAAAATTTTAATGGTTTCTCAACCATTCCTTAAATTCAACCTCCCATATCTCGGGAACGGATAGACGAACTCGTGAAATTCCTGTTGCATCTGAATGTGGAATCTCGCCCGATTACAAAGGTACGTGTATTTTTGCCCTAGGCCATAGTAGTTATTGGTTTCGAGTATCAGACCAGCGAAAATTTTGACGGTTTCTCAAGCATTCCTTAACTTCAAACTCCCATATCTCGCGAACGGATTGACGAACTCGAGAAATTCCTGTTGCATGTGAAAGTCGAAACTCGCCTGATTACAATGGTATGTGAATTTTTCCCCTAGGCCTGTGTAGATATTGGTTTCGAGTATCAGACTTGCGAAAATTTTGATGGTTTCTCAGCCATTCCATAACTTCAAACTACCATTTCTCGCGAACGGATTGACGAACTCGAGAAATTCCTGTTGCATCTGAAAGTAGAAACTCGCCCGATTACAACGGCATGTGTATTTTTCCCCTTGGCCTTTGTAGTTATTGGTTTCGAGTATCAGACTAGCGAAAATTTTGATGGTTTCTCAACCATTCCTTAACTTCAAACTCCCTAATCTCGCGAACGGATTGACGAACTCGAGAATTTCCTATTGCATCTGAAAGCAGAAACTCGCCCGATTACAACGGTATGTGTATTTTTCCCCTAGGCAATTGTAGTTATTGGTTTCTAGCATCAGAATTGTGAAAATTTTGATGGTTTCTCAACCATTCCTTATCTTCAAACTCCCATATCTCGCGAACGGAATGTCGAACTCGAGAAATTCCTGTTGCATCTGAAAGTGGAAATTCGCCCGATTACAAAGGTATGTGCATTTTTCCCCTCTGCCTTTGTAGTTATTGGTTTCGAGTATCAGACTTGCAAAAATTTTGATGGTTTCTCAACCATTCCTTAACTTCAAACTCCCTTATCTCGGGAACGGAATGACGAACTCGAGAAAATCCTGTTGCATCTGAAAGTAGAAACTCGCACGATTACAATGGTGTGTGTATTTTCCCCCTAGGCCGTTGTAGTTATTGGTTTCGAGTATCAGAGTTGCGAAAATTTTGATTGTTTCTCAAGCATTCCATAACTTCAAACTCCCATATCTCGCGAACGGATTGACGAACTCGAGAAATTCCTGCTGCATCTGAAAGCAGAAACTCGCCCGATTACAACGGTATGTGTATTTTCCCCCTAGGCCATTGTAGTTATTGGTTTCTAGCATCAGAATTGCGAAAATTTTTATGGTTTCTCAACCATTCCTTAACTTCAAACTCCCATATCTCGCGAACGGAATGTCGAACTCGAGAAATTCCTGTTGCATCTGAAAGTGGAAATTCGCCCGATTACAAAGGTATGTGCATTTTTCCCCTATGCCTTTGTAGATATTGGTTTCGAGTATCAGAGTTGCGAAAATTTTGATGGTTTCTCAAGCATTCCTTAACTTCAAACTCCCATATCTCGCGAACGGATTGACGAACTCGAGAAATTCCTGTTGCATCTGACAGCAGAAACTCGCCCGATTTCAACGGTATGTGCATTTTTGCCCTAGGCCAATGTAGTTATTGGTTTCGAGTATCAGACTTGCGAAAATTTTGATGGTTTCTCAAGCGTTCCTTAACTTCGAACTCCCATATCTCGCGAACGGATTGACGAACTCGAGAAAATCCTGTTGCATCTGAAAGTAGAAACGCGCACGATTACAATGGTGTGTGTATTTTCCCCCTAGGCCGTTGTAGTTATTGGTTTCGAGTATCAGAGTTGCGAAAATTTTGATTGTTTCTCAAGCATTCCATAACTTCAAACTCCCATATCTCGCGAACGGATTGACGAACTCGAGAAATTCCTGCTGCATCTGAAAGCAGAAACTCGCCCGATTACAACGGTATGTGTATTTTCCCCCTAGGCCATTGTAGTTATTGGTTTCTAGCATCAGAATTGCGAAAATTTTTATGGTTTCTCAACCATTCCTTAACTTCAAACTCCCATATCTCGCGAACGGAATGTCGAACTCGAGAAATTCCTGTTGCATCTGAAAGTGGAAATTCGCCCGATTACAAAGGTATGTGCATTTTTCCCCTCTGCCTTTGTAGTTATTGGTTTTGAGTATCAGACTTGCAAAAATTGTGATGGTTTCTCAACCATTCCTTAACTTCAAACTCCCTTATCTCGGGAACGGAATGACGAACTCGAGAAAATCCTGTTGCATCTGAAAGTAGAAACTCGCACGATTACAATGGTGTGTGTATTTTCCCCCTAGGCCGTTGTAGTTATTGGTTTCGAGTATCAGAGTTGCGAAAATTTTGATTGTTTCTCAAGCATTCCATAACTTCAAACTCCCATATCTCGCGAACGGATTGACGAACTCGAGAAATTCCTGCTGCATCTGAAAGCAGAAACTCGCCCGATTACAACGGTATGTGTATTTTCCCCCTAGGCCATTGTAGTTATTGGTTTCTAGCATCAGAATTGCGAAAATTTTTATGGTTTCTCAACCATTCCTTAACTTCAAACTCCCATATCTCGCGAACGGAATGTCGAACTCGAGAAATTCCTGTTGCATCTGAAAGTGGAAATTCGCCCGATTACAAAGGTATGTGCATTTTTCCCCTATGCCTTTGTAGATATTGGTTTCGAGTATCAGAGTTGCGAACATTTTGATGGTTTCTCAAGCATTCCTTAACTTCAAACTCCCATATCTCGCGAACGGATTGACGAACTCGAGAAATTCCTGTTGCATCTGACAGCAGAAACTCGCCCGATTTCAACGGTATGTGCATTTTTGCCCTAGGCCAATGTAGTTATTGGTTTCGAGTATCAGACTTGCGAAAATTTTGATGGTTTCTCAAGCGTTCCTTAACTTCGAACTCCCATATCTCGCGAACGGATTGACGAACTCGAGAAAATCCTGTTGCATCTGAAAGTGGAAATTCGCCCGATTACAAAGGTATGTGCATTTTTCCCCTATGCCTTTGTAGATATTGGTTTCGAGTATCAGAGTTGCGAAAATTTTGATGGTTTCTCAAGCATTCCTTAACTTCAATCTCCCATATCTCGCGAACGGATTGACGAACTCGAGAAATTCCTGTTGCATCTGACAGCAGAAACTCGCCCGATTACAACGGTATGTGTATTTTTCCCCTAGGCCATTGTAGTTATTGGTTTCGAGTATCAGACTTGCGATAATTTTGATGGTTTCTCAAGCATTCCTTAACTTCAAACTCCCATATCTCGTGAACGGATTGACGAACTCGAGAAATTCCTGTTGCATCTGGCAGCAGAAACTCGCCCGATTACAACGGTATGGGTATTTTTCCCCTAGGCCATTGTAGTTATTGGTTTCGAGTATCAGACTTGCGAAAATTTTGATAGTTTCTCAAGCATTCCTTAACTTCAAACTCCCATATCTAGTGAACGGATTGACGAACTCGAGAAATTCCTGTTGCATCTGACAGCAGAAACTCGCCCGATTACAACCGTATGTGTATTTTCCCCTAGGCCATTGTAGTTATTGGTTTCGAGTATCAGACTTGCGATAATTTTGATGGTTTCTCAACCATTCCTTAACTACAAACTACCATATCTCGCGAACGGAATGTCGGACTCGAGAAATTCCTGTTGCATCTGAAAGTGGAAATTCGCCCGATTACAAAGGTATGTGCATTTTTCCCCTCTGCCTTTGTAGTTATTGGTTTCGAGTATCAGACTTGCGAAAATTTTGATGGTTTCTCAACCATTCCTTAACTTCAAACTCCCCAATCTCGCGAACGGATTGACGAACTCGAGAATTTCCTATTGCATCTGAAAGCAGAAACTCGCCCGATTTCAACGGTATGTGCATTTTTGCCCTAGGCCAATGTAGTTATTGGTTTCGAGTATCAGACTTGCGAAAATTTTGATGGTTTCTCAACCATTCCTTAACTTCAAACTCCCCAATCTCGCGAACGGATTGACGAACTCGAGAATTTCCTATTGCATCTGAAAGCAGAAACTCGCCCGATTACAACGGTATGTGTATTTTCCCCCTAGGCCATTGTAGTTATTGGTTTCTAGCATCAGAATTGCGAAAATTTTTATGGTTTCTCAACCATTCCTTAACTTCAAACTCCCATATCTCGCGAACGGAATGTCGAACTCGAGAAATTCCTGTTGCATCTGAAAGTGGAAATTCGCCCGATTACAAAGGTATGTGCATTTTTCCCCTATGCCTTTGTAGTTATTGGTTTCGAGTATCAGACTTGCGAAAATTTTGATGGTTTCTCAAGCATTCCTTAAATTTGAACTCCCATATCTCGCGAACGGATTGACGAACTCGAGAAATTCCTGTTGCATCTGGCAGCAGAAACTCGCCCGATTACAACGGTATGGGTATTTTTCCCCTAGGCCATTGTAGTTATTGGTTTCGAGTATCAGACTTGCGAAAATTTTGATGGTTTCTCAACCATTCCTTAACTTCAAACTCCCATATCTAGTGAACGGATTGACGAACTCGAGAAATTCCTGTTGCATCTGACAGCAGAAACTCGCCCGATTACAACCGTATGTGTATTTTCACCTAGGCCATTGTAGTTATTGGTTTCGAGTATCAGACTTGCGATAATTTTGATGGTTTCTCAACCATTCCTTAACTACAAACTACCATATCTCGCGAACGGAATGTCGGACACGAGAAATTCCTGTTGCATCTGAAAATGGAAATTCGCCCGATTACAAAGGTATGTGCATTTTTCCCCTCTGCCTTTGTAGTTATTGGTTTCGAGTATCAGACTTGCGAAAATTTTGATGGTTTCTCAACCATTCCTTAACTTCAAACTCCCCAATCTCGCGAACGGATTGACGAACTCGAGAATTTCCTATTGCATCTGAAAGCAGAAACTCGCCCGATTTCAACGGTATGTGCATTTTTGCCCTAGGCCAATGTAGTTATTGGTTTCGAGTATCAGACTTGCGAAAATTTTGATGGTTTCTCAAGCATTCCTTAACTTTGAACACCCATATCTCGCGAACGGAATGACGAACTCGAGAAATTCCTGTTGCATCTGAAAGCAGAAACTCGCCCGATTACAACGGTATGTGTATTTTTCCCCTAGGCCATTGTAGTTATTGGTTTCGAGTATCAGACTTGCGAAAATTTTGATGGTTTCTCAAGCATTCCTTAACTTTGAACTCCCATATCTCGCGAACGGAATGACGAACTCGAGAAATTCCTGTTGCATCTGAAAGCAGAAACTCGCCCGATTACAACGGTAAGTGTATTTTTCCCCTAGGCCATTGTAGTTATTGGTTTCGAGTATCAGACTTGCGAAAATTTTGATGGTTTCTCAACCATTCCTTAACTTCAAACCACCATATCTCGCGAATGGATTGACGAACTCGAGAATTTCCTATTGCATCTGAAAGCAGAAACTCGCCCGCTTTCAACGGAATGTGCATTTTTCCCCTAGGCCATTGTAGTTATTGGTTTCGAGTATCAGACTTGCGAAAATTTTGATGGTTTCTCAAGCATTCCTTAACTTCAAACTCCCATATCTAGTGAACGGATTGACGAACTCGAGAAATTCCTGTTGCATCTGACAGCAGAAACTCGCCCGATTACAACCGTATGTGTATTTTCCCCTAGGCCATTGTAGTTATTGGTTTCGAGTATCAGACTTGCGATAATTTTGATGGTTTCTCAACCATTCCTTAACTACAAACTACCATATCTCGCGAACGGAATGTCGGACTCGAGAAATTCCTGTTGCATCTGAAAGTGGAAATTCGCCCGATTACAAAGGTATGTGCATTTTTCCCCTCTGCCTTTGTAGTTATTGGTTTCGAGTATCAGACTTGCGAAAATTTTGATGGTTTCTCAACCATTCCTTAACTTCAAACTCCCCAATCTCGCGAACGGATTGACGAACTCGAGAATTTCCTATTGCATCTGAAAGCAGAAACTCGCCCGATTTCAACAGTATGTGCATTTTTGCCCTAGGCCAATGTAGTTATTGGTTTCGAGTATCAGACTTGTGAAAATTTTGATGGTTTCTCAAGCATTCCTTAACTTTGAACTCCCATATCTCGCGAACGGAATGACGAACTCGAGAAATTCCTGTTGCATCTGAAAGCAGAAACTCGCCCGATTACAACGGTATGTGTATTTTTCCCCTAGGCCATTGTAGTTATTGGTTTCGAGTATCAGACTTGCGAAAATTTTGATGGTTTCTCAACCATTCCTTAACTTCAAACCACCATATCTCGCGAATGGATTGACGAACTCGAGAATTTCCTATTGCATCTGAAAGCAGAAACTCGCCCGCTTTCAACGGAATGTGCATTTTTGCCCTAGGCCATAGTAGTTATTGGTTTCGAGTATCAGACTTGCGGAAATTGTGATGGTTTCTCAACCATTCCTTAACTTCAAACTACCATATCTCGCGAACGGATTGACGAACTCGGGAAATTCCAGTTGCATCTGAAAGCAGAAACTCGCCCGATTACAACGGTATGTGTATTTTTCCCCTAGGCAATTGTAGTTATTGGTTTCTAGCATCAGAATTGTGAAAATTTTGATGGTTTCTCAACCATTCCTTAACTTCAAACTCCCATATCTCGCGAACGGAATGTCGAACTCGAGAAATTCCTGTTGCATCTGAAAGTGGAAATTCGCCCGATTACAAAGGAATGTGCATTTTTCCCCTCTGCTTTTGTAGTTATTGGTTTCGAGTATCAGACTTGCGAAAATTTTGATGGTTTCTCAACCATTCCTTAACTTCAAACTCCCATATCTCGCGAACGGAATGACGAACTCGAGAAAATCCTGTTGCATCTGAAAGTAGAAACGCGCACGATTACAATGGTGTGTGTATTTTCCCCTAGGCCATTGTAGTTATTGGTTTCGAGTATCAGACTTGCGAAAATTTTGATGGTTTCTCAACCATTCCTTAACTTCAAACTCCCATATCTCGCGAACGGAATGACGAACTCGAGAAAATCCTGTTGCATCTGAAAGTAGAAACGCGCACGATTGCAATGGTGTGTGTATTTTCCCCCTAGGCCATTGTAGTTATTGGTTTCGAGTATCAGAGTTGCGAAAATTTTGATTGTTTCTCAAGCATTCCATAACTTCAAACTCCCATATCTCGCGAACGGATTGACGAACTCGAGAAATTCCTGCTGCATCTGAAAGCAGAAACTCGCCCGATTACAACGGTATGTGTATTTTCCCCCTAGGCCATTGTAGTTATTGGTTTCTAGCATCAGAATTGCGAAAATTTTTATGGTTTCTTAACCAATCCTTAACTTCAAACTCCCATATCTCGCGAACGGATTGACGAACTCGAGAAATTCCTGTTGCATCTGACAGCAGAAACTCGCCCGATTACAACGGTATGTGTATTTTTCCCCTAGGCCATTGTAGTTATTGGTTTCGAGTATCAGACTTGCGATAATTTTGATGGTTTCTCAAGCATTCCTTAACTTCAAACTCCCATATCTCGTGAACGGATTGACGAACTCGAGAAATTCCTGTTGCATCTGGCAGCAGAAACTCGCCCGATTACAACGGTATGGGTATTTTTCCCCTAGGCCATTGTAGTTATTGGTTTCGAGTATCAGACTTGCGAAAATTTTGATGGTTTCTCAAGCATTCCTTAACTTCAAACTCCCATATCTAGTGAACGGATTGACGAACTCGAGAAATTCCTGTTGCATCTGACAGCAGAAACTAGCCCGATTACAACGGTATGTGTATTTTCCCCTAGGCCATTTTAGTTATTGGTTTCGAGTATCAGACTTGCGATAATTTTGATGGTTTCTCAAGCATTCCTTAACTTCAAACTCCCATATCTCGTGAACGGATTGACGAACTCGAGAAATTCCTGTTGCATCCGACAGCAGAAACTCGCCCGATTACAACGCTATGTGTATTTTCCCCTAGGCCATTGTAGTTATTGGTTTCGAGTATCAGACTTGCGATAATTTTGATGGTTTCTCAACCGTTCCTTAACGTCAAACTACCATATCTCGCGAACGGAATGTCGAACTCGAGAAATTCCTCTTGCATCTGAAAGTGGAAATTCGCCCGATTACAAAAGTATGTGCTTTTTTCCCCTAGGCCATTGTAGTTATTGGTTTCGAGTATCAGACTTGCGAAAATTTTGATGGTTTCTCAACCATTCCTTAACTTCAAACCACCATATCTCGCGAATGGATTGACGAACTCGAGAATTTCCTATTGCATCTGAAAGCAGAAACTCGCCCGCTTTCAACGGAATGTGCATTTTTGCCCTAGGCCATAGTAGTTATTGGTTTCGAGTATCAGACTTGCGGAAATTGTGATGGTTTCTCAACCATTCCTTAACTTCAAACTACCATATCTCGCGAACGGATTGACGAACTCCGGAAATTCCAGTTGCATCTGAAAGCAGAAACTCGCCCGATTACAACGGTATGTGTATTTTTCCCCTAGGCAATTGTAGTTATTGGTTTCTAGCATCAGAATTGTGAAAATTTTGATGGTTTCTCAACCATTCCTTAACTTCAAACTCCCATATCTCGCGAACGGAATGTCGAACTCGAGAAATTCCTGTTGCATCTGAAAGTGGAAATTCGCCCGATTACAAAGGTATGTGCATTTTTCCCCTCTGCTTTTGTAGTTATTGGTTTCGAGTATCAGACTTGCGAAAATTTTGATGGTTTCTCAACCATTCCTTAACTTCAAACTCCCATATCTCGCGAACGGAATGACGAACTCGAGAAAATCCTGTTGCATCTGAAAGTAGAAACGCGCACGATTACAATGGTGTGTGTATTTTCCCCCTAGGCCATTGTAGTTATTGGTTTCGAGTATTCGAGTTGCGAAAATTTTGATTGTTTCTCAAGCATTCCATAACTTCAAACTCCCATATCTCGCGAACGGATTGACGAACTCGAGAAATTCCTGCTGCATCGGAAAGCAGAAACTCGCCCGATTACAACGGTATGTGTATTTTCCCCCTAGGCCATTGTAGTTATTGGTTTCTAGCATCAGAATTGCGAAAATTTTTATGGTTTCTCAACCAATCCTTAACTTCAAACTCCCATATCTCGCGAACGGATTGACGAACTCGAGAAATTCCTGTTGCATCTGACAGCAGAAACTCGCCCGATTACAACGGTATGTGTATTTTTCCCCTAGGCTATTGTAGTTATTGGTTTCGAGTATCAGACTTGCGATAATTTTGATGGTTTCTCAAGCATTCCTTAACTTCAAACTCCCATATCTCGTGAACGGATTGACGAACTCGAGAAATTCCTGTTGCATCTGGCAGCAGAAACTCGCCCGATTACAACGGTATGGGTATTTTTCCCCTAGGCCATTGTAGTTATTGGTTTCGAGTATCAGACTTGCGAAAATTTTGATGGTTTCTCAAGCATTCCTTAACTTCAAACTCCCATATCTAGTGAACGGATTGACGAACTCGAGAAATTCCTGTTGCATCTGACAGCAGAAACTCGCCCGATTACAACGGTATGTGTATTTTCCCCTAGGCCATTGTAGTTATTGGTTTCGAGTATCAGACTTGCGAAAATTTTGATGGTTTCTCAACCATTCCTTAACTTCAAACTCCCATATCTCGCGAACGGAATGACGAACTCGAGAAAATCCTGTTGCATCTGAAAGTAGAAACGCGCACGATTACAATGGTGTGTGTATTTTCCCCCTAGGCCATTGTAGTTATTGGTTTCGAGTATCAGAGTTGCGAAAATTTTAATTGTTTCTCAAGCATTCCATAACTTCAAACTCCCATATCTCGCGAACGGATTGACGAACTCGAGAAATTCCTGCTGCATCTGAAAGCAGAAACTCGCCCGATTACAACGGTATGTGTATTTTCCCCCTAGGCCATTGTAGTTATTGGTTTCTAGCATCAGAATTGCGAAAATTTTTATGGTTTCTCAACCAATCCTTAACTTCAAACTCCCATATCTCGCGAACGGATTGACGAACTCGAGAAATTCCTGTTGCATCTGACAGCAGAAACTCGCCCGATTACAACGGTATGTGTATTTTTCCCCTAGGCCATTGTAGTTATTGGTTTCGAGTATCAGACTTGCGATAATTTTGATGGTTTCTCAAGCATTCCTTAACTTCAAACTCCCATATCTCGTGAACGGATTGACGAACTCGAGAAATTCCTGTTGCATCTGACAGCAGAAACTCGCCCGATTACAACGGTATGTGTATTTTTCCCCTAGGCTATTGTAGTTATTGGTTTCGAGTATCAGACTTGCGATAATTTTGATGGTTTCTCAAGCATTCCTTAACTTCAAACTCCCATATCTCGTGAACGGATTGACGAACTCGAGAAATTCCTGTTGCATCTGGCAGCAGAAACTCGCCCGATTACAACGGTATGGGTATTTTTCCCCTAGGCCATTGTAGTTATTGGTTTCGAGTATCAGACTTGCGAAAATTTTGATGGTTTCTCAAGCATTCCTTAACTTCGAACTCCCATATCTCGCGAACGGATTGACGAACTCGAGAAATTCCTGTTGCATCTGAAAGCAGAAACTCGCCCGATTACAAAGATATGTGTGTTTTCCCCCTAGGCCTTTGTAGTTATTGGTCCCGAGTATCAGACTTGCGAAAATTTTGATGGTTTCTCAACCATTCCTTAAATACAAACTCCCATATCTCGCGAACGGATAGACGAACTCGAGAAATTCCTGTTGCATCTGAATGTGGAATTTCGCCCGATTACAAAGGTACGTGTATTTTTCGCCTAGGACTTTTCAGTGATTGGTTTCGAGTATCAGACTAGCGAAAATTTTGATGGTTTCTCAACCATTCCTTAACTTCAAACTCCCTAATCTCGCGAACGGATTGACGAACTCGAGAATTTCCTATTGCATCTGAAAGCAGAAACTCGCCCGATTTCAACGGTATGTGCATTTTTGCCCTAGGCCAATGTAGTTATTGGTTTCGAGTATCAGACCAGCGAAAATTTTGATGGCTCCTCAAGCATTCCTTAACTTCAAACTCCCATATCTCGCGAACGGATTGACGAACTCGAGAAATTCCTGTTGCATGTGAAAGTAGAAACTCGCCCGAATACAACGGTATGTGTATTTTTCCCCTTGGCCTTTGCAGTTATTGGTTTCGAGTATCAGACTAGCGAAAATTTTGATGTTTTCTCAAGCATTCCTTAACTTCAAACTCCCATATCTCGCGAACGGATTGACGAACTCGAGAAATTCCTCTTGCATCTGAAAGTGGAAATTCGCCCGATTACAAAGGTATGTGCATTTTTCCCCTATGCCTTGTAGTTGTTGGTTTCGAGTATCAGACCAGCGAAAATTTTGATGGTTTCTCAAGCATTCCTTAACTTCTAACTCCCATATCTCGCGAACGGATTGACGAACTGGAGAAATTCCTGTTGCATCTGAAAGTAGAAACTCGCCCGATTACAACGGCATGTGTATTTTTCCCCTTGGCCTTTGTAGTTATTGGTTTCGAGTATCAGACTAGCGAAAATTTTGATGGTTTCTCAACCATTCCTTAACTTCAAACTCCCTAATCTCGCGAACGGATTGACGAACTCGAGAATTTCCTATTGCATCTGAAAGCAGAAACTCGCCCGATTTCAACGGTATGTGCATTTTTGCCCTAGGCCATAGTAGTTATTGGTTTCGAGTATCAGACTTGCGAAAATTTTGATGGTTTCTCAAGCATTCCTTAACTTCGAACTCCCATATCTCGCGAACGGATTGACGAACTCGAGAAATTCCTGTTGCATCTGAAAGCAGAAACTCGCCCGATTACAAAGATATGTGTGTTTTCCCCGTAGGCCTTTGTAGTTATTGGTCCCGAGTATCAGACTTGCGAGAATTTTGATGGTTTCTCAACCATTCCTTAACTTCAAACTCCCTAATCTCGCGAACGGATAGACGAACTCGAGAAATTCCTGTTGCATCTGAAAGTAGAAACTCGCCCGATTACAACGGGGTGTGTACTTTTCCCCTAGGCCATTCCAGTTATTGGTTTCGAGTATCAGACCAGCGAAAATTTTGATGGTTTCTCAACCATTCCTTAACTTCAAACTCCCATATCTCGCGAACGGATTGCCGAACTCGAGAAATTCCTGTTGCATCTGAAGGCAGAAGATCGCCCGATTACAACGGTATGTGTATTATGTCCCTATGCAATAGTAGTTATTGGTTTCGAGTATCAGACTTGCGAAAATTTTGATGATTTCTCAACCATTCCTTAACGTCAAACTCCCATATCTCGCGAACGGATTGACGAACTAGAGAAATTCCAGTTGCATCTGAAAGCAGAAACTCGCCCGATTACATTGGTATGTGTGCTTTTCCCCTAGGCCATTCCAGTTATTGGTTTCGAGTATCAGACCAGCGAAAATTTTGATGGTTTCTCAACCATTCCTTAACTTCAAACTCCCATATCTCGCGAACGGATTACCAACTCGAGAAATTCCAGTTGCATCTGAATGCATAATTTCGCCCGATTACAATGGTATATGTATTTTTGGCCTAGGCCATAGCAGTTATTGGTTTCGAGTATCAGACTTGCGAAAATTTTGATGGTATCTCAACCATTCCTTAACTTCAAACTCCCATATCTCGCGAACCGATTGACGAACTCGAGAAATTCCTGTTGCATCTAAAGGTAGAAGATCGCCCGATTACAACGGTATGGGTATTATGGCCCTAGGCCATAGTAGTTATTGGTTTCGAGTATCAGACTTGCGAAAATTTTGATGATTTCTCAACCATTCCTTAACTTCAAACTCCCATATCTCGCGAACGGATTGACGAACTAGAGAAATTCCAGTTGCATCTGAAAGCAGAAACTCGCCCGATTACAGTGGTATGTGTGCTTTTCCCCTAGGCCATTCCAGTTATTGGTTTCGTGTATCAGACCAGCGAATATTTTGATGGTTTCCCAACCATTCCTTAACTTCAAACTCCCATATCTCGCGCACGGTTTAACGAACTCGAGAAATTCCTGCTGCATCTGAAGGTACAAGCACGCCCGATTACAACGGTATGTGTGTTTTTGCCCTAGGCAATAGTAGTTATTGGTTTCGAGTATCAGACTTGCGAAAATTTTGATGGTTCCTCAACCATTCCTTAACTTCAAACTCCAATATCTCGCGAACGGATTGACGAACTCGAGAAATTCCAGTTGCATCTGAAAGTAGAAACTCGCCCGATTACAATGGGGTGTGTACTTTTCCCCTAGGCCATTCCAGTTATTGGTTTCGAGTATCAGACCAGCGAAAATTTTAATGGTTTCTCAACCATTCCTTAACTTCAAACTCCCATATCTCGCGAACGGATTGACGAACTCGAGAAATTCCTGTTCCATCTGAAGGTAGAAGATCGCCCGATCACAATGGTGTATGTATTTTTGGTCTAGGCCATAGCAGTTATTGGTTTCGAGTATCAGACTTGCGAATCTTTTGATGGCTTCTCAACCATTCCTTAACTTCAAACTCCCATATCTCGCGAACGGATTGACGAACTCGAGAAGTTCCTGCTGCATCTGAAAGTAGATGCTCGCCCGATTACAACGGTATGTGTATTTTTGCCCTAGGCAATAGTAGTTATTGGTTTCGAGTATCAGACATGCGAAAATTTTGATGGTATCTCAACCATTCCTTAACTTCAAACTCCCATATCTCGCGAACGGATTGACGAACTCGAGAAATTCCTGTTGCATCTGAAGGTAGAAGATCGCCCGATCACAATGGTGTATGTATTTTTGGCCTAGGCCATAGCAGTTATTGGTTTCGAGTATCAGACTTGCGAAAATTTTGATGGTTTCTCAACCATTCCTTAACTTCAAACTCCCATATCTCGCGAACGGATTGACGAACTCGAGAAGTTCCTCTTGCATCTGAAAGCAGAAACTCTTCCGATTACAACGCTATGTGTATTTTTGCCCTAGGCCATTTTAGTTTTTGGTTTCGAGTATCAGACATGCGCAAATTTTGATGGGATCTCAACCACTCCTTAACTTCAAACTCCCATATTTCGCAAACGGATTGACGAACTCGAGAAGTACCTCTTGCGTCCGAAAGCATAAACACGCCCGATTACAATGTTATGTGTATTTTTGGCCTAGGCCATTGTAGTTATTGGTTTCGAGTACCAGACTTGCGCAAATTTTGATGGTTTCTCAACCATTCCTTAACGTTCAAACGCCCATATCCCGCGAACGGATTGACGAACTCGAGAAATTCCTGTTGCATCTGAAAGCAGAAACTCGCCCGATTACAACGGTATGTGTCTTTTTGCCCTAGGCCGTTCCAGTTATTCTTTTCTAGCATCAGAATTGCGAAAATTTTGACGGTTTCTCAACCATCTCTAAAATCCAAACTCCGATATTTCGCGAACGGATTGACGAATCGGAGAAATTCCTGTTGCATCTGATAGTAGAAACTCGCCAGATTACAACTGTATGTGTATTTTTTCCCCTATGCCATTCCAGTTATTCTTTTCTAGCATCAGAATTGTGAAAATTTTGATGGTTTCTCAACCATTCCTTGAATTCAAACTCCCATATCTCGTGAATGGATTGACGAACTCGAGAAGTTCCTCTTGGATCTGAAAGCAGAAACTCGCCCGATTACGACGGTATGTGTATTTTTGCCCTAGGCCATTGTAGTTATTGGTTTCGAGTACCAGACTTGCGAAAATTTTGATGGTCTCTGAACCATTCCTTAACATCAAACTGCCATATCATGCGAACGGATAGACGAACTCGCACAAGTTCCTCTTGCATCTGAAAGCAGAAACTCTTCCGATTACAAGGGTATGTGTATTTTTGCCCTAGGCCATTGTAGTTTTTGGTCTCGAGTATCAGACTTGCGCAAATTTTGATGGTTTCTCAACCATTCCTGAACGTTCAAACGCCCATATCTCGCGAACGGATTGACGAACTCGAGAAATTCCTGCTGCATCTCAAAGCAGAAGCTCGCCCGATTACAACGGCATGTGTATTTTTGCACTAGGCCATTCCAGTTATTCGTTCCTAGCATCAGAATTGCGAAAATTTGGATGGTTTCTCAACCATCTCTTAACTCCAAACTCCGATATTTCGCGAACGGACTGACAAACTCGAGAAATTCCTGTTGCATCTGAAAGTAGAAACTCGCCCGATGACAGTGGTGTGTGTACTTTTCCCCCAGGCCATTCCAGTTATGGGTTTCGAGTATCAGACTTGCGAAAATTTTGATGGTCTCTCAACCATTCCTTAATTTCAAACTCCCATATCTCGCGAACGGATTGACGAAGTCGAAAAAATTCCTGCTGCATCTCAAAGCAGAAACTCGCCCGATTACAACGGTATGTGTAGTTTTCCCCTAGGCCATTCCAGTTATTCGTTTCTAGCATCAGAATTGCGAAAATTTTGATTGTTTCTCAACCATTCCTTAAATTCAAACTCCCATATCTCGCGAATGGAATGACGAACTCGAGAAGTACCTCTTGCGTCCGAAAGCTGAAACTCGCCCGATTACAACGGTATGTGTATTTTTGCCCTAGGCCATTGTAGTTATTGGTTTCGAGTATCAGACTTGCGAAAATTTTGATGGTTTCTCAACCATTCCTTAACATCAAACTGCCATATCTCGCGAACGGATTGACGAACTCGAGAAATTCCTGTTGCATCTGAAAGCAGAAACTCGCCCGATTACAACGGTATGTGTATTTTTGCCCTAGGCCGTTCCAGTTATTCGTTTCTAGCATCAGAATTGCGAAAATTTTGATGGTTTCTCAACCATTCCTTAACTTCAGACTCCCATATCTCGCGAACGGATTGACGAACTCAAGAAACTCCTATCGCATGTGAAAGTAGAAACTCGCCCGATTACAATGGTGTGAGTACATTTCCCCTAGGCCATTCCAGTTATTGGTTTCGAGTATCAGAGCAGCGAAAATTTTGATGGTTTCTCAACCATTCCTTAATTCCAAACTGCGATATTTCGCGAAAGGATTTACGAATCCGAAAAATTTCTGTTGCATCTGAAAGTAGAAACTCTCCCGATTGCAACGGTATGGGTATTTTTCCCTAGGCCATTGTAGTTATTGGTTTCGAGTATCAGACTTACGAAAATTTTTATGGTTTCTCAACCATTCCTTAATTCCAAACTCCGATATTTCACGAACGGATTGACGAAACCGAAAAGTTTCTGTTGCATCTGAAAGTAGAAACTCCCCCGATTACAACGGTATGGATATTTTTGCCCTAGGCCATAGTAGTTATTGGTTTCGAGTCTCAGACTTGCGAAAATTTTTATGGTTTCTCAACCACTCCTTAACTCCAAACTCTGATATTGCACGAACGAATTGACGAACTCGAGAAATTCCTTTTGCATCTGATAGTAGAAACTCGCCCGATTACAATGGTGTGTGTACTTTTCCCCTAGGCATTTGTAGTGATTGGTTTCGAGTGTCAGACCAGCGAAAATTTTGATGGTTTCTCAACCATTCCTTAACTTCAAACTCCCATATCTCGCGAATGGATTGACGAACACGAGAAATTCCTGTTGCATCTGAAAGTAGAAACTCGCCCGATTACAGCGGTATGTGAATTTTCTTCAAGGCCAATGTAGTTATGGGTTTCGAGTATCAGACTTGCATAAATTTTGATGGTTTCTCAACCATTCCTTAACTCCAAACTCCGATATTTCGCGAACGGATTGACGAATCCGAAAAATTTCTGTTGCATTTGAAAGTAGAAACTTTCCCGATTACAACAGTATGTGTATTTTTCCGCTAGGCCATAGCAGTTATTGGTTTCGAGTATCAGATTTGCGAAAATTTTTATGGTTTCTCAACCATTCCTTAACTTCAGACTCCCATATCTCGCGAACGGATTGACGAACTCGAGAAACTTCTATCGCATGTGAAAGTAGAAACTCGCCCGATTACAATGGTGTGAGTACATTTCCCCTAGGCCATTCCAGTTATTGGTTTCGAGTATCAGACCAGCGAAAATTTTGATGGTTTCTCAATCATTCCTTAACTTCAGACTCCCATATCTCGGGAACGGATTGACTAACTCGAGAAATTCCTGTTGCATCTGAAATTTGAAACTCGCCCGATTACAATGTTGTGTGTACTTTTCCCCTAGGCCATTCCATTTATTCGTTTTTAGCATCAGAATTGCGAAAATTATGATTGTTTCTCAACCATCTCTTAACTCCTAACTCCGATATTTCGCGAACGGATTGACGAATCCGAAAAATTTCTATTGCATCTGAAAGTAGAAACTCTCCCGATTACAACGGTATATGTATTTTTACCCTAGGCCATTCCAGTTATTGGTTTCGAGTATCGGACGTACGTAAATTTTGATGGATTCTCTAGCATTCCTTAAGTTCAAACTCACATATCTCGCGAACGGATGGACGAACTCGAGAAATTCCTGTTGCATCTGGAAGTAGAAATTCGCCCGATTACAATGGTTTGTGTCCTTTTCCCCTTGGCCATTCCAGTTAATGGTTTCGAGTATCAGACTTGCGAAAATTTTGATGGTTTGTCACCCATTCCTTAATTTCAAACTCCCATATCTCGCGAACGGATTGACGAACTCGAGAAATTCCTGTTGCATCTGAAAGTAGAAACTCGCCCGATTACAATGGTGTGTGTACTTTTCCCCTAGGCCATTCCAGTTATTGGTTTCGAGTATCAGACCCGCGAAAATTTTGATGGTTTCTCAACCATTCCTTAATTCCACACTCCGATATTTCGCGAACGGATTTTCGAATCCGAAAAATTTCTGTTGCATCTGAAAGTAGAAACAAGCCCGATTACAACAGTGTGTGTATTTTTCCCCTAGGCCTTTGTAGTTATTGGTTTCGAGTGTCAGACCAGCGAAAATTTTGATGGTTTCTCAACCATTCCTTAACTTCAAACTCCCATATCTCGCGAACGTTTTGACGAACACGAGAAATTCCTGTTGCATCTGAAAGCAGAAACTTGCCCGATTACAACGGTATGTGTATTTTTGCCCTAGGCCATAGTAGTTATTGGTTTCGAGTATCAGACTTGCGAAAATTTTGATGGTTTCTCAACCATTCCTTAACACTATTCCTACCGGGACCGGTCAAATGACCGTTTTTAAATTTTCAATTGGAATTTCTTACATTCAACGTAAGTGAATCGTCTTTAAACTTTACGACTTTTCCTCATATATATGTATGATACATTTTTCAATATTCACTTATTTTTTTATTGTTTATTTTCTGAGAAATATTTGTAGTCTATCTTACCTACCACGACCGGTCATTTGACCGGTAGTACGATTTATACACTTTTGTAATAGTTTCTCTCTAAGACTCAACGCCAAAACTATAAAGTCGTTAGAAACAAAACATAATGTAGTTGTGGCACGATTTTATCCGAGAAGTGCCTTCCAGAAAATGGTTTACGGCACTTACAAGTGTTTACAGTTCTCGCTCGACTATCGGGTTAGCGGTGTTTATTTGCTTGGTTGATATCCGATACGGTCCAGATCCTCGAATATTCTTACGCCATATTATCTACTATGACGTAAAATAAATAAACTTATGACTGATGGAAATGTATAGACGTCTTCTCATGAATTCAAATCAGTATAGTCTTGCGACACGAACAGAGTGCATCGAAACGTGAAAATCACAAAGAGCATACTTGGCAGTCTTTTATTATTATTTTGTAATATTCTATGTCATAGTACGTGTTATAAGTGCAATTTTCAAAATAGTGAACAAGACTAACAATACGTCGCAGTAAGTTTCACATTTTATCTTTTATTCATTTTTTTATCTATTTTGATTTACATTTTCATATTTTAGTTTTTATTTTCTCCGTTGAATATTTACCCCAAAATGTCAAGACGTTTGAGGAGTGCGAATGTATTATTAGAGAGAATAAATGATATCGATGCAGAATGTTCTGACGATGATCAGGAAATTCTGGATATGGAAAACGACAATACGGAAAATTATGATCCATTTGAAACCGACTCGAACACCGATGAGAACGAAGAGAATATTTCGAACGTACGTAGACGACGAAAGAGAAGGAGATTTTTAGTTAGTTCCGATAGTGAGAATGAGGAAGAGGCAAGCGAAATTGCGGTGGACGGAACTGTTTGGCAGGAAGTAAAAATAGGGTCTAATCCTGGAAGAGCACCTGATCATAATATTTTTAGGGAAACATCAGGTCCGACTGGGTACAGTAAACGTAATATTATGAAAGGCGAAGTTAGGACGGCATTTTCTGTGATAATTGATAAGAATATAATCGAACTTATAAGAAAGTGCACAAAGGCAGAGGCATTTAGAGTGTTGGGATATAAATGGGAACTGTCTACTGCAAAGTTATATGCATTTTTTGCAATTCTGTATGCACGCGGCGCATATGAGGCTAAGAATATAGATATAGCACTTCTGTGGAATAAAAAGTGGGGCCCGCCTTTTTTCTCAAATACTATGAGTAGACATGACTTTACGGAGATTATGAGATTTATTCGATTTGACGACAGAAATCAACGAAGCCAACGGTTACAAACTGATAAATTCGCTATGATTTCCGAAGTTTGGTACAAGTTTATTTACAACAGTCAAAATTGTTATAAACCAGGACCATACATTACTATTGACGAACAATTGTTTCCAACGAAAGCAAGGTGTAGATTCACTCAATACATGCCCAATAAACCGGACAAATTTGGTATAAAATTTTGGTTAGCATCCGATGTACGCAGCAAATATATAATAAACGGCTTTCCATATTTGGGAAAAGATGAAAGTAGAGAACCCTCAGTTCCTCTTGGAGAGTTTGTCACTATGAAATTAGCAGAACCGTATGTAGGATGTGGAAGAAATATAACCACAGACAACTTTTTTACAAGCCTACCTTTAGCAACAAAACTTTTAGCAAAAAAAACTACGATTGTTGGAACAATTAGAGCAAATAGGAAAGAGCTACCAAAACTAGCAAAACTGAAAAACGACGACATGGCACTTTTCTCAAGCAAACTCTATCGCTCAAATAATTGTATGTTGACAATTTACAAAGACAAACCAAGAAAGAAAATTTTAATTCCCAGTTCAATGCACAACTCCGTACAAGTTGAAGAAAACGACACCCGAACACCGGAGACAATTCAATTGTATAATAGCACCAAATTTGGCGTAGATGTGACCGATCAAATGGCCAGAAATTATTCGGTAAAATCTAAATCTCGGAGATGGCCTTTGCAAGTATTTTTTAATATCTTGGATTTAGCCGGGATAAATGCATGGGTGTTATATAAAGAAACTGCGAGAGGAGAAATTACAAGACAGGAATTTCTATTCCAATTGGCAGAAGAACTTGCCATCGAATATCAACGAGAGCTCGGCAAAGAAAATCAACCAATACCCATCGCAAGTACAAGTACAGGTTCCCGTGAACGGAAAACATGTCAGATAAGGTATTGTAAAGATAATAAGACGAACAAAATCTGTCTAAAATGTAAAAAGTACGTATGCGGAAAATGTACAGTTGAGAAGCCCATTTGTAAAAAATGCGACGAAAAAGAATGAAATGTAGATTATGTACTCTTGAATAAAAGAAAATATATTTTTATACTGGTAAACTGGCTATTGGTCTGCATTCAATATTGAAAATATAAGTTGTGAAAGACCGGTCATTTGACCGGTCGCGGTAGGAATAGATATACGTGAAGTGTCGGTAGGAATAGTGTTAACTTCAAACTCCCATATCTCGCGAACGGATTGACGAACACGAGAAATTCCTGTTGCATCTGAAAGCAGAAACTCGCCCGATTACAACGGTATGTGTAATTTGCCCTAGGCCATAGTAGTTATTGGTTTCGAGTATAAGACTTGCGAAAATTTTGACGGATTCTCAACCATTCCTTAACTTCAAACTCCCATATCTAGCGAACGGATTGACGAACTCGAGAAATTCCTGTTGCATCTGAAAGCAGAAACTCGCCCGATTACAGCGGTATGTGTATTTTTAACCTAGGGCATTGTAGTTATTGGTTTCGAGTATCAGACTTGCGAAAATTTTGATGGTTCCTCAACCATTCCTTAACTTCAAACTCCCATATCTCGCGAACGGATTGACGGACTCGAGAAATTCCTGTTGCATCTGAAAGCAGAAACTAGCCCGATTACAACGGTATGGGTATTTTTGCCCTAGGCCATACTAGTTATTGGTTTCGAGAATCAGACTTGCGACAATTTTGATGGTTCCTCAACCATTCCTTAACTTCAAACTCCCATATCTCGCGAACGAATTGACGAATCCGAAAAATTTCTGTTGCATCTGAAAGTAGAAACTCTCCCGATTACAACGGTGTGTGTATTTTTACCCCTAGGCCATTCCAGTTATTCGTTCCTAGCATCAGAATTGCGAAAATTTTGTTGGTTTTTCAACCATTCCTTAACTCCAGGCTCCGATAATTCGCAACGGATTGACGAATCCGAAAAATTTCCGTGCATCTGAAAGTACAAACTCTCCCGATTACAACGGTATGTGTATTATTCCCCTAGGCCATAGCAGTTATTGGTTTCGAGTATCAGACCAGCGAAAATTTTGATGGTTTCTCAACCATTCCTTAACTTCAGACTCCCATATCTCGCGAACGGATTGACGAACTCGAGATACTCCTATCGCATGTGAAAGTAGAAACTCGCCCGATTACAATGGTGTGAGTACATTTCCCCTAGGCCATTCCAGTTATTGGTTTCGAGTATCAGACCAGCGAAAATTTTGATGGTTTCTCAACCATTCCTTAACTCCAAACTTCGATATTTCGCGAACGGATTTTCGAATCCGAAAAATTTCTGTTGCATATGAAAGTAGAAACTCTCCCGATTGCAACGGTATGGGTATTTTTCCCTAGGCCATTGTAGTTATTGGCTTCGAGTATCAGACTTACGAAAATTTTTATGGTTTCTCAACCATTCCTTAATTCCAAACTCCGATAGTTCACGAACGGATTGACGAAACCGAAAAATTTCTGTTGCATCTGAAAGTAGAAACTCGCCCGATTACAATGGTGTGTGTACTTTTCCCCTAGGCCATTCCAGTTATTGGTTTCGAGTATCAGACCAGCGAATATTTTGATGGTTTCTCAAGCATTCCTTAAGTTCAAACTCCCGTATCTCGCGAACGGATTGCCGAACTCGAGAAATTCCTGTTGCATCTGAAAGCAGAAACTCGCCCGATTACAACAGTGTGTGTATTTTTCCCCTAGGCCTTTGTAGTTATTGGTTCCGAGTGTCAGACCAGCGAAAATTTTGGTGGTTTCTCTCCCATTCCTTAACTTCAAACTCCCATATCACGCGAACGTTTTGACGAACACGAGAAATTCCTGTTGCATCTGAAAGCAGAAACTCGCCCGATTACAACGGTATGTGTATTTTTGCCCTAGGCCATAGTAGTTATTGGTTTCGAGTATCAGACTTGCGAAAATTTTGATGGTTTCTCAACCATTCCTTAACTTCAAACTCCCATATCTCGCGAACGGATTGACGAACACGAGAAATTCCTGTTGCATCTGAAAGCAGAAACTCGCCCGATTACAACGGTATGTGTATTTTTGCCCTAGGCCATAGTAGTTATTGGTTTCGAGTATTAGACTTGCGAAAATTTTGATGGATTCTCAACCATTCCTTAACTTCAAACTCCCATATCTCGCGAATGGATTGACGAACTCGAGAAATTCCTGTTGCATCTGAAAGCAGAAACTAGCCCGATTACAGCGGTATGTGTATTTTTAACCTAGGGCATTGTAGTTATTGGTTTCGAGTATCAGACTTGCGAAAATTTTGATGGCTTCTCAACCATTCCTTAACTTCAAACTCCCATATCTCGCGAACGGATTGACAGACACGTGAAATTCCTGTTGCATCTGAAAGCAGAAACTAGCCCGATTACAACGGTATGGGTATTTTTGCCCTAGGCCATACTAGTTATTGGTTTCGAGTATCAGACTTGCGAAAACTTTGATGGTTTCTCAACCATTCCTTAACTCCAAACTCCGATATTTCACGAACGAATTGACGAGTCCGAAAAATTTCTGTTGCATCTGAAAGTTGAAACTCTCCCGATTACAACAGTATGTGTATTTTTCCCCTAGGCCATAGCAGTTATTGGTTTCTAGTATCAGACTTGCGAAAGTTTTGATGGTTTCTCAACCATTCCTTAAGTTCAAACTCCGATGTTTCGCGAACGGACTGACGAATCCGAGAAATTCCGGTTGCATCTAAAAGCAGAAACTCGCCCGATTACAACGGTATGGGAATTTTCCCCTAGGCCTAGGGGAATTCCAGTTATTCGTTTCTAGCATCAGAATTGCGAAAATTTTAATGGTTTCTGAACTATCTCTTAACTCCAACCTCCGATATCTCGCGAACCGATTGACGAACTCGAGAAATTCCTGTTGCATGTGGAAGTAGAAACTCGCCCGATTACAATGGTGTGTGTATTTTTCCCGTAGGCCAGTCCAGTTATTCGTTTCTAGCATCAGCATTGCGAAAATTTTGATGGTTTCTCAACCATCTCTTAACTCCAAACTCCGATATTTCGCGAACGGTTTGACGAATCCGAAAAATTTCCGTGCATCTGACAGTACAATCTCTCTCGTTTACAACAGTATGTGTATTTTCCCCTAGGCCATAGTAGTTATTGGTTTCGAGTATCAGACCAGCGAAAATTTTGATGGTTTCTCAACCATTCCTGAACTTCGGACTACCATATCTCGCGAACGGATTGACGAACTCGAGAAATTCCTGTTGCATCTGAAAGTAGAAACTCGCCCCATTACAACGGCATGTGTATTTTTCCCCTAGGTCTTTGGAGTTATTGGTTTCGAGCATCAGACTTGCGAAAATTTTGATGGTTTCTCAACCATTCCTTAAATTCAAACTCCCATATCTCGCGAACGGATTGACGAACTCGAGAAATTCATGTTGCATCTGAAAGGAGAAGCTCGCCCGATTACAATGTTGTGTGTACTTTTCCCCTAGGCCGGTCCAGTTATTGGTTTCGAGTGTCAGACTTGTGAAAATTTTGATGGTTTCTCAACCATTCCTGAACTTCAAAATCCCATATCTCGCGAACGAACTAACGAACTCGAGAAGTTCCTGTTGCATCTGAAAGTAGAAACTCTCCCGATTACAACGCTATGTGTATTTTTCCCCTAGGTCATTGCAGTTATTGGTTTCGAGTATCAGACTTGTGAAAATTTTGATGGTTTCTCAACCATTCCTTAACTTCAAACTCCCATATCTCGCGAACGGATTGACGAACTGGAGAAATTCCTGTTGCATCTGAAAGTAGAAACTCACCCGATTACAATGGTGTGTGTACTTTTCCCCTAGGCCGGTCCTGTTATTGGTTTCGAGTAACAGATTTGCGAAAATTTTGATGGATTCCCAACCATCTCTTATCTTCAAACTCCGATATTTCGCGAACGGATTGACGAACTCGAGAAATTCCTGTTGCATCTGAAAGCAGAAACTCGCCCGATTACAATTGTGTGTGTTCTTTTCCCCTAGGCCATTCCAGTAATTCGTTTCTAGCATCAGAATTGCGAAAATTTTGATGGTTTCTCAACCATCTCTTAAATCCAAACTCCGACATTTCGCGAACGGTTTGACGAATGCGAAAAATTTCCGTGCATCTGAAAGTACAAACTCTCCCGATTACAACGGTATGTGTATTTTTACCCTAGGCCATTCCAGTTATTGGTTTCGAGTATTAGACCAACGAAAATTTTGATGGTTTCTCAACCATTCCTTAACTTCAATCTCCCACATCTCGCGAACGTATTGACGAACTCGAGAAATTTCTGTTGCACCTGGAAGCAGAAAATCGCCCGATTACAATGGTGTGGGTACTTTCCCCTAGGTCATTCCAGTTATTGGTTTCGAGTATCCGACTTGCGAAAATTTTGATGGTTTCTCAATTATTCCTTAACTTCAAACTCCCATATCTCGCGAACGGATTGACGAACTCGAGAAATTTCTGTTGCACCTGGAAGCAGAAAATCGCCCGATTACAATGGTGTGGGTGCTTTTCCCCTAGGTCATTCCAGTTATTGGTTTCGAGTATCAGACTTGCGAAAATTTTGATGGTTGCTCAACCATTCCTTAAATTCAAGCACCCATATCTCGCGAACGGATTGACGAACTGGAGAAATTCCTGCTGCATCTGAATGTTGAAACTCGCCCGATTACAAAGGTATGTGTATTTTTCTCCTAGGCCTTTGTAGTTATTGCTTTCGAGTATCAGACCAGCGAAAATTTTGATGGTTTCTCAAGCATTCCTTAACTTCAAACTCCCATATCTCGCGAACGGAATGACGAAATCGAGAAATTCCTATTGCATCGGAAAGTGGAAACTCGCCCGATTGCAAAGGTATGTGCATTTTCCACTAGGCCCTTGTAGTTATTGGTTTCGAGTATCAGACTTGCAAAAATTTTGATGGTTCCTCAACCATTCCTTAAATTCAAACTCCCATATCTCGCGAACGGATTGACGAACTCGAGAAATTCCTGCTGCATCTGAAAGTGGAAACTCGCCCGATTACAAAGGTATGTGTATTTTTCTCCTAGGCCTTTGTAGTTATTCGTTTCTAGCATCAGAATTGCGAAAATCTTGATGGTGTCTCAACCATTCCTTAACTTCAAACTCCCATATCTCGCGAACGGAATGACGAACTCGAGAAATTCCTGTTGCATCTGAAAGTGGAAACTCGCCCGATTACAAAGGTATGTGCATTTTTCACCTAGGCCTTTGTAGTTATTGGTTTCGAGTATCAGACTTGCGAAAATTTTGATAATTTCTCAGCCATTCCTTAACTTCAAACTCGCATTTCTCGCGAACGGATTGACGAACTCCAGAAATTCCTGTTGCATCTGAAAGTAGAAACACGCCCGATTACAAATATATGTGTGTTTTTCCCCTAGGCTTTTGTAGTTATTGGATACGTGTATCAGACTTGCTAAAATTTTGATGGTTTCTCAAGCATTCCTTAACTTCAAACTCCCATATCTCGCAAACGGATTGACGAACTCGAGAAATTCCTGTTGCGTCTAAGAGTAGGAACTCGCCCGATTACAATGGTGTGTGTACTTTTCCCCTAGGTCATTCCAGTTATTGGTTTCGAGTATCAGACCAGCGAAAATTTTGATGGTTTCTCAAGCATTCCTTAACTTCAAACTCCCATATCACGCGAACGGAATGACGAACTCGAGAAATTCCTATTGCATCTGAAAGTGGAAACTCGCCCGATTACAAAGGTATGTGCATTTTCCCCTAGGCCTTTGTAGTTATTGGTTTCGAGTATCAGACTAGCGAAAATTTTGATGGTTCCTCAACCATTCCTTAAATTCAAACTCCCATATCTCGTGAACGGATTGACGAACTCGAGAAATTCCAGTTGCTTCTGAAAGTAGAAACTCGCCCGATTACAAAGATGTGTGTACTTTTCCCCTAGGCCATTCCAGTTATTCGTTTCTAGCATCAGAATTGCGAAAATCTTGATGGTGTCTCAACCATTCCTTAACTTCAAACTCCCATATCTCGCGAACGGAATGACGAACTCGAGAAATTCCTGTTGTATCTGGAAGTGGAAACTCGCCCGATTACAAAGATATGTGTGTTTTTCACCTAGGCCTTTGTAGTTATTGGTTTCGAGTATCAGACTTGCGAAAATTTTGATAATTTCTCAGCCATTCCTTAACTTCAAACTCGCATTTCTCGCGAACGGATTGACGAACTCCAGAAATTCCTGTTGCATCTGAAAGTAGAAACACGCCCGATTACAAAGATATGAGTGTTTTTCCCCTAGGCTTTTGTAGTCATTGGATACGTGTATCAGACTTGCTAAAATTTTGATGGTTTCTTAACCATTCCTTAAGTTCAAACTCCCATATCTCGCAAACGGATTGACGAACTCGAGAAATTCCTGTTGCGTCTAAGAGTAGGAACTCGCCCGATTACAATGGTGTGTGTACTTTTCCCCTAGGTCATTCCAGTTATTGGTTTCGAGTATCAGACTAGCGAAAATTTTGATGGTTTCTCAAGCATTCCTTAACTTCAAACTCCCATATCACGCGAACGGAATGACGAACTCGAGAAATTCCTATTGCATCTGAAAGTGGAAACTCGCCCGATTACAAAGGTATGTGCATTTTCCCCTAGGCCTTTGTAGTTATTGGTTTCGAGTATCAGACTAGCGAAAATTTTGATGGTTCCTCAACCATTCCTTAAATTCAAACTCCCATATCTCGTGAACGGATTGACGAACTCGAGCAATTCTAGTTGCTTCTGAAAGTAGAAACTCGCCCGATTACAAAGATGTGTGTACTTTTCCCCTAGGCCATTCCAGTTATTCGTTTCTAGCATCAGAATTGCGAAAATCTTGATGGTGTCTCAACCATTCCTTAACTTCAAACTCCCATATCTCGCGAACGGAATGACGAACTCGAGAAATTCCTGCTGCATCTGAAAGTAGAAACTCGCCCGATTACAATGATATGTGTGGTTTTCACCTAGGCCTTTGTAGTTATTGGTTTCGAGTATCAGACTTGCGAAAATTTTGATAGTTTCTCCGCCATTCCTTAACTTCAAACTCGCATTTCTCGCGAACAGATTGACGAACTCGAGAAATTCCTGTTGCATCTGAAAGTAGAAACTCGCCCGATTACAAAGATATGTGTGTTTTTCACCTAGGCCTTGGTAGTTATTGGTTTCGAGTATCAGACTTGCGAAAATTTTGATGGTTCCTCAACCATTCCTTTATTTTAAACTCCCATATCTCGCGAACGGATTGACGAACTCGAGAAACTCCTGTTGCACCTAAAAGTAGAAACACGCCCGATTACAATGGTGTGTATACTTTTCCCCTAGGCCATTCCAGTTATTGGTTTCGAGTATCAGACCACCGAAAATTTTGATGGTTTCTCAAGCACTCCTTAACTTCAAACTCCCATTTCTCGCGAACGGATTGACGAACGTGAGAAATTCCTGTTGCATCTTAAAGTAGAATCTCTCCCGATTACAAAGATATGTGTGTTTTTCACCTAGGCCTTTGTAGTTATTGGTTTCGAGTATCAGACTTGCGAAAATTTTGATAGTTTCTCATCCATTCCTTAACTTCACACTCCCATTTCTTGCGAACGGATTGACGAACTCGAGAAATTCCTGTTGCATCTTAAAGCAGAAACTCGCCCGATGACAATGGTGTGTGTACTTTTCCCCTAGGTCATTTCAGTTATTGGTTTCGAGTATCAGACCAGCGAAAATTTTGATGGTTTCTCAAGCATTCCTTAACTTCTAACTCCCACATCTCGCGAACGGAATGACGAACTCGAGAAATTCCTATTGCATCTGCAAGTGGAAACACGCCCGATTACAAAGGTATGTGCATTTTCCCCTAGCCCTTTGTAGTTATTGGTTTCGAGTATCAGACTTGCGAAAATATTGATGGTTCCTCAACCATTCCTTAAATTCAAACTCCCATATCTCGCGAACGGATTGACGAACTCGAGAAATTCCTGTTGCATCTAAAAGTAGAGACTCGCCCGATTACAATGGTGTGTGTACTTTTCCCCTATGGCATCCCAGTTATTGGTTTCGAGTATCAGACCACCGAAAATTTTGATGTTTTCTCAAGCATTCCTTAACTTTAAACTCCCATTTCTCGCGAACGGATTGACGATCGCGAGAAATTCCTGTTGCATCTTAAAGTAGAAACTCTCCCGATTACAAAGATATGTGTGTTTATCACCTAGGCCTTTGTAGTTATTGGTTTGGGGTATCGGACCACCGAAAATTTTGATGGTTTCTCAAGCATTCCTTAACTTCAAACTCCCATATCTCGCGAACGGATTGACGAACTCGAAAAATTCCTGTTGCATCTGAAAGTGGAAAGTTGCCCGGTTACAAAGGTATGTGTATTTCCCCCCTAGGCCATTGTAGTTATTGGTTTCGAGTATCAGATTTGCAAAAATTTTGATGGTTTCTCAACCATTCCTTATCTTCAAACTCCGATATCTCGCGAACGGGTTGACGAACTCGAGAAATTCCTGTAGCATCTGAAATTAGAAACTCGCCCGATTACAAAGATATGTGTGTTTTTCCCCTAGGCCTAATTAGTTATTGGTTTCGAGTATCAGACTGGCGAAAAGTTTGAGGGTTTTCCAACCATTCCTTAACTTCAAACTCCCATATCTCGCGAACGGATTGACGAACGCGAGAAATTCCTGTTGCATCTTAAAGTAGACACTCTCCCGATTACAAAGATATGTGGGTTTTTCACCTAGGCCTTTGTAGTTATTGGTTTCGGGTATCAGACTTGCGAAAATTTTGATAGTTTCTCATCCATTCCTTAACTTCAAACACCCATTACTCGCGAACGGATTGACGAACTCGAGAAATTCCTGTTGCATCTGAAAGTAGAAACTCGCCCGATTACAAAGATATGTGTCTTTTTCCCCTAGGCCTTTGTAGTTATTGGTTTCGAGTATCAGATCTGCGAAAATGTTGAGGGTTTCTCAACCATTTCTTTACTTCAAACTCCCATTTCTCGCGGACGGATTGACGAACTCGAGAAATTCCTGTTGCATCTAAAAGTAGGAACTCGACCGATTACAATGGTGTGTGTACTTTTCCCCTAGGCCATTCCAGTTATTGGTTTCGAGTATCTGATCAGCGAAAATTTTGATGGTTTCTCAACCATTCCTTAAATTCAAACTCCCATATCTCGCGAACGGATTGACGAACTCGAGAAATTCCTGTTACATCTAAAAGTAGGAACTCGCCCGATTACAATGGTGTGTGTACTTTTCCCCTAGGCCATTCCAGTTAGTGGTTTCGAGTATCAGACCACCGAAAATTTTGATGGTTTCTCAACCATTCCTTAAATTCAAACTCCCATATCTCGCGAACGGATTGACGAAATCGGGAAATTCCTGTTGCCTCTGAAAGCATAAACTCGCCCGATTACAACGGTGTGTGTGTATTTTTCCCTTAGGCCATTGTAATTATTAATTTCGAGTATCAGACTTGCGAAAATTTTGATAGTTTCTCAACCATTCCTTAACTTCAAACTCCCATATCTCGCGAACGGATTGACGAACTCGAGAAGTTCCAGTAGCATCTGAAATTAGAAACTCGCCCGATTAGAATAATGTGTGTACTTTCCCCCCACGTCATTCCAGTTATTGGTTTCGAGTATCAGACTTGCGAAAATTTTGATAGTTTATCAACCATTCCTTAGATTTCAAACTCCCATTTCTCGCGAACGGATTGACGAACTCGAGAAATTCCTGTTGCATCTAAAAGTAGGAACTTGCCCGATTACAATGGTGTGTGTACTTTTCCCCTAGGCCATTCCAGTTATTGGTTTCGAGTATCAGATCAGCGAAAATTTTGATGGTTTCTCAACCATTCCTTAAATTCAAACTCCCATATCTCGCGAACGGATTGACGAACTCGAGAAATTCCTGTTGCATCTGAAAGTAGAAACTCGCCCGATTAGAATGGTGTGTGTACTTTTCCCCTAGGCCATTCCAGTTATTGGTTTCGAGTATCAGACCACCGAAAATTTTGATGGTTTCTCAAGCATTCCTAAACTTCAAACTCCCATATCTCGCGAACGGATTGACGAAATCGAGAAATTCCTGTTGCCGCTGAAAGTAGAAACTCTCCCGATTACAAAGATATGTGTGTTTATCACCTAGGCCTTTGTAGTTATTGGTTTGGGGTATCGGACCACCGAAAATTTTGATGGTTTCTCAAGCATTCCTTAACTTCAAACTCCCATATCTCGCGAACGGATTGACGAACTCGAAAAATTCCTGTTGCATCTGAAAGTGGAAAGTTGCCCGGTTACAAAGGTATGTGTATTTCCCCCCTAGGCCATTGTAGTTATTGGTTTCGAGTATCAGATTTGCAAAAATTTTGATGGTTTCTCAACCATTCCTTATCTTCAAACTCCGATATCTCGCGAACGGGTTGACGAACTCGAGAAATTCCTGTAGCATCTGAAATTAGAAACTCGCCCGATTACAAAGATATGTGTGTTTTTCCCCTAGGCCTAATTAGTTATTGGTTTCGAGTATCAGACTGGCGAAAAGTTTGAGGGTTTTCCAACCATTCCTTAACTTCAAACTCCCATATCTCGCGAACGGATTGACGAACGCGAGAAATTCCTGTTGCATCTTAAAGTAGACACTCTCCCGATTACAAAGATATGTGGGTTTTTCACCTAGGCCTTTGTAGTTATTGGTTTCGGGTATCAGACTTGCGAAAATTTTGATAGTTTCTCATCCATTCCTTAACTTCAAACACCCATTACTCGCGAACGGATTGACGAACTCGAGAAATTCCTGTTGCATCTGAAAGTAGAAACTCGCCCGATTACAAAGATATGTGTCTTTTTCCCCTAGGCCTTTGTAGTTATTGGTTTCGAGTATCAGATCTGCGAAAATGTTGAGGGTTTCTCAACCATTTCTTTACTTCAAACTCCCATTTCTCGCGGACGGATTGACGAACTCGAGAAATTCCTGTTGCATCTAAAAGTAGGAACTCGACCGATTACAATGGTGTGTGTACTTTTCCCCTAGGCCATTCCAGTTATTGGTTTCGAGTATCTGATCAGCGAAAATTTTGATGGTTTCTCAACCATTCCTTAAATTCAAACTCCCATATCTCGCGAACGGATTGACGAACTCGAGAAATTCCTGTTACATCTAAAAGTAGGAACTCGCCCGATTACAATGGTGTGTGTACTTTTCCCCTAGGCCATTCCAGTTAGTGGTTTCGAGTATCAGACCACCGAAAATTTTGATGGTTTCTCAACCATTCCTTAAATTCAAACTCCCATATCTCGCGAACGGATTGACGAAATCGGGAAATTCCTGTTGCCTCTGAAAGCATAAACTCGCCCGATTACAACGGTGTGTGTGTATTTTTCCCTTAGGCCATTGTAATTATTAATTTCGAGTATCAGACTTGCGAAAATTTTGATAGTTTCTCAACCATTCCTTAACTTCAAACTCCCATATCTCGCGAACGGATTGACGAACTCGAGAAGTTCCAGTAGCATCTGAAATTAGAAACTCGCCCGATTAGAATAATGTGTGTACTTTCCCCCCACGTCATTCCAGTTATTGGTTTCGAGTATCAGACTTGCGAAAATTTTGATAGTTTATCAACCATTCCTTAGATTTCAAACTCCCATTTCTCGCGAACGGATTGACGAACTCGAGAAATTCCTGTTGCATCTAAAAGTAGGAACTTGCCCGATTACAATGGTGTGTGTACTTTTCCCCTAGGCCATTCCAGTTATTGGTTTCGAGTATCAGATCAGCGAAAATTTTGATGGTTTCTCAACCATTCCTTAAATTCAAACTCCCATATCTCGCGAACGGATTGACGAACTCGAGAAATTCCTGTTGCATCTGAAAGTAGAAACTCGCCCGATTAGAATGGTGTGTGTACTTTTCCCCTAGGCCATTCCAGTTATTGGTTTCGAGTATCAGACCACCGAAAATTTTGATGGTTTCTCAAGCATTCCTAAACTTCAAACTCCCATATCTCGCGAACGGATTGACGAAATCGAGAAATTCCTGTTGCCGCTGAAAGTAGAAACTCGCCCGATTACAAAGATATCTGTGTTATTCACCTAGGCCTTTGTAGTTATTGCTTTCGAGTATCAGACTTGCGAAAATTTTGATGGTTTCTCAACCATTCCTTAACTTCAAGCTACCATATCTCGCGAACGGATTAACGAACTCCATTAATTCGTGTTGCATCTGAAAGTAGAATCTCGCCCGATTACAATGGTGTGTGTACTTTTCCCCTAGGCCATTCCAGTTATTGGTTTCGAGTATCAGACCACCGAAAATTTTGATGGTTTCTCAAGCATTCCTTAACTTCAAACTCCCATTTCTCGCGAACGGATTGACGAACGTGAGAAATTCCTGTTGCATCTTAAAGTAGAAACTCTCCCGATTACAAAGATATGTGTGTTTTTCACCTAAGCCTTTGTAGTTATTGGTTTCGTGTATCAGACTTTCGAAAATTTTGATAATTTCTCATCCATTCCTTAACTTCAAACTCCCATTTCTCGCGAACGGATTGACGAACTCGAGAAATTCCTGTTGCATCTTAAAGCAGAAACTCGCCCGATTACAATGGTGTGTGTACTTTTCCCCTAGGTCATTTCAGTTATTGGTTTCGAGTATCAGACCAGCGATAATTTTGATGGTTTCTCAAGCATTCCTTAACTTCGAACTCCCATGTCTCGCGAACGGAATGACGAACTCGAGAAATTCCTATTGCATCTGAAAGTGGAAACTGGCCCGATTACAATGGTGTGTGTACGTTTCCCCTAGGCTATTCCAGTTATTCGTTTCTAGCATCAGAATTGCGAAAATCTTGATGGTGTCTCAACCATTCCTTAACATCAAACTCCCATATCTCGCGAACGGAATGACGAACTCGAAAAATTCCTGTTGCATCTGGAAGTGGAAACTCGCCCGATTACAAAGGTATGTGCATTTTTCCCCTAGGCCTTTGTAGTTATTGGTTTCGAGTATCGGAATTTCGAAAATTTTGATGGTTTCTCATGCATTCCTTAAGTTCAAACTCCCATATCTCGCGAACGGATTGACGAACTCCAGAAATTCCTGTTGCATCTGAAAGCAGAAACACGCCCGATTACAAAGATATGTGTGTTTTTCCCCTAGGCTTTTGTAGTTATTGTATACGTGTATCAGACTTGCGAAAATTTTGATGGTTCCTCAACCATTCCTTAAATTCAAACTCCCATATCTCGTGAACTGATTGACGAACTCGAGAAATTCCTGTTGCTTCTGAAAGTAGAAACTCGCCCGATTACAAAGATGAGTGTACTTTTCCCCTAGGCCATTCCAGTTATTCGTTTCTAGCATCAGAATTGCGAAAATCTTGATGGTGTCTCAACTATTCCTTAACTTCAAACTCCCATATCTCGCGAACGGAATGACGAACTCGAGAAATTCCTGCTGCATCTAAAAGTAGGAGCTCGCCCGATTACAATGGTGTGTGTACTTTTCCCCTAGGCCATTCCAGTTATTGGTTTCGAGTATCAGACCACCGAAAATTTTGATGGTTTCTCAAGCATTCCTTAACTTCAAACTCCCATATCTCGCGAACGGATTGACGAACTCGAGAAATTCCTGTTGCATCTGAAAGTGGAAAGTTGCCCGATTACAAAGGTATGTGTATTTTCCCCCTAGGCCATTGTAGTTATTGGTTTCGAGTATCAGATTTGCAAAAATTTTGATGGTTTCTCAACCATTCCTTATCTTCAAACTCCGATATCTCGCGAACGGATTGGCGAACTCGAGAAATTCCTGTTGCATCGGTGAGTGCAAACCGGCCCGATTACAAAGGTAGGAGTATTTTTCCCCTGGGCCTTGGTAGTTATTGGTTTCGAGTATCAGATCTGCGAAAATGTTGAGGGTTTCTCAACCATTTCTTTACTTCAAACTCCCATATCTCGCGAACGGATTGACGAACTCGAGAAATTCCTGTTGCACCTAGAAGCAGAAAATCGCCCGATTACAAAGATATGTGTATTTTTCCCCTACGCCTTTGTAGTTATTGGTTTCGTGTATCAGATCTGCGAAAATGTTGAGGGTTTGTCAACCATTTCTTTACTTCAAACTCCCATATCTCGCGAACGGATTGACGAACTCGAGAAATTCCTGTTGCATTTGAAAGTAGAGACTCGCCCGATTAGAATGGTGTGTGTACTTTCCCCCCAGGTCATTCCAGTTATTGGTTTCGAGTATCAGACTTGCGAAAATTTTGATAGTTTCTAAACCATTCCTTAGACTTCAAACTCCCATTTCTCGCGAACGGATTGACGAACTCGAGAAATTCCTGTTGCATCTAAAAGTAGGAACCCGCCCGATTACAATGGTGTGTGTACTTTTCCCCTAGGCCATTCCAGTTATTGGTTTCGAGTATCAGATCAGCGAAAATTTTGATGGTTTCTCAACCATTCCTTAAATTCAAACTCCCATATCTCGCGAACGGATTGACGAACTCGAGAAATTCCTGTTGCATCTGAAAGTAGAAACTCGCCCGATTACAATGGTGTGTGTACTTTTCCCCTAGGCCATTCCAGTTATTGGTTTCGAGTATCAGACCACCGAAAATTTTGATGGTTTCTCAAGCATTCCTAAACTTCAAACTCCCATATCTCGCGAACGGATTGACGAAATCGAGAAATTCCTGTTGCCTCTGAAAGCATAAACTCGCCCGATTCCAACGGTGTGTGTGTATTTTCCCCTTAGGCCATTGTAGTTATTGATATCGAGTATCAGACTTGCGAAAATTTTGATGGTTTCTCAACCATTCCTTAACTTCAAGCTCCCATATCTCGCGAACGGATTGACGAACTCGAGAAATTCCGGTTGCATCTGAAAGCAGAAACTCGCCCGATTACAATAGTGTGTGTACTTTTCCCCTAGGCCATTCCAGTTATTCGTTTCTAGCATCAGAATTGCGAAAATCTTGATGGTGTCTCAACCATTCCTTAACTTCAAACTCCCATATCTCGCGAACGGAATGACGAACTCGAGATATTCCTGCTGCATCTAAAAGTAGGAACTCGCCCGATTACAATGGTGTGTGTACTTTTCCCCTAGGCCATTCCAGTTATTGGTTTCGAGTATCAGACCACCGAAAATTTTGATGGTTTCTCAAGCATTCCTTAACTTCAAACTCCCATATCTCGCGAACGGATTGACGAACTCGAGAAATTCCTGTTGCATCTGAAAGTGGAAAGTTGCCCGATTACAAAGGTATGTGTATTTTCCCCCTAGGCCATTGTAGTTATTGGTTTCGAGTATCAGATTTGCAAAAATTTTGATGGTTTCTCAACCATTTCTTTACTTCAAACTCCCATATCTCGCGAACGGAATGACGAACTCGAGATATTCCTGCTGCATCTAAAAGTAGGAACTCGCCCGATTACAATGGTGTGTGTACTTTTCCCCTAGGCCATTCCAGTTATTGGTTTCGAGTATCAGACCACCGAAAATTTTGTTGGTTTCTCAAGCATTCCTTAACTTCAAACTCCCATATCTCGCGAACGGATTGACGAACTCGAGAAATTCCTGTTGCATCTGAAAGTGGAAAGTTGCCCGATTACAAAGGTATGTGTATTTTCCCCCTAGGCCATTGTAGTTATTGGTTTCGAGTATCAGATTGGCAAAAATTTTGATGGTTTCTCAACCATTCCTTATCTTCAAACTCCGATATCTCGCGAACGGGTTGACGAACTCGAGAAATTCCTGTAGCATCTGAAATTAGAAACTCGCCCGATTACAAAGATATGTGTGTTTTTCCCCTAGGCCTAATTAGTTATTGGTTTCGAGTATCAGACTGGCGAAAAGTTTGAGGGTTTTCCAACCATTCCTTAACTTCAAACTCCCATATCTCGCGAACGGATTGACGAACTCGAGAAATTCCTGTTGCATCTGAAAGTGGAAAGATGCCCGATTACAAAGGTATGTGTATTTTCCCCCTAGGCCTTTGTAGTTATTGGTTTCGGGTATCAGACTTGCGAAAATTTTGATAGTTTCTCATCCATTCCTTAACTTCAAACACCCATTTCTGGCGAACGGATTGACGAACTCGAGAAATTCCTGTTGCATCTGAAAGTAGAAACTCGCCCGATTACAAAGATATGTGTCTTTTTCCCCTAGGCCTTTGTAGTTATTGGTTTCGAGTATCAGATCTGCGAAAATGTTGAGGGTTTCTCAACCATTTCTTTACTTCAAACTCCCATTTCTCGCGGACGGATTGACGAACTCGAGAAATTCCTGTTGCATTTGAAAGTAGAGACTCGCCCGATTAGAATGGTGTGTGTACTTTCCCCCCAGGTCATTCCAGTTATTGGTTTCGAGTATCAGACTTGCGAAAATTTTGATAGTTTCTAAACCATTCCTTAGACTTCAAACTCCCATTTCTCGCGAACGGATTGACGAACTCGAGAAATTCCTGTTGCATCTAAAAGTAGGAACCCGCCCGATTACAATGGTGTGTGTACTTTTCCCCTAGGCCATTCCAGTTATTGGTTTCGAGTATCAGATCAGCGAAAATTTTGATGGTTTCTCAACCATTCCTTAAATTCAAACTCCCATATCTCGCGAACGGATTGACGAACTCGAGAAATTCCTGTTGCATCTGAAAGTAGAAACTCGCCCGATTACAATGGTGTGTGTACTTTTCCCCTAGGCCATTCCAGTTATTGGTTTCGAGTATCAGACCACCGAAAATTTTGATGGTTTCTCAAGCATTCCTAAACTTCAAACTCCCATATCTCGCGAACGGATTGACGAAATCGAGAAATTCCTGTTGCCTCTGAAAGCATAAACTCGCCCGATTCCAACGGTGTGTGTGTATTTTCCCCTTAGGCCATTGTAGTTATTGATATCGAGTATCAGACTTGCGAAAATTTTGATGGTTTCTCAACCATTCCTTAACTTCAAACTCCCATATCTCGCGAACGGAATGACGAACTCGAGATATTCCTGCTGCATCTAAAAGTAGGAACTCGCCCGATTACAATGGTGTGTGTACTTTTCCCCTAGGCCATTCCAGTTATTGGTTTCGAGTATCAGACCACCGAAAATTTTGATGGTTTCTCAAGCATTCCTTAACTTCAAACTCCCATATCTCGCGAACGGATTGACGAACTCGAGAAATTCCTGTTGCATCTGAAAGTGGAAAGTTGCCCGATTACAAAGGTATGTGTATTTTCCCCCTAGGCCATTGTAGTTATTGGTTTCGAGTATCAGATTTGCAAAAATTTTGATGGTTTCTCAACCATTTCTTTACTTCAAACTCCCATATCTCGCGAACGGAATGACGAACTCGAGATATTCCTGCTGCATCTAAAAGTAGGAACTCGCCCGATTACAATGGTGTGTGTACTTTTCCCCTAGGCCATTCCAGTTATTGGTTTCGAGTATCAGACCACCGAAAATTTTGTTGGTTTCTCAAGCATTCCTTAACTTCAAACTCCCATATCTCGCGAACGGATTGACGAACTCGAGAAATTCCTGTTGCATCTGAAAGTGGAAAGTTGCCCGATTACAAAGGTATGTGTATTTTCCCCCTAGGCCATTGTAGTTATTGGTTTCGAGTATCAGATTGGCAAAAATTTTGATGGTTTCTCAACCATTCCTTATCTTCAAACTCCGATATCTCGCGAACGGGTTGACGAACTCGAGAAATTCCTGTAGCATCTGAAATTAGAAACTCGCCCGATTACAAAGATATGTGTGTTTTTCCCCTAGGCCTAATTAGTTATTGGTTTCGAGTATCAGACTGGCGAAAAGTTTGAGGGTTTTCCAACCATTCCTTAACTTCAAACTCCCATATCTCGCGAACGGATTGACGAACTCGAGAAATTCCTGTTGCATCTGAAAGTGGAAAGATGCCCGATTACAAAGGTATGTGTATTTTCCCCCTAGGCCTTTGTAGTTATTGGTTTCGGGTATCAGACTTGCGAAAATTTTGATAGTTTCTCATCCATTCCTTAACTTCAAACACCCATTTCTGGCGAACGGATTGACGAACTCGAGAAATTCCTGTTGCATCTGAAAGTAGAAACTCGCCCGATTACAAAGATATGTGTCTTTTTCCCCTAGGCCTTTGTAGTTATTGGTTTCGAGTATCAGATCTGCGAAAATGTTGAGGGTTTCTCAACCATTTCTTTACTTCAAACTCCCATTTCTCGCGGACGGATTGACGAACTCGAGAAATTCCTGTTGCATCTAAAAGTAGGAACTCGCCCGATTACAATGGTGTGTGTACTTTTCCCCTAGGCCATTCCAGTTATTGGTTTCGAGTATCTGATCAGCGAAAATTTTGATGGTTTCTCAACCATTCCTTAAATTCAAACTCCCATATCTCGCGAACGGATTGACGAACTCGAGAAATTCCTGTTGCATCTGAAAGTAGAAACTCGCCCGATTACAATGGTGTGTGTACTTTTCCCCTAGGCCATTCCAGTTATTGGTTTCGAGTATCAGATCAGCGAAAATTTAGATGGTTTCTTAACCATTCCTTAAATTCAAACTCCCATATCTCGCGAACGGATTGACGAACTCGAGAAATTCCTGTTGCATCTAAAAGTAGGAACTCGCCCGATTACAATGGTGTGTGTACTTTTCCCCTAGGCCATTCCAGTTATTGGTTTCGAGTATCAGACCACCGAAAATTTTGATGGTTTCTCAACCATTCCTTAAATTCAAACTCCCATATCTCGCGAACGGATTGACGAAATCGGGAAATTCCTGTTGCCTCTGAAAGCATAAACTCGACCGATTACAACGGTGTGTGTGTATTTTTCCCTTAGGCCATTGTAATTATTAATTTCGAGTATCAGACTTGCGAAAATTTTGATAGTTTCTCAACCATTCCTTAACTTCAAACTCCCATATCTCGCGAACGGATTGACGAACTCGAGAAGTTCCTGTAGCATCTGAAATTAGAAACTCGCCCGATTAGAATAATGTGTGTACTTTCCCCCCAGGTCATTCCAGTTATTGGTTTCGAGTATCAGACTTGCGAAAATTTTGATAGTTTCTCAACCATTCCTTAGATTTCAAACTCCCATTTCTCGCGAACGGATTGACGAACTCGCGAAATTCCTGTTGCATCTGAAAGTAGAAACTCTCCCAATTACAACAGTATGTGTGTTTTTCCCCTGGGCCATTGTTGTTATTGGTTTCGAGTATCAGACTTGCGAAAATTTTGATGGTTTCTCAACCATTCCGCAACTTCACACTTCCATATCTCGCGAACGGATTGACGAACTCTAGAATTTCCTATTGCATCTGAAAGCAGAAACTCGCCCGATTACAACGGCATGTGCATTTTTGCCCTAGGCCGTAGGAGTTATTGGTTTCGAGTATCAGACCAGCGAATATTTTGATGGTTCCTCAACCATTCCTTAACTTCAAACTCCCATATATCGCGAACGGATTGACGAATTCGAGAAATTCCTGTTGTATCTGAAAGTACAAACACGCCCGAATACAATGCTGTGTGTACTTTTCCCATAGGCCACTCCAGTAATTGTCATCGAATATCAGACTTGCGAAAATTTTGATGGCTTCTCAACCATTCCTTAAATTCAAACTCCCATATCTCGCGAACGGATTGACGAACTCGAGAAGTTCCTGTAGCATCTGAAATTAGAAACTCGCCCGATTACAAAGATATGTGTGTTTTTCCCCTAGGCCTAAGTAGTTATTGGTTTCGAGTATCAGACTGGCGAAAATTTTGAGGGTTTCCCAACCATTCCTTAACATCAAACTCCCATATCTCGCGAACGGGTTGACGAACTCGCGAAATTTCTGTTGCATCTGAAAGTAGAAACTCTCCCAATTACAACGGTATGTGTGTTTTGCCCCTGGGCCATTGTTATTATTGGTTTCGAGTATCAGACTTGGGAAAATTTTGATGGTTTCTCAACCATTCCGTAACTTCAAACTCCCATATCTCGCGAACGGATTGACGAACTCGAGCAATTCCTGTTGTATCTGAAAGTAGAAGCTCGCCCGATTACAACGGTGTGTGTGTTTTTGCCCTAGATCATAGTAGTTATTGGTGTCGAGTATCAGACTTGCGCAAATTTTGATAGTTTCTCAACCATTCCTTAGACATCAGACTCCCATTTCTCGCGAACGGATTGACGAACTCAAGAAATTCCTGTTGCATCTGAAAGTAGAAACTCGCCCGATTACAATGGTGTGTGTACTTTTCCCCTAGGCCATTCCAGTTATTGGTTTCGAGTATCAGACCAGGGAAAATTTTGATGGTTTCACAACCATTCCTTAACTTCAAACTCCCATATCTCGCGAATGGATTGACGAACTCGATTATTTCCTGTTGCATCTGAAAGTGGAAACTCGCCCGATTACAATGGTGTGTGTACTTTTCCCCTAGGCCATTCCAGATATTCGTTTCTAGCATCAGAATTGCGAAAATTTTGATGGTTTCTCAACCATTCCTTAACTTCAAACTCCCATATCTCGCGAACGGATTGACGAACTCGAGAAATTCTTGTTGCATCTGAAAGGGGAAACTCGCCCGATTACAAAGGTACGTGTATTTTTCCCGTATGCCTGTGTAGTTATTGGTTTCGAGTATCAGACCAGCGAAAATTTTGATGGTTCCTCAACCATTCCTTAACATCAAACTCCCATATTTCGCGAACGGATTGACGAACTCGAGAAATTACTGTTACTTCTGAAAGCAGAAACTCGCCCGATTACAATGGTGTGTGTACTTTTCCCCTAGGCCATTCGAGTTATTCGTTTCTAGCATCAGAATTGCGAACATCTTGATGGTGTCTCAACCATTCCTTAATTTCAAACTCCCATATCTCGCGAACGGATTGACGAACTCGAGAAATTCCTGTTGCATCTGAAAGTAGAAACTCGCCCGATTACAATGGTGTGTGTACTTTTCCCCTAGGCCATTCCAGTTATTGGTTTCGAGTATCAGACCAGGGAAAATTTTGATGGTTTCACAACCATTCCTTAACTTCAAACTCCCATATCTCGCGAACGGATTGCCGAACTCGAGAAATTCCTGTTGCGTGTGAATGTAGAAACTCGCCCGATTACAACGGTATGTGTATTTTTCCCCTAGGCCTTTGTAGTTATTGGTGTCGAGTATTAGACTTTCGAAAATTTTGATGGTTTCTCAAGCATTCCTTAACTTCACACTTCCATATCTCGCGAACGGATTGCCGAACTCGAGAAATTTCTGCTGCATCTGAAACCAGAAACTCGCCCGATTACAACGGTATGTGTATTTTTGCCCTGGGCCATTGTAGTTATTGGTTTCGAGTATCAGACTTGCGAAAATTTTGATGGTTTCTCAACCATTCCGTGCATTCAAACTCCCATATCTCGCGAACGGGTTGACGAACTCGAGAAATTCCTGTTGCATCTGAAAGTAGAAACTCGCCCGATTACAACGGTGTTTGTACTTTTCCCCTAGGCCATTCCTGTTATTGGTTTCGAGTATCAGACCAGCGAAAATTTTGATGGTTTCTCAAGCATTCCTTAAGTTCAAACTCCCATATCTCGCGAACGGATTGACGAACTCAAGAAATTCCTGTTGCATCTGAAAGTAGAAACCCGTCCGATTACAAAGATATGTGTGTTTTTCCCCTAGGCCTTTGTAGTTACTGGTTTCGAGTATCAGATCTGCGAAAATTTTGTGGGTTTCTCAAGCATTCCTTAACTTCAAACTCCCATATCTCGCGAACGGAACGACGAACTCGAGAAATTTCTATTGCATCTGAAAGTGGAAACACGCCCGATTACAACGGTATGTCTATTTTTCCCCTAGGCCATTGTAGTTATTGGTTTCTAGCATCAGAATTGCGAAAATTTTGATGGTTTCTCAAGCATTCCTTAACTTCAAACTCCCATATCTCGTGAACGGATTGACGAACTCGAGAAATTTCTGTCGCATCTGAAAGTAGAAACTCGCCCGATTACAATGGTGTGTGTACTTTTCCCCTAGGCCATTCCAGTTATTGGTTTCGAGTATCAGACCAGGGAAAATTTTGATGGTTTCACAACCATTCTTTAACTTCAAACTCCCATATCTCGCGAACGGATTGACGAACTCGAGAAATTCTTGTTGCATCCGAAAGTGGAAACTCGCCCGATTACAAAGGTATGTGTATTTTTCCCGTAGGTCTGGGTAGTTAATGGTTTCGAGTATCAGACTTGCGTACATTTTAATGGTTTCTCCAGCATTCCTTAACTTCAAACTCCCATATCTCGCGAACGGATTGACGAACTCGATTATTTCCTGTTGCATCTGAAGGTGGAAACTCGCCCGATTACAATGGTGTGTGTACTTTTCCCCTAGGCCATTCCAGATATTCGTTTCTAGCATCAGACTTGCGAAAATTTTGATGGTTTCTCAACCATTCCTTAACTTCAAACTCCCATATCTCGCGAACTGATTGACGAACTCGAGAAATTCTTGTTGCATCTGAAAGGGGAAACTCGCCCGATTACAAAGGTATGTGTATTTTTCCCGTATGCCTGTGTAGTTATTGGTTTCGAGTATCAGACCAGCGAAAATTTTGATGGTTCCTCAACCATTCCTTAACATCAAACTCCCATATTTCGCGAACGGATTGACGAACTCGAGAAATTCCTGTTGTATCTGAAAGTAGAAGCTCGCCCGATTACAACGGTATGTGTATTTTTGCCCTAGATCATAGTAGTTATTGGTTTCGAGTATCGGACTTGCGAAAATTTTGATAGTTTCTCAACCATTCCTTAGACTTCAAACTCCCATTTCTCGCGAACGGATTGACGAACTCGAGAAATTCCTGTTGCATCTGAAAGTAGAAACGTGCCCGATTACAATGGTATGTGTACTTTTCCCCTAGGCCATTCCAGTTAATGGTTTCGAGTATCAGACCAGCGAATATTTTGATGGTTCCTCATCCATTCCTTAACTTCAAACTCCCATATCTCGCGAACGGATTGACGAACTCGATTATTTCCTGTTGCATCTGAAAGCAGAAAGTCGACCGATTACAATGGTGTGTGTACTTTTCCCCTAGGCCATTCGAGATATTCGTTTCTAGCATCAGAATTGCGAAAATTTTGATGGTTTCTCAAACATTCCATAACTTCAAACTCCCATATCTCACGAACGGATTGACGAACTCGAGAAATTCCTGATGCATCTGAAAGTGGAAACTCGCCCGATTACAAAGGTATGTGTATTTTTCCCGTAGGCCTTTGTAGTTATTGGTTTCGAGTATCATACTTGCGAAAATTTGGATGGTTTCTCAACCATTCCTTAACTTCAAACTCCCATATCTCGCGAACGGATTGACGAACTCGAGAAATTCCTGTTGCATCTGAAAGTGGAAACTCGCCCGATTACAATGGTGTGTGTACTTTTCCCCTAGGCCATTCCAGATATTCGTTTCTAGCATCAGAATTGCGAAAATTTTGATGGTTTCTCAACAATTCTTTAACTTCAAACTCCAATATCTCGCGAACGGATTGACGAACTCGAGAAATTCCTGTTGCATCTGAAAGTGGAAACTCGCCCGATTACAAAGGTAGGTGTATTTTTCCCGTAGGCGTTTGTAGTTATTGGTTTCGAGTATCATACTTGCGAAAATTTGTATGGTTTCTCAACCATTCCTTAACTTCAAACTCCCATATCTCGCGAACGGATTGACGAACTCGAGAAATTCCTGTTGTATCTGAAAGTGGAAACTCGCCCGATTACAACGGTGTGTGTATTTTTGCCCTAGATCATAGTAGTTATTGGTTTCGAGTATCAGACTTGCGAAAATTTTGATGGTTTCTCAAGCATTCCTTAACTTCAAGCTCCCATATCTCGCGAACGGATTGACGAACTCGACTATTTCCTGTTGCATCTGAAACCAGAAAGTCGACCGATTACAATGGTTTGTGTACTTTTCCCCTAGGCCATTCCAGTTATTCGTTTCTAGCATCAGAATTGCGAAAATTTTGATGGTTTCTCAACCATTCCTTAAATTCAGACTCCCATATCTCGCGAACGGATTGACGAACTCGAGAAATTCCTGTTGCATCTGAAAGTGGAAACTCGCCCGATTACAATGGTGTGTGTACTTTTCCCCTAGGCCATTCTAGTTATTGGTTTCGAGTATCAGACCAGCGAAAATTTTGATAGTTTCTCAACCATTCCTTAACTTCAAACTCCCATATCTCGCGAACGGATTGACGAACTCGAGAAATTCCTGTTGTATCTGAAAGTGGAAACTCGCCCGATTACAACGGTGTGTGTACTTTTCCCCTAGGCCATTCGAGATATTCGTTTCTAGCATCAGAATTGCGAAAATTTTGATGGTTTCTCAAACATTCCTTAACTTCAAACTCCCATATCTCACGAACGGATTGACGAACTCGAGAAATTCCTGATGCATCTGAAAGTGGAAACTCGCCCGATTACAAAGGTATTTGTATTTTTCCCGTAGGCCTTTGTAGTTATTGGTTTCGAGTATCACACTTGCGAAAATTTGGATGGTTTCTCAACCATTCCTTAACTTCAAACTCCCATATCTCGCGAACGGATTGACGAACTCGAGAAATTCCTGTTGCATCTGAAAGTGGAAACTCGCCCGATTACAATGGTGTGTGTACTTTTCCCCTAGGCCATTCTAGTTATTGGTTTCGAGTATCAGACCAGCGAAAATTTTGATAGTTTCTCAACCATTCCTTAACTTCAAACTCCCATATCTCGCGAACGGATTGACGAAATCGAGAAATTCCTGTTGTATTTGAAAGTGGAAACTCGCCCGATTAGAACGGTGTGTGTACTTTTCCCCTAGGCCATTCTAGTTATTGGTTTCGAGTATCAGACCAGCGAAAATTTTGATAGTTTCTCAACCATTCCTTAACTTCAAACACCCATATCTCGCGAACGGATTGACGAACTCGAGAAGTTCCTGTTGCATGTGAAAGTAGAAACTCGCCCGATTACAAAGGTGGGGGTATTTTTTCCCCTAGGCCTTTGTAGTTATTGGTTTCGAGTATCAGACTTTCGAAAATTTTGATGGTTTCTCAACCATTCCTTAACTTCAAACACCCATATCTCGCGAACGGATTGACGAACTCGAGATGTTCCTGTTGCATGTGATAGTAGAAACTCGCCCGATTACAATGGTGTGTGTACTTTTCCCCTAGGCCATTCCAGTTATTGGTTTCGAGTATCAGACCAGCGAAAATTTTGATGGTTTCACAACCATTCCTTAACTTCAAACTCCCATATCTCGCGAACGGATTGCCGAACTCGAGAAATTCCTGTTGCATGTGAAAGTAGAAGCTCGCCCGATTGCAACGGTATGTGTATTTTTCCCCTAAGCCATTGTAGTTATTGGTTTCGAGTCTTAGACTTTCGAAAATTTTGATGGTTTCTCAAGCATTCCTTAACTTCAAACACCCATATCTCGCGAACGGATTGACGAACTCGAGAAATTCCTGTTGCATGTGAAAGTAGAAACTCGCCCGATTACAACGGTATGTGTATTTTTGCCCTACATCATAGTAGTTATTGGTTTCGAGTATCAGACTTTCGAAAATTTTGATGGTTTCTCAAGCATTCCTTAATTTCAAGCTCCCATATCTCGCGAACGGATTGACGAACTCGATTATTTCCTGTAGCATCTGAAAGCAGAAAGTCGACCAATTACAATGGTGTGTGTACTTTTTCCCTAGGCCATTCCGGTTATTGGTTTCGAGTATCAGACCAGCGAAAATTTTGATGGTTTCTCAACCATTCCTTAACTTAAAAGACCCATTTCTCGCGAACGGATTGACGAACTGGAGAAATTCCTGTTGCATGTGAAAGTAGAAACTCGCCCGATTACAACGGTAGGTGTATTTCTTCCCTAGGCCTTTGTAGTTCTTGGTTTCGAGTATCAGACCAGCGAAAATTTTGATAGTTTCTCAACCATTCCTTAACTTCAAACTCCCATATCTCGCGAACGGATTGACGAACTCGAGAAATTCCTGTTGTATCTGAAAGTGGAAACTCGCCCGATTACAACGGTGTGTGTACTTTTCCCCTAGGCCATTCGAGATATTCGTTTCTAGCATCAGAATTGCGAAAATTTTGATGGTTTCTCAAACATTCCTTAACTTCAAACTCCCATATCTCACGAACGGATTGACGAACACGAGAAATTCCTGATGCATCTGAAAGTGGAAACTCGCCCGATTACAAAGGTATGTGTATTTTTCCCGTAGGCCTTTGTAGTTATTGGTTTCGAGTATCATACTTGCGAAAATTTGGATGGTTTCTCAACCATTCCTTAACTTCAAACTCCCATATCTCGCGAACGGATTGACGAACTCGAGAAATTCCTGTTGCATCTGAAAGTGGAAACTCGCCCGATTACAATGGTGTGTGTACTTTTGCCCTAGGCCATTCCAGATATTCGTTTCTAGCATCAGAATTGCGAAAATTTTGATGGTTTCTCAACCATTCTTTAACTTCAAACTCCAATATCTCGCGAACGGATTGACGAACTCGAGAAATTCCTGTTGCATCTGAAAGTGGAAACTCGCCCGATTACAAAGGTAGGTGTATTTATCCCGTAGGCCTTTGTAGTTATTGGTTTCGAGTATCATACTTGCGAAAATTTGTATGGTTTCTCAACCATTCCTTAACTTCAAACTCCCATATCTCGCGAACGGATTGGCGAACTCGAGAAATTCCTGTTGTATCTGAAAGTGGAAACTCGCCCGATTACAACGGTGTGTGTACTTTTCCCCTAGGCCATTCTAGTTATTGGTTTCGAGTATCAGACCAGCGAAAATTTTGATGGTTCCTCAACCATTCCTTAACATCAAACTCCCATATCTCACGAACGGATTGACGAACTCGAGAAATTCCTGTTGTATCTAAAAGTAGAAACTCGCCCGATTGCAACGGTATGTGTATTTTTGCCCTAGATCATAGTAGTTATTGGTTTCGAGTATCAGACTTGCGAAAATTTGGATGGTTTCTCAAGCATTCCTTAAATTCAAGCTCCCATATCTCGCGAACGGATTGACGAACTCGAGAAATTCCTGTTGCATCTGAAAGTGGAAACTCGCCCGATTACAATGGTGTGTGTACTTTTCCCCTAGGCCATTCTAGTTATTGGTTTCGAGTATCAGACCAGCGAAAATTTTGATAGTTTCTCAACCATTCCTTAACTTCAAACTCCCATATCTCGCGAACGGATTGACGAACTCGAGAAATTCCTGTTGTATTTGAAAGTGGAAACTCGCCCGATTAGAACGGTGTGTGTACTTTTCCCCTAGGCCATTCTAGTTATTGTTTTCGAGTATCAGACCAGCGAAAATTTTGATAGTTTCTCAACCATTCCTTAACTTCAAACACCCATATCTCGCGAACGGATTGACGAACTCGAGAAATTCCTGTTGCATCTGAAAGTAGAAACTCGCCCGATTACAATGGTGTGTGTACTTTTCCCCTAGACCATTCCAGTTATTGGTTTTGAGTATCAGACTTTCGAAAATTTTGATGGTTTCTCAAGCATTCCTTAATTTCAAGCTCCCATATCTCGCGAACGGATTGACGAACTCGATTATTTCCTGTAGCATCTGAAAGCAGAAAGTCGACCAATTACAATGGTGTGTGTACTTTTTCCCTAGGCCATTCCGGTTATTGGTTTCGAGTATCAGACCAGCGAAAATTTTGATGGTTTCTCAACCATTCCTTAACTTAAAAGACCCATTTCTCGCGAACGGATTGACGAACTGGAGAAATTCCTGTTGCATGTGAAAGTAGAAACTCGCCCGATTACAACGGTAGGTGTATTTTTTCCCTAGGCCTTTGTAGTTCTTGGTTTCGAGTATCAGACCAGCGAAAATTTTGATAGTTTCTCAACCATTCCTTTCGAGTATTAGACTTTCGAAAATTTTGATGGTTTCTCAACCAATCTTTAACTTCAAACTCCAATATCTCGCGAACGGATTGACGAACTCGAGAAATTCCTGTTGCATCTGAAAGTGGAAACTCGCCCGATTACAAAGGTATTTGTATTTTTCCCGTAGGCCTTTGTAGTTATTGGTTTCGAGTATCACACTTGCGAAAATTTGGATGGTTTCTCAACCATTCCTTAACTTCAAACTCCCATATCTCGCGAACGGATTGACGAACTCGAGAAATTCCTGTTGCATCTGAAAGTGGAAACTCGCCCGATTACAATGGTGTGTGTACTTTTCCCCTAGGCCATTCTAGTTATTGGTTTCGAGTATCAGACCAGCGAAAATTTTGATAGTTTCTCAACCATTCCTTAACTTCAAACTCCCATATCTCGCGAACGGATTGACGAAATCGAGAAATTCCTGTTGTATTTGAAAGTGGAAACTCGCCCGATTAGAACGGTGTGTGTACTTTTCCCCTAGGCCATTCTAGTTATTGGTTTCGAGTATCAGACCAGCGAAAATTTTGATAGTTTCTCAACCATTCCTTAACTTCAAACACCCATATCTCGCGAACGGATTGACGAACTCGAGAAGTTCCTGTTGCATGTGAAAGTAGAAACTCGCCCGATTACAAAGGTGGGGGTATTTTTTCCCCTAGGCCTTTGTAGTTATTGGTTTCGAGTATCAGACTTTCGAAAATTTTGATGGTTTCTCAACCATTCCTTAACTTCAAACACCCATATCTCGCGAACGGATTGACGAACTCGAGATGTTCCTGTTGCATGTGATAGTAGAAACTCGCCCGATTACAATGGTGTGTGTACTTTTCCCCTAGGCCATTCCAGTTATTGGTTTCGAGTATCAGACCAGCGAAAATTTTGATGGTTTCACAACCATTCCTTAACTTCAAACTCCCATATCTCGCGAACGGATTGCCGAACTCGAGAAATTCCTGTTGCATGTGAAAGTAGAAGCTCGCCCGATTGCAACGGTATGTGTATTTTTCCCCTAAGCCATTGTAGTTATTGGTTTCGAGTCTTAGACTTTCGAAAATTTTGATGGTTTCTCAAGCATTCCTTAACTTCAAACACCCATATCTCGCGAACGGATTGACGAACTCGAGAAATTCCTGTTGCATCTGAAAGTGGAAACTCGCCCGATTACAATGGTGTGTGTACTTTTCCCCTAGGCCATTCTAGTTATTGGTTTCGAGTATCAGACCAGCGAAAATTTTGATAGTTTCTCAACCATTCCTTAACTTCAAACTCCCATATCTCGCGAACGGATTGACGAAATCGAGAAATTCCTGTTGTATTTGAAAGTGGAAACTCGCCCGATTAGAACGGTGTGTGTACTTTTCCCCTAGGCCATTCTAGTTATTGGTTTCGAGTATCAGACCAGCGAAAATTTTGATAGTTTCTCAACCATTCCTTAACTTCAAACACCCATATCTCGCGAACGGATTGACGAACTCGAGAAGTTCCTGTTGCATGTGAAAGTAGAAACTCGCCCGATTACAAAGGTGGGGGTATTTTTTCCCCTAGGCCTTTGTAGTTATTGGTTTCGAGTATCAGACTTTCGAAAATTTTGATGGTTTCTCAACCATTCCTTAACTTCAAACACCCATATCTCGCGAACGGATTGACGAACTCGAGATGTTCCTGTTGCATGTGATAGTAGAAACTCGCCCGATTACAATGGTGTGTGTACTTTTCCCCTAGGCCATTCCAGTTATTGGTTTCGAGTATCAGACCAGCGAAAATTTTGATGGTTTCACAACCATTCCTTAACTTCAAACTCCCATATCTCGCGAACGGATTGCCGAACTCGAGAAATTCCTGTTGCATGTGAAAGTAGAAGCTCGCCCGATTGCAACGGTATGTGTATTTTTCCCCTAAGCCATTGTAGTTATTGGTTTCGAGTCTTAGACTTTCGAAAATTTTGATGGTTTCTCAAGCATTCCTTAACTTCAAACACCCATATCTCGCGAACGGATTGACGAACTCGAGAAATTCCTGTTGCATGTGAAAGTAGAAACTCGCCCGATTACAACGGTATGTGTATTTTTGCCCTACATCATAGTAGTTATTGGTTTCGAGTATCAGACTTTCGAAAATTTTGATGTTTTCTCAAGCATTCCTTAATTTCAAGCTCCCATATCTCGCGAACGGATTGACGAACTCGATTATTTCCTGTAGCATCTGAAAGCAGAAAGTCGACCAATTACAATGGTGTGTGTAATTTTTCCCTAGGCCATTCCGGTTATTGGTTTCGAGTATCAGACCAGCGAAAATTTTGATGGTTTCTCAACCATTCCTTAACTTAAAAGACCCATTTCTCGCGAACGGATTGACGAACTGGAGAAATTCCTGTTGCATGTGAAAGTAGAAACTCGCCCGATTACAACGGTAGGTGTATTTCTTCCCTAGGCCTTTGTAGTTCTTGGTTTCGAGTATCAGACCAGCGAAAATTTTGATAGTTTCTCAACCATTCCTTAACTTCAAACTCCCATATCTCGCGAACGGATTGACGAACTCGAGAAATTCCTGTTGTATCTGAAAGTGGAAACTCGCCCGATTACAACGGTGTGTGTACTTTTCCCCTAGGCCATTCGAGATATTCGTTTCTAGCATCAGAATTGCGAAAATTTTGATGGTTTCTCAAACATTCCTTAACTTCAAACTCCCATATCTCACGAACGGATTGACGAACACGAGAAATTCCTGATGCATCTGAAAGTGGAAACTCGCCCGATTACAAAGGTATGTGTATTTTTCCCGTAGGCCTTTGTAGTTATTGGTTTCGAGTATCATACTTGCGAAAATTTGGATGGTTTCTCAACCATTCCTTAACTTCAAACTCCCATATCTCGCGAACGGATTGACGAACTCGAGAAATTCCTGTTGCATCTGAAAGTGGAAACTCGCCCGATTACAATGGTGTGTGTACTTTTGCCCTAGGCCATTCCAGATATTCGTTTCTAGCATCAGAATTGCGAAAATTTTGATGGTTTCTCAACCATTCTTTAACTTCAAACTCCAATATCTCGCGAACGGATTGACGAACTCGAGAAATTCCTGTTGCATCTGAAAGTGGAAACTCGCCCGATTACAAAGGTAGGTGTATTTATCCCGTAGGCCTTTGTAGTTATTGGTTTCGAGTATCATACTTGCGAAAATTTGTATGGTTTCTCAACCATTCCTTAACTTCAAACTCCCATATCTCGCGAACGGATTGGCGAACTCGAGAAATTCCTGTTGTATCTGAAAGTGGAAACTCGCCCGATTACAACGGTGTGTGTACTTTTCCCCTAGGCCATTCTAGTTATTGGTTTCGAGTATCAGACCAGCGAAAATTTTGATGGTTCCTCAACCATTCCTTAACATCAAACTCCCATATCTCACGAACGGATTGACGAACTCGAGAAATTCCTGTTGTATCTAAAAGTAGAAACTCGCCCGATTGCAACGGTATGTGTATTTTTGCCCTAGATCATAGTAGTTATTGGTTTCGAGTATCAGACTTGCGAAAATTTGGATGGTTTCTCAAGCATTCCTTAAATTCAAGCTCCCATATCTCGCGAACGGATTGACGAACTCGAGAAATTCCTGTTGCATCTGAAAGTGGAAACTCGCCCGATTACAATGGTGTGTGTACTTTTCCCCTAGGCCATTCTAGTTATTGGTTTCGAGTATCAGACCAGCGAAAATTTTGATAGTTTCTCAACCATTCCTTAACTTCAAACTCCCATATCTCGCGAACGGATTGACGAACTCGAGAAATTCCTGTTGTATTTGAAAGTGGAAACTCGCCCGATTAGAACGGTGTGTGTACTTTTCCCCTAGGCCATTCTAGTTATTGGTTTCGAGTATCAGACCAGCGAAAATTTTGATAGTTTCTCAACCATTCCTTAACTTCAAACACCCATATCTCGCGAACGGATTGACGAACTCGAGAAATTCCTGTTGCATCTGAAAGTAGAAACTCGCCCGATTACAATGGTGTGTGTACTTTTCCCCTAGACCATTCCAGTTATTGGTTTTGAGTATCAGACTTTCGAAAATTTTGATGGTTTCTCAAGCATTCCTTAATTTCAAGCTCCCATATCTCGCGAACGGATTGACGAACTCGATTATTTCCTGTAGCATCTGAAAGCAGAAAGTCGACCAATTACAATGGTGTGTGTACTTTTTCCCTAGGCCATTCCGGTTATTGGTTTCGAGTATCAGACCAGCGAAAATTTTGATGGTTTCTCAACCATTCCTTAACTTAAAAGACCCATTTCTCGCGAACGGATTGACGAACTGGAGAAATTCCTGTTGCATGTGAAAGTAGAAACTCGCCCGATTACAACGGTAGGTGTATTTTTTCCCTAGGCCTTTGTAGTTCTTGGTTTCGAGTATCAGACCAGCGAAAATTTTGATAGTTTCTCAACCATTCCTTTCGAGTATTAGACTTTCGAAAATTTTGATGGTTTCTCAACCAATCTTTAACTTCAAACTCCAATATCTCGCGAACGGATTGACGAACTCGAGAAATTCCTGTTGCATCTGAAAGTGGAAACTCGCCCGATTACAAAGGTATTTGTATTTTTCCCGTAGGCCTTTGTAGTTATTGGTTTCGAGTATCACACTTGCGAAAATTTGGATGGTTTCTCAACCATTCCTTAACTTCAAACTCCCATATCTCGCGAACGGATTGACGAACTCGAGAAATTCCTGTTGCATCTGAAAGTGGAAACTCGCCCGATTACAATGGTGTGTGTACTTTTCCCCTAGGCCATTCTAGTTATTGGTTTCGAGTATCAGACCAGCGAAAATTTTGATAGTTTCTCAACCATTCCTTAACTTCAAACTCCCATATCTCGCGAACGGATTGACGAAATCGAGAAATTCCTGTTGTATTTGAAAGTGGAAACTCGCCCGATTAGAACGGTGTGTGTACTTTTCCCCTAGGCCATTCTAGTTATTGGTTTCGAGTATCAGACCAGCGAAAATTTTGATAGTTTCTCAACCATTCCTTAACTTCAAACACCCATATCTCGCGAACGGATTGACGAACTCGAGAAGTTCCTGTTGCATGTGAAAGTAGAAACTCGCCCGATTACAAAGGTGGGGGTATTTTTTCCCCTAGGCCTTTGTAGTTATTGGTTTCGAGTATCAGACTTTCGAAAATTTTGATGGTTTCTCAACCATTCCTTAACTTCAAACACCCATATCTCGCGAACGGATTGACGAACTCGAGATGTTCCTGTTGCATGTGATAGTAGAAACTCGCCCGATTACAATGGTGTGTGTACTTTTCCCCTAGGCCATTCCAGTTATTGGTTTCGAGTATCAGACCAGCGAAAATTTTGATGGTTTCACAACCATTCCTTAACTTCAAACTCCCATATCTCGCGAACGGATTGCCGAACTCGAGAAATTCCTGTTGCATGTGAAAGTAGAAGCTCGCCCGATTGCAACGGTATGTGTATTTTTCCCCTAAGCCATTGTAGTTATTGGTTTCGAGTCTTAGACTTTCGAAAATTTTGATGGTTTCTCAAGCATTCCTTAACTTCAAACACCCATATCTCGCGAACGGATTGACGAACTCGAGAAATTCCTGTTGCATGTGAAAGTGGAAACTCGCCCGATTACAACGGTATGTGTATTTTTGCCCTACATCATAGTAGTTATTGGTTTCGAGTATCAGACTTTCGAAAATTTTGATGGTTTCTCAAGCATTCCTTAATTTCAAGCTCCCATATCTCGCGAACGGATTGACGAACTCGATTATTTCCTGTAGCATCTGAAAGCAGAAAGTCGACCAATTACAATGGTGTGTGTACTTTTTCCCTAGGCCATTCCGGTTATTGGTTTCGAGTATCAGACCAGCGAAAATTTTGATGGTTTCTCAACCATTCCTTAACTTAAAAGACCCATTTCTCGCGAACGGATTGACGAACTGGAGAAATTCCTGTTGCATGTGAAAGTAGAAACTCGCCCGATTACAACCGTAGGTGTATTTCTTCCCTAGGCCTTTGTAGTTCTTGGTTTCGAGTATCAGACCAGCGAAAATTTTGATAGTTTCTCAACCATTCCTTAACTTCAAACTCCCATATCTCGCGAACGGATTGACGAACTCGAGAAATTCCTGTTGTATCTGAAAGTGGAAACTCGCCCGATTACAACGGTGTGTGTACTTTTCCCCTAGGCCATTCGAGATATTCGTTTCTAGCATCAGAATTGCGAAAATTTTGATGGTTTCTCAAACATTCCTTAACTTCAAACTCCCATATCTCACGAACGGATTGACGAACACGAGAAATTCCTGATGCATCTGAAAGTGGAAACTCGCCCGATTACAAAGGTATGTGTATTTTTCCCGTAGGCCTTTGTAGTTATTGGTTTCGAGTATCATACTTGCGAAAATTTGGATGGTTTCTCAACCATTCCTTAACTTCAAACTCCCATATCTCGCGAACGGATTGACGAACTCGAGAAATTCCTGTTGCATCTGAAAGTGGAAACTCGCCCGATTACAATGGTGTGTGTACTTTTGCCCTAGGCCATTCCAGATATTCGTTTCTAGCATCAGAATTGCGAAAATTTTGATGGTTTCTCAACCATTCTTTAACTTCAAACTCCAATATCTCGCGAACGGATTGACGAACTCGAGAAATTCCTGTTGCATCTGAAAGTGGAAACTCGCCCGATTACAAAGGTAGGTGTATTTATCCCGTAGGCCTTTGTAGTTATTGGTTTCGAGTATCATACTTGCGAAAATTTGTATGGTTTCTCAACCATTCCTTAACTTCAAACTCCCATATCTCGCGAACGGATTGGCGAACTCGAGAAATTCCTGTTGTATCTGAAAGTGGAAACTCGCCCGATTACAACGGTGTGTGTACTTTTCCCCTAGGCCATTCTAGTTATTGGTTTCGAGTATCAGACCAGCGAAAATTTTGATGGTTCCTCAACCATTCCTTAACATCAAACTCCCATATCTCACGAACGGATTGACGAACTCGAGAAATTCCTGTTGTATCTAAAAGTAGAAACTCGCCCGATTGCAACGGTATGTGTATTTTTGCCCTAGATCATAGTAGTTATTGGTTTCGAGTATCAGACTTGCGAAAATTTGGATGGTTTCTCAAGCATTCCTTAAATTCAAGCTCCCATATCTCGCGAACGGATTGACGAACTCGAGAAATTCCTGTTGCATCTGAAAGTGGAAACTCGCCCGATTACAATGGTGTGTGTACTTTTCCCCTAGGCCATTCTAGTTATTGGTTTCGAGTATCAGACCAGCGAAAATTTTGATAGTTTCTCAACCATTCCTTAACTTCAAACTCCCATATCTCGCGAACGGATTGACGAACTCGAGAAATTCCTGTTGTATTTGAAAGTGGAAACTCGCCCGATTAGAACGGTGTGTGTACTTTTCCCCTAGGCCATTCTAGTTATTGGTTTCGAGTATCAGACCAGCGAAAATTTTGATAGTTTCTCAACCATTCCTTAACTTCAAACACCCATATCTCGCGAACGGATTGACGAACTCGAGAAATTCCTGTTGCATCTGAAAGTAGAAACTCGCCCGATTACAATGGTGTGTGTACTTTTCCCCTAGACCATTCCAGTTATTGGTTTTGAGTATCAGACTTTCGAAAATTTTGATGGTTTCTCAAGCATTCCTTAATTTCAAGCTCCCATATCTCGCGAACGGATTGACGAACTCGATTATTTCCTGTAGCATCTGAAAGCAGAAAGTCGACCAATTACAATGGTGTGTGTACTTTTTCCCTAGGCCATTCCGGTTATTGGTTTCGAGTATCAGACCAGCGAAAATTTTGATGGTTTCTCAACCATTCCTTAACTTAAAAGACCCATTTCTCGCGAACGGATTGACGAACTGTAGAAATTCCTGTTGCATGTGAAAGTAGAAACTCGCCCGATTACAACGGTAGGTGTATTTTTTCCCTAGGCCTTTGTAGTTCTTGGTTTCGAGTATCAGACCAGCGAAAATTTTGATAGTTTCTCAACCATTCCTTTCGAGTATTAGACTTTCGAAAATTTTGATGGTTTCTCAACCAATCTTTAACTTCAAACTCCAATATCTCATGAACGGATTGACGAACTCGAGAAATTCCTGTTGCATCTGAAAGTGGAAACTCGCCCGATTACAAAGGTAGGTGTATTTTTCCCGTAGGCCTTTGTAGTTATTGGTTTCGAGTATCATACTTGCGAAAATTTGTATGGTTTCTCAACCATTCCTTAACTTCAAACTCCCATATCTCGCGAACGGATTGACGAACTCGAGAAATTCCTGTTGTATCTGAAAGTGGAAACTCGCCCGATTACAACGGTGTGTGTACTTTTCCCCTAGGCCATTCTAGTTATTGGTTTCGAGTATCAGAGCAGCGAAAATTTTGATGGTTCCTCAACCATTCCTTAACATCAAACTCCCATATCTCACGAACGGATTGACGAACTCGAGAAATTCCTGTTGTATCTAAAAGTAGAAACTCGCCCGATTACAACGGTATGTGTATTTTTGCCCTAGATCATAGTAGTTATTGGTTTCGAGTATCAGACTTGCGAAAATTTGGATGGTTTCTCAAGCATTCCTTAAATTCAAGCTCCCATATCTCGCGAACGGATTGACGAACTCGAGAAATTCCTGTTGTATCTGAAAGTGGAAACTCGCCCGATTACAACGGTGTGTGTACTTTTCCCCTAGGCCATTCTAGTTATTGGTTTCGAGTATCAGAGCAGCGAAAATTTTGATGGTTCCTCAACCATTCCTTAACATCAAACTCCCATATCTCACGAACGGATTGACGAACTCGAGAAATTCCTGTTGTATCTAAAAGTAGAAACTCGCCCGATTACAACGGTATGTGTATTTTTGCCCTAGATCATAGTAGTTATTGGTTTCGAGTATCAGACTTGCGAAAATTTGGATGGTTTCTCAAGCATTCCTTAAATTCAAGCTCCCATATCTCGCGAACGGATTGACGAACTCGAGAAATTCCTGTTGCATCTGAAAGTGGAAACTCGCCCGATTACAATGGTGTGTGTACTTTTCCCCTAGGCCATTCTAGTTATTGGTTTCGAGTATCAGACCAGCGAAAATTTTGATAGTTTCTCAACCATTCCTTAACTTCAAACTCCCATATCTCGCGAACGGATTGACGAACTCGAGAAATTCCTGTTGTATTTGAAAGTGGAAACTCGCCCGATTAGAGCGGTGTGTGTACTTTTCCCCTAGGCCATTGTAGTTATTGGTTTCGAGTATTAGACTTTCGAAAATTTTGATGGTTTCTCAAGCATTCCTTAACTTCAAACTCCCATATTTCGCGAACGGATTGACGAACTCGAGAAATTCCTGTTGCATCTGAAAGTAGAAACTCGCCCGATTACAAAGATATGTGTGTTTTTCCCCTAGGCCTTTGTTGTTCTTGGTTTCGAGTATCAGACTTGCGTAAATTTTGATGGTTTCTCAACCATTCCTTAACTTCAATCCCCCATATCTCGCGAACGGATTGACGAACTCGAGAAATTCCTGTTGCATCTGAAAGTAGAAACTCGCCCGATTACAATGGTGTGTGTACTTTTCCCCTAGACCATTCCAGTTATTGGTTTTGAGTATCAGACCAGCGAAAATTTTGATGGTTTCTCAACCATTCCTTAACTTCAAACACCCATATCTCGCGAACGGATTGACGAACTCGAGAAATTCCTGTTGCATGTGAAAGTAGAAACTCGCCCGATTACAACGGTATGTGTATTTTTGCCCTACATCATAGTAGTTATTGGTTTCGAGTATCAGACTTGCGAAAATTTTGATGGTTTCTCAAGCATTCCTTAATTTCAAGCTCCCATATCTCGCGAACGGATTGACGAACTCGATTATTTCCTGTAGCATCTGAAAGCAGAAAGTCGACCAATTACAATGGTGTGTGTACTTTTTCCCTGGGCCATTCCGGTTATTGGTTTCGAGTATCAGACCAGCGAAAATTTTGATGGTTTCTCAACCATTCCTTAACTTAAAAGACCCATTTCTCGCGAACGGATTGACGAACTGGAGAAATTCCTGTTGCATGTGAAAGTAGAAACTCGCCCGATTACAACGGTAGGTGTATTTTTTCCCTAGGCCTTTGTAGTTCTTGGTTTCGAGTATCAGACTTTCGAAAATTTTGATGGTTTCTCAAGCATCCCTTAACTTCAAACTCCCATATCTCGCGAACGGATTGACGAACTCGATTATTTCCTGTTGCATCTGAATGCAGAAAGTCGACCGATTACAATGGTGTGTGTACTTTTTCCCTAGGCTATTCCAGTTATTCGTTTCTAGCATCAGAATTGCGAAAATTTTGATGGTTTCTCAACCATTCCTTAACTTCAAACTCCCATATCTCGCGAACGGATTGACGAACTCGAGAAGTTCCTGTTGCATGTGAAAGTAGAAACTCGCCCGATTGCAACGGTATGTGTATTTTTCCCCTAAGCCTTTGTAGTTATTGGTTTCGAGTATTAGACTTTCGAAAATTTTGATGGTTTCTCAAGCATTCCTTAACTTCAAACTCCCATATTTCGCGATCGGATTGACGAACTCGAGAAATTTCTGTTGCACCTGGAAGCAGAAAATCGCCCGATTACAATGGTGTGTGTACTTTTCCCCTAGGTCATTCCAGTTATTGGTTTCGAGTATCAGACCTGCGAAAATTTTGATGGTTGCTCAACCATTCCTTAAATTCAAACTCCCATATCTCGCGAACGGATTGACGAACTGGAGAAATTCCTGTTGCATCTGAAAGTGGAAACTCGCCCGATTACAATGGTATGTGTATTTTTCTCCTAGGCCTTTGTAGTTATTGGTTTCGAGTATCAGACTTGCGAAAATTTTGATGGTTTCTCAACCATTCCTTAAATTCAAACTCCCATATCTCGCGAACGGATTGACGAACTCGAGAAATTCCTGTTACTACTGAAAGCAGAAACTCGCCCGATTACAATGGTGTGTGTACTTTTCCCCTAGGCCATTCGAGTTATTCGTTTCTAGCATCAGAATTGCGAAAATCTTGATGGTGTCTCAACCATTCCTTAATTTCAAACTCCCATATCTCGCGAACGGAATGACGAACTCGAGAAATTCCTGTGGGATCTGAAAGTGGAAACTCGCCCGATTACAAAGGTATGTGCATTTTTCCCCTAGGCCTGCGTAGTTATTGGTTTCGAGTATCGGACATTCGAAAATTTTGATGGTTTCTCAAGCATTCCTTAAGTTCAAACTCCCATATCTCGCGAACGGATTGACGAACTCAGGAAATTCCTGTTGCTTCTGAAAGTAGAAACACGCCCTATTACAAAGATATGTGTGTTTTTTCCCTGGGCTTTTCTAGTTATTGGTTTCGTGTATCAGAATTGCTAAAATTTTGATGGTTTCTTAACCATTCCTTAACTTCAAACTCCCATATCTCGTAGACGGATTGACGAACTCAAGAAATTCCTGTTGCATCTGAAAGTAGAAACCCGCCCGATTACAAAGATATGTGTGTTTTTCCCCTAGGCCTTTGTAGTTATTGGTTTCGAGTATCAGATCTGCGAAAATTTTGAGGGTTTCTCAAGCATTCCTTAACTTCAAACTCCCATATCTCGCGAACGGAATGACGAACTCGAGAAATTCCTATTGCATCTGAAAGTGGAAACACGCCCGATTACAACGGTATGTCTATTTTTCCCCTAGGCCATTGTAGTTATTTGTTTCTAGCATCAGAATTGCGAAAATTTTGATGGTTTCTCAACCATTCCTTAACTTCAAACTCCCATATCTCGCGAACGGAATGACGAAATCGAGAAATTCCTGTTGCATCTGAAAGTAGAAACTCGCACGATTACAATGGTGTGTGTACTTTTCCCCTAGGCCATACCAGTTATTGGTTTCGAGTATCAGACTTGCGAAAATTTTGATGGTTTCTCAATCACTCCTTAACTTCAAACTTCTATATTTCGCGAACGGATTGACGAATTCGAGAATTTCCTATTGCATCTGAAAGCAGAAGCTCGCCCGATTACAATGGTGTGTGTACTTTTCCACTAGGCCATTCCAGTTATTGGTTTCGAGTATCAGACTTGCGAAAATTTTGATGGTTTCTCAACCATTCCTTAACTTCAAACTCCCATATCTCGCGAACGGATTGACGAACTCGAGAATTTCCTATTGCATCTGAAAGCAGAAACTCGCCGGATTACAACGGTACCTGTGGTTTTCCCCTAGGCCTTTGTAGTTATTGGTTTCGAGTATCAGACTTGCGATAATTCTGATGGTTTCTCAAGCATTCCTTAACTTCAAACTCCCATATCTCGCGAACGGATTGACGAACTCGAGAAACTCCTGTTGCATCTGAAAGCAGAAACTAGCCCGATTTCAACGGTATGTGCTTTTTGCCCTAGGCCATAGTAGTTATTGGTTTCGAGTATCAGCCTTGCGAAAATTTTGATGGTTTCTCAAGCATTCCATAACTTCAAACTACCATATCTCGCGAACGGATTGACGAACCCGAGAATTTCCTATTGCATCTGAATGCAGAAACACGCCCGATTACAACGGTATGTCTATTTTTCCCCTAGGTCATTGTAGTTATTGGTTTCTAGCATCGGAATTGCGAAAATTTTGATGGTTTCTCAACCATTCCTTAACTTCAAACTCCCATATCTCGCGAACGGAATGACGAACTCGAGAAATTCCTGTTGCATCTGAAAGTAGAAACTCGCACGATTACAATGGTGTGTGTACTTTTCCCCTAGGCCATACCAGTTATTGGTTTCGAGTATCAGACTTGCGAAAATTTTGATGGTTTCTCAGTCATTCCTTAACTTCAAACTTCCATATCTCGCGAACGGATTGACGAATTCGAGAATTTCCTATTGCATCTGAAAGCAGAAACTCGCCCGATTACAAAGGTATGTGCATTTTTCCCCTAGGTCTTTGTAGTTATTGGTTTCGAGTATCAGACTTGCGAAAATTTTGATGGTTTCTCCAGCATTCCTTAACTTCAAACTCCCATATCTCGCGAACGGATTGACGAACTCGAGAAATTCCTGTTGCATCTGAAATTAGAAACTCGCACGATTACAATGGTGTGTGTATTTTTCCCCTAGGCCTTTGTAGTTATTGGTTTCGAGTATCAGTCTTGCGAAAACTTTGATGGTTTCTCAAGCATTCCTTAACTTCAAACTCCCATATCTCGCGAACGGATTGACGAACTCGAGAAGTTCCTGTTGCATGTGAAAGTAGAAACTCGCCCGATTACAAAGGTGTGTGTGTATTTTTCCCTTAGGCCATTGTAATTATTAATTTCGAGTATCAGACTTGCGAAAATTTTGATAGTTTCTCAACCATTCCTTAACTTCAAACTCCCATATCTCGCGAACGGATTGACGAACTCGAGAAGTTCCTGTAGCATCTGAAATTAGAAACTCGCCCGATTAGAATAATGTGTGTACTTTCCCCCCAGGTCATTCCAGTTATTGGTTTCGAGTATCAGACTTGCGAAAATTTTGATAGTTTCTCAACCATTCCTTAGATTTCAAACTCCCATTTCTCGCGAACGGATTGACGAACTCGCGAAATTCCTGTTGCATCTGAAAGTAGAAACTCTCCCAATTACAACAGTATGTGTGTTTTTCCCCTGGGCCATTGTTGTTATTGGTTTCGAGTATCAGACTTGCGAAAATTTTGATGGTTTCTCAACCATTCCGCAACTTCACACTTCCATATCTCGCGAACGGATTGACGAACTCTAGAATTTCCTATTGCATCTGAAAGCAGAAACTCGCCCGATTACAACGGCATGTGCATTTTTGCCCTAGGCCGTAGGAGTTATTGGTTTCGAGTATCAGACCAGCGAATATTTTGATGGTTCCTCAACCATTCCTTAACTTCAAACTCCCATATATCGCGAACGGATTGACGAATTCGAGAAATTCCTGTTGTATCTGAAAGTACAAACACGCCCGAATACAATGCTGTGTGTACTTTTCCCATAGGCCACTCCAGTAATTGTCATCGAATATCAGACGTGCGAAAATTTTGATGGCTTCTCAACCATTCCTTAAATTCAAACTCCCATATCTCGCGAACGGATTGACGAACTCGAGAAGTTCCTGTAGCATCTGAAATTAGAAACTCGCCCGATTACAAAGATATGTGTGTTTTTCCCCTAGGCCTAAGTAGTTATTGGTTTCGTGTATCAGACTGGCGAAAATTTTGAGGTTTCCCAACCATTCCCTTAACTTCAAACTCCCATATCTCGCGAACGGGTTGACGAACTCGCGAAATTTCTGTTGCATCTGAAAGTAGAAACTCTCCCAATTACAACGGTATGTGTGTTTTTCCCCTGGGCCATTGTTATTATTGGTTTCGAGTATCAGACTTGGAAAATTTTGATGGTTTCTCAACCATTCCGTAACTTCAAACTCCCATATCTCGCGAACGGATTGACGAACTCGAGCAATTCCTGTTGTATCTGAAAGTAGAAGCTCGCCCGATTACAACGGTGTGTGTGTTTTTGCCCTAGATCATAGTAGTTATTGGTGTCGAGTATCAGACTTGCGCAAATTTTGATAGTTTCTCAACCATTCCTTAGACATCAAACTCCCATTTCTCGCGAACGGATTGACGAACTCAAGAAATTCCTGTTGCATCTGAAAGTAGAAACTCGCCCGATTACAATGGTGTGTGTACTTTTCCCCTAGGCCATTCCAGTTATTGGTTTCGAGTATCAGACCAGGGAAAATTTTGATGGTTTCACAACCATTCCTTAACTTCAAACTCCCATATCTCGCGAATGGATTGACGAACTCGATTATTTCCTGTTGCATCTGAAAGTGGAAACTCGCCCGATTACAATGGTGTGTGTACTTTTCCCCTAGGCCATTCCAGATATTCGTTTCTAGCATCAGAATTGCGAAAATTTTGATGGTTTCTCAACCATTCCTTAACTTCAAACTCCCATATCTCGCGAACGGATTGACGAACTCGAGAAATTCTTGTTGCATCTGAAAGGGGAAACTCGCCCGATTACAAAGGTACGTGTATTTTTCCCGTATGCCTGTGTAGTTATTGGTTTCGAGTATCAGACCAGCGAAAATTTTGATGGTTCCTCAACCATTCCTTAACATCAAACTCCCATATTTCGCGAACGGAATGACGAACTCGAGAAATTCCTGTTGTATCTGAAAGTAGAAGCTCGCCCGATTACAACGGTATGTGTATTTTTGCCCTAGATCATAGTAGTTATTGGTTTCGAGTATCTGACTTGCGAAAATTTTGATAGTTTCTCAACCATTCCTTAGACTTCAAACTCCCATTTCTCGCGAACGGATTGACGAACTCGAGAAATTCCTGTTGCATCTGAAAGTGGAAACTCGCCCGATTACAATGGTGTGTGTACTTTTCCCCTAGGCCATTCCAGATATTCGTCTCTAGCATCAGAATTGCGAAAATTTTGATGGTTTCTCAACCATTCCTTAAATTCCAACTCCCATATCTCGCGAACGGATTGACGAACTGGAGAAATTCCTGTTGCATCTGAAAGTGGAAACTCGCCCGATTACAATGGTATGTGTATTTTTCTCCTAGGCCTTTGTAGTTATTGGTTTCGAGTATCAGACTTGCGAAAATTTTCATGGTTTCTCAACCATTCCTTAAATTCAAACTCCCATATCTCGCGAACGGATTGACGAACTCGAGAAATTACTGTTACTTCTGAAAGCAGAAACTCGCCCGATTACAACGGCGTGTGTACTTTTCCCCTAGGCCATTCGAGTTATTCGTTTCTAGCATCAGAATTGCGAACATCTTGATGGTGTCTCAACCATTCCTTAACTTCAATCCCCCATATCTCGCGAACGGATTGACGAACTCGAGAAATTCCTGTTGCATCTGAAAGTAGAAACTCGCCCGATTACAATGGTGTGTGTACTTTTCCCCTAGACCATTCCAGTTATTGGTTTTGAGTATCAGACCAGCGAAAATTTTGATGGTTTCTCAACCATTCCTTAACTTCAAACACCCATATCTCGCGAACGGATTGACGAACTCGAGAAATTCCTGTTGCATGTGAAAGTAGAGACTCGCCCGATTACAACGGTATGTGTATTTTTGCCCTACATCATAGTAGTTATTGGTTTCGAGTATCAGACTTGCGAAAATTTTGATGGTTTCTCAAGCATTCCTTAACTTCAAACTCCCATATCTCGCGAACGGATTGACGAACTCGAGAAATTACTGTTGCATCTGAAAGTGGAAACTCGCCCGATTACAATGGTGTGTGTACTTTTCCCCTAGGCCATTCCAGTTATTGGTTTCGAGTATCAGACCAGCGAAAATTTTGATGGTTTCACAACCATTCCTTAACTTCAAACTCCCATATCTCGCGAACGGATTGCCGAACTCGAGAAATTCCTGTTGCATGTGAAAGTAGAAGCTCGCCCGATTGCAACGGTATGTGTATTTTTCCCCTAAGCCTTTGTAGTTATTGGTTTCGAGTCTTAGACTTTCGAAAATTTTGATGGTTTCTCAAGCATTCCTTAACTTCAAACACCCATATCTCGCGAACGGATTGACGAACTCGAGAAATTCCTGTTGCATGTGAAAGTAGAAACTCGCCCGATTACAACGGTATGTGTATTTTTGCCCTACATCATAGTAGTTATTGGTTTCGAGTATCAGACTTTCGAAAATTTTGATGGTTTCTCAAGCATTCCTTAATTTCAAGCTCCCATATCTCGCGAACGGATTGACGAACTCGATTATTTCCTGTAGCATCTGAAAGCAGAAAGTCGACCAATTACAATGGTGTGTGTACTTTTTCCCTAGGCCATTCCGGTTATTGGTTTCGAGTATCAGACCAGCGAAAATTTTGATGGTTTCTCAACCATTCCTTAACTTAAAAGACCCATTTCTCGCGAACGGATTGACGAACTGGAGAAATTCCTGTTGCATGTGAAAGTAGAAACTCGCCCGATTACAACGGTAGGTGTATTTCTTCCCTAGGCCTTTGTAGTTCTTGGTTTCGAGTATCAGACCAGCGAAAATTTTGATAGTTACTCAACCATTCCTTAACTTCAAACTCCCATATCTCGCGAACGGATTGACGAACTCGAGAAATTCCTGTTGTATCTGAAAGTGGAAACTCGCCCGATTACAACGGTGTGTGTACTTTTCCCCTAGGCCATTCGAGATATTCGTTTCTAGCATCAGAATTGCGAAAATTTTGATGGTTTCTCAAACATTCCTTAACTTCAAACTCCCATATCGCACGAACGGATTGACGAACACGAGAAATTCCTGATGCATCTGAAAGTGGAAACTCGCCCGATTACAAAGGTATGTGTATTTTTCCCGTAGGCCTTTGTAGTTATTGGTTTCGAGTATCATACTTGCGAAAATTTGGATGGTTTCCCAACCATTCCTTAACTTCAAACTCCCATATCTCGCGAACGGATTGACGAACTCGAGAAATTCCTGTTGCATCTGAAAGTAGAAACTCGCACGATTACAATGGTGTGTGTACTTTTGCCCTAGGCCATACCAGTTATTGGTTTCGAGTATCAGACTTGCGAAAATTTTGATGGTTTCTCAATCATTCCTTAACTTCAACCTTCCATATCTCGCGAACGGATTTACGAATTCGAGAATTTCCTATTGCATCTGAAAGCAGAAACTCGCCCGATTACAAAGGTATGTGCATTTTTCCCCTAGGCCTTTGTAGTTATCGGTTTCGAGTATCAGACTTGCGAAAATTTTGATGGTTTCTCAAGCATTCCTTAACTTCAAACTCCCATATCTCGTGAACGGACTGACGAACTCGAGAAATTCCTGTTGCATCTGAAAGTGGAAACTCGCCCGATTACAAAGGTATGTGTATTTTTCCCCTAGGCCTTTGTAGTTGTTGGTTTCGAGTATCAGTCTTGCGAAAACTTTGATGGTTTCTCAAGCATTCCTTAAGTTCAAACTCCCATATCTCGCGAACGGATTGACGAACTCGAGAAATTCCTGTTGCATGTGAAAGTAGAAACTCGCCCGATTACAACGGTATGTGTATTTTTCCCCTAGGCCTTTGTAGTTATTGGTTTCGAGTATTAGACTTTCGAAAACTTTGATGGTGTCTCAAGCATTCCTTATTTTAAAACTCCCATATCTCGCGAACGGATTGACGAACTCGAGAAATTCCTGTTGCACCTGAAAGTAGAAACTCTCCCAATTACATCGGTGTGTGTACTTTTCCCCTAGGCCACTCCAGTTGTTGGTTTCGAGTATCAGAGTTGCGAAAATTTTGATGGTTTCTCAACCACCTCTTACCTACAAACTCCGATATTTCGCGAACGGATTGACGAACTCGAGAAATTCCTGTTGCATCTGAAAGTGGAAACTCGCCCGATTACAAAGGTATGTGTATTTTCCCCGTAGGCCTTTGTAGTTATTGGTTTCGAGTATCAGACTTGCGAAAATTTTGATGGTTTCTTAACCACTCCGTAGCTTCAAACTCCCATATATCGCGAACGGATTGACGAACTAGAGAAATTTCTGTTGCATCTCAAAGCAGAAACTCGCCCGATTACAACGGTATGTGTATTTTTTCACTAGATCATAGTAGTTATTGGTTTCGAGTATCAGACTTGCGAAAATTTTGATGGTTTCTCGAGCATTCCTTAACTTCAAGCTCCCTCATCTCGCGAACGGATTGACGAACTCGATTATTTCCTGTTGCATCTGAAAGCAGAAAGTCGACCGATTACAATGGTGTGTGTACTTTTCCCCTAGGCCATTCCAGTTATTCGTTTCTATCATCAGAATTGCGAAAATTTTGATGGTTTCTCAACCATTCCTTAACTTCAAACTCCCATATCTCGCGAACGGATTGATGAACTCGATTATTTCCTGTTGCATCTGAAAGCAGAAAGTCGACCGATTGCAATGGTGTGTGTACTTTTCCCCTAGGCCATTCCAGATATTCGTTTGTAGCATCAGAATTGCGAAAATTTTGATGGTTTCTCAACCATTCCTTAACTCCAAACTCCCATATCTCGCGAACGGATTGACGAACTCGAGAAATTCCTGTTGTATCTGAAAGTAGAAACTCGCCCGATTACACTGCTGTATGTACTTTTCCCCTAGGCCACTCCAGTTATTGTTATCGAATATCAGACTTGCGAAAATTTTGATGGTTTCTCAACCATTCCTTAACTTCAAACTCCCACATCTCGCGAACGGATTGACGAACTCGAGAAATTCCTGTTGCATGTGAAAGTAGAAACTCGCCCGATTACAACGGTATGTGCATTTTTCCCCTAGGCCTTTGTAGTTATTGGTTTCGAGCATCAGACTTTCGAAAATTTTGATGGTTCCTCAAGCATTCCTTAACTTCAAACTCCCATATATCGCGAACGGATTGACGAACTCGAGAAATTTCTGTTGCATCTGAAAGCAGAAACTCGCCCGATTACAACGGTATGTGTATTTTTGCCCTATATCATAGTAGTTATTGGTTTCGAGTATCAGTCTTGCGAAAATTTTGATGGTTTCTCAAGCATTCCTTAACTTCAAACTCCCACATCTCGCGAACGGCATGACGAACTCGATTATTTCCTGTTGCATCTGAAAGCAGAAAGTCAACCGATTACAATGGTGTGTACTTTTCCCCTAGGCCATTCCAGTTATTCGTTTCTAGCATCAGAATCGCGAAAATTTTGATGGTTTCTCAACCATTCCTTAACTCCAAACTCCCATATCTCGCGAACGGATTGACGAACTCGAGAAATTCCTGTTGCATCTGAAAGTAGACACTCGCCCGATTACATTGGTGTGTGTACTATTCCCCTAGGCCATTCCAGTTATTGGTTTCGAGTATCAGACCAGCGAAATTTTTGATGGTTTCTCAACCATTCCTTAACTTCACGCTTCCATATCTCGCGAACGGATTGACGAACTCGAGAAATTCCTGTTGCATGTGAAAGTAGAAACTCGCCCGATTACAACGGTATGTGTATTTTTCCCCTAAGCCTTTGTAGTTATTGGTTTCGAGTATCAGACTTTCGAAAATTTTGATGATTTCTCAAGCATTCCTTAACTTCAAACTCGCATATCTCGCGAACGGCATGACGAACTCGAGAAATTCCTGTTGCATCTGAAAGTAGAGACTCGCCCGATTACAAAGATATGTGTGTTTTTCCCCTAGGCCTTTGTTGTTATTGGTTTCGAGTATCAGACTTGCGTAAATTTTGATTGTTTCTCAACCATTCCTTCACTTCAATCTCCCATATCACGCGAACGGATTGACGAACTCGAGAAATTCCTGTTGCATCTGAAAGTAGACGCTCGCCCGATTACATTGGTGTGTGTACTTTTCCCCTAGGCCATTCCAGTTATTGGTTTCATTAACGTCTTCACGCTCTCACACGCCTTACAAAAATCTTGTTTTCTACTTGTTCTCACATCTTAAATAATTATTCTAAGTTCGCAGCCAATTAGCTCGGCGTTACTCGTGGTAAGTGATACTTCGTCGCGAGTAATACCGATTACCAGGTCTCACCACGTGGAGGTTGCTGCGAGCGGAGACCCGGAGAGAGATAGATGGAATCAAAGTTTCATCGAACTCCCTCGACATGCGATACAAACGAAGATACTAAACCAAAGAGATGAAAAGAATCAATTTTCCTTCGATCTCGTTGTTTAGTTCTGCCAAGCAATTACATTATGGAAAAATTAGGCGAAATTGGGAAATACGCGACACGAACCGTGGAGTTGCTCCTACTAGGTCGGTCCCGTTTCTCCTCAGTGGGCCCGATTAAAGAGGAAATGCACGACGCCGTCCACTCATATAGAGTGCCCCGTTTCTCCCAACTCCGCGTCAGGAACCACGCAAAGCGTGGACCTGACTCACGGAGGATGACAAAGAGAGGGTCTTGTGGCACAAGGACTTCCGCAGGGACCGGTGCGAAAACCTGCCCCTGTGTTCGCAGCATATTCTCTCTCAAAGCGGACGCACCAGAAGAGACAGCGATCAAGCGTTCGGTCCACCTCCACGGCCGGTCACTTGCTTATGCAACAAGCAGAGGTGGCCGGACTGAGATACGAGCAAGCGAGTAAAAAGAAGTTAAAGATTGGATAATTGCTCGGCAGATCACAGATACTCGTACATGGTAACCTTAAAACTAACTTAGTCTATACTTAGAATTAACAGTCCCGCGGAGGATGCAATACATCAGTCCTCTTCGTTCTTCGTTCTTCGTTTTCCGATACATCTAAGAGAAACCTAAGAGAAACCTAAAGTCATGGCATAATAGAAAATAGAAATGAATTTGGTTAGCGGAAAAAAATAAACATGTCAAAACAAGTAGAAATTAAAATCAGAGTACAAATGAAATGAATTAGACAAAGAAACAGTTAGAAAAAAAAAAGAAAGGATTGAGAGAGTGGTCGCCAGTACTGACCACCGCTTACCGGCGGCCATTACCGGTTACCATGGTGAGGGGTCCCCCTTCCATAATCCTAAAACGAAGAGATGCGTCCACCTCGGAGGCTTCGGGAACAATGAAATTTTAAACAACCGGGGGCTCCTTATATACCCTCCCCAAGGTGACTTACCGTTTCTTCCATTGTCTTTGTTCGATCTAATCGAAATCTTCGAAGGTGAACGGTTTCGGTGAATGTTTGTTCATTTCCGCGATTGTTACTAACATTTATGCATGTTTCCAATATTGATCGAACAATGTGCATCTTATTTATGTATTGCAATTAATTAAGAAACTTATAGAAATTGATTTTGATCGAGACTCGATGTTAAAACGTGTTTCGTAAAGTTTTAAAGCATGGAACGTAACAATTGTTCATTAAATACATTAATTTAACATTTGTTTAATTCTTATAACTTACACAATACGCGTAGAAGTGGTATTTTTTACATGAAAGTGCCGAAATTCAATTAATCGCTTTTTTAGATAGAAAAATCATCGCGATGAAGACTTGTGAATCGATAATCGATACCTGTAGCCTTGAAAATGTCAGTTGGATCTCAGCGAAAAATTCCTTCGCGAACAAAGAATATTTCAACGAAATGATATTTTAAGACATTATTTATACTAGGAAATAGTTAATAATTGTTCAAACTACGGTCCTACGACGGTTATTAATAATTATGATAAATAAACTTCAAGATATTGCAAAATCTGCGAAGGCGAACGGTTTCTGTGAATGTTTCTTCCTATATGCGATTGTTATTAACTTTTTCGCGTGCTCCCCATATTAATCGAACAATGTACATCTTATCTATGCATTACAAATGATTAAGTAACTTATAGAAATTGATTTTGATCGAGATCCGAAGTGAAAACGTGTTTCGTAAAGATTTAATGCATAGAAAGTAGTAATTGTCTATTTGGTACATTAATTTAACATTTATTTAATTCTTATAATTTACACAATACGTGCAGAAGTTGCATTTTTTACTTAAAAGTGTCACAATTCAATTAATCGCTTTTCCAAATAGAAAAATTATCGTGATGAACACTTGTGAATCGATCATCGATACCTGTAACATTGAGAATATCAGTTGGATCTCAACGAAAAATTCCTTCGTGAACAAAGAATATTTCAACGAAATGATATTTTAAGACATTATTTATACTAGGACATTGTTAATAATTGTTTAAAATATGGTCCAACGACGGTTGTTAATGATTATGATAAATAAACATCAAGATATTGCAAAATCTATGAAGAAGAACGGTTTCGGTGAATGTTTTTTCATTTCCGTGATTGTTATTAACATTTACGCACGTTTCGAATATTAACATTACAATGTGCATCTTGTTTGTGCATTATAAGTCATTAATTACTTTACAAATATTAATTTCGGTCGAAAATCGAGAAACATATGAATACCACGTTTTACTTCAATTCTCGAAGAAATTTAATTTCTATAGGCAAATCAATAATTTACAATGCATAACTAAGATGCATTCTCTCACATAAATGTTCGAAACATGCATAAATGTTAATAACAATCGCGTGGATGAACAACAATTCACTGAAACCGTTCCCCTTCGCAGATTTCGCAATATCTTCATGTTCATTCATCAGAATTATTAACAACCGTCGTAGCACCATGGTATAAAGAATTATTAACAATGTCCTGGTATAAATAATGGATTAAAACATTATTTTTCATAGAAGTATTTTTCATTCGCGAAATCGTGGCACTTCCTCGCATATCATATACTCCTGACAACAAGAGTCCAAACATTGAACATTTTCTACAATTTATGTCTGAATTTCATCCTTTGGTATGAGGAGAACACTGTCGCCAAGGAAGTATGCATTTCGATTTCTCAAGTACTAATCAAATGTTACATCGATATATCTAATAGACAATTATTACTTTCCATATTTTAAAACTTTAAGAAACACCTCTTTACTTCGGAGCTCGATCAAAATTAATTTCTATAAGTTTCTTAATCATTTGTGATGCATAAATAATATGCACATTGTTCAATTAATATTGGGAGCACATATAAATGTTACTAACAATCGCGGAAATGGACAAACATTCACCGAAACCGTTCGCCTTCGCAAATTTAGCAATATCTTGACGTTTATTTATCATAATTATTAACAAGCGTCGTGGGACCGTAGATTAAACAATTATTAACATTGTTTTAGCATAAATAATGGCTTGAAAGTCATCACTTTCTGGAAATATTTGTTAGATTGAACAAAGACAATCGAAGTAACCGTGCGATAAAATAAATGAATATTTCTCTACATATCGTAATTATAGTCTGTATATATGCAAATATATATTCTGAACGCTCAGTGACACACATATGTCACACGGCAATGAAGTGGGTTGCCATCTACTAGAGAATAGGTAACCTACACTTAAGGTGTGAAAACACCTGGCGGAGAAACGCTCAAGTTTGTTGAGGAATTGTTCTTATTTCCACCAATAGATAGCGCCACGAGCATAAATTTACCGACATTAAAGATATGTAATCCCATTTGTATAATATTCCCTACCGTGCGATAAAATAAATAAATATTTCTCTACATATCGAAATTATTGTTTGTGATGCATGCAAATATGATCTGAAATTCCAAACATTTGCAACGTGGTAATTATATGGGTTGCCGTCTCTTGGAGAACATATTTGTTAACTTTCGCGATTGTTACTAACATTTATGCATGTTCTCAATATTAATCGAACAATATGTATCTTATATATGCATGGTAAATGATTATACTTATAGAAATTGATTTTGATCGAGATTCAAAGTAAAAACTTGTTTCGTAAAGTTTGAAAGCAAGGAAAGTAATAATTGTCTATTTACTGCAATAGTTTAGCATTTATTTAATTCTCATAATTTACACAATACGCGTAGAATTTGTATTTCTTACTCAAACGTGCTGAATTTCGATTAATCGCTTTTCTATGTAGAAAAATCATCGTGATAAACACTTGTGAGTCGATAATCGATATGTGTAGCCATGATTTCGAGGTATCAAAGATTTTTTTAAATGTATAAAGGAAGGCTAGAATGCAGAGAAATTTCATTACGCTGATTTCGTTTAACTTTACATTTATTCGACAGATGATACATACGAAACTTTGTACAAAAATATTTATTTATTTTATCGCACGGTTACTTCGATTGTCTTTGTTCGATCAAACAAATATTTCCAGAAAGAAATGACTTTCAAGCCATTATTTATACTAGAACATTGTTAATAATTGTCTAAAGTATGGTCCTATGGTGGTTGTTAATAAATATGATAAATAAACATCGAGATATTGCAAAATCTGCGAAGACGAACGGTTTCGGTGAATGTTTGTTTATTTCCGCGATTGTTACTAACATTTATGCATGCTCTCAATATTAATTGAACAATGTGCATCTTATTTATGCATTAAAAATGATTAAGTAACTTACAGAAATTGTTTTTGATCGAGATTTATAGTAAAACGTGTTTAGGAAAGTTTTAAAGCATGGAAAGTAACAATTGTTTATTAGATACATTAATTTAACATTTGTTTCGTTCTTATAATTTTCGGATTATGCGTGGAAGCTGTATTCTTGATGTAAAAGCGTCGAAATTCAATTAATCGCTTTTCTAGATAGAAAAACCATCGTGATAGACGTTTGTGAATCGATAAACATTTCCAGCCTTGACAATGTCGGTTTGATCTCAATAAGAACAATTCCATCGCGAACAAAGAATATTTCAACGAAATGATATTTTAAGCCATTATTTATACTAGGACATTGTTAATAATTGTTTAATCTACGGTCCTACGACGGTTGTTAATAATTATGATAAACAAACATCAAGATATTGCGAAATCTGGGAAGGCGAATTGCTTTAGCGAATGTTTATGTCTCTAGGCGATTGTTAGAAACATTTTTCCACGTTCCGAACTTTTATGTTACAGTATGTGAATTAAATTTTATCGGAAAATTTAACGAAGAGTTTGGTATACATATATTTCTCCATTTTTTATGAAAATTAACATTTGTAAACTAATTAATGGTTTGCACTGTAAAAGTTGGGAATATGAATGTTACAAAATGCATTTTCTTTTGCATTGTAAATGAATAATTTGCTTATAAAGATTAATTTAGGTTGCAAATCGAGAAATATATGAATATCAATATTTTGCTTTCATTTTCGAAATCAATTAATTTCTGAAAACTAAGTAATGATTTATGATGCCTAAATAAGATGCATATTGTTCGATCAATATTGGGAACATGCATAAATGTTAATAACAATCGCGGAAATGAACAAACATTAACCGAAACCGTCCGCCTTCGAAGATTTCGCAATATCTCGATGTTTATTTATCATATTTATTATCAACCGTCGTAGGACTGTAGATTAAACAATTATTAACAATGTTCTAGTGTAAATAATGGCTTAAAATATCATTTCGTTGAAATATTCTTTGTTCGCGAAGGAATTTTTCGCTGAGATCCAACTGACATTTTCAAGGCTACAGGTATCGATTATCGATTCACAAGTCTTCATCGCGATGATTTTTCTATCTAAAAAAGCGATTAATTGAATTTCGGCACTTTTATGTAAAAAACACAACTTCTACGCGTATTGTGTAAATTATAAGAATTAAACAAATGTTAACTTAATGCATTTAATGAACAATTGTTACTTTCCATGCTTAAAAACTTTACGAAACACGTTTTAACATCGAGTCTCGATCAAAATCAATTTCTATAAGTTTCTTAATTAATTGCAATACATAAATAAGATGCACATTGTTCGATCAATATTGGGAACATGTATAAATGTTAGTAACAATCGCGGAAATGAACAAACATTCACCGAAACCGTTCGCCTTCGAAAATTTCGATTAGATCGAACAAAGACAATGGAAGAACCGGTAAGTGACCTTACGGAGGGTATATAAGGAGCCCCCGGTTGTTCAAAATTTCATTCTTCCTGGAGCCTCGGAGGTGGATGGATCTCTTCGTTTTAGGTTTATGGAAGGGGGACCCCTCACCATGGTAACCGGTAATGGCCGCCAGTAAGCGGTGGTCAGTACTGGCGACCACTCTCTCAATCCTTTCTTTGGTTTTTAATTGTTTCTTTCTGTAATTTATTTTATTTGTTCTCTGATTTTACTTTGTACTTGTTTTTCCATGTTTATTTTTTTTGTCATTCTTGCCTTTATTTCCTTTGTTACTGAATGACTGTATTTAATCACTAACCAACTTCATTTCTATTTTCTATCATTTTTTTTATCATGCCTTGACTTTAGGTTTCTCTTAGGTAGGCACACCGGAGAACGAAGAACGAAGAACGAAGAACGAAGAACGAAGAACGAAGAACGAAGAACGAAGAACGAAGAACGAAGAACGAAGAACGAAGAACGAAGAACGAAGAACGAAGAACGAAGAACGAAGAACGAAGAACGAAGAACGAAGAACGAAGAACGAAGAACGAAGAACGAAGAACGAAGAACGAAGAACGAAGAACGAAGAACGAAGAACGAAGAACGAAGAACGAAGAACGAAGAACGAAGAACGAAGAACGAAGAACGAAGAACGAAGAACGAAGAACGAAGAACGAAGAACGAAGAACGAAGAACGAAGAACGAAGAACGAAGAACGAAGAACGAAGAACGAAGAACGAAGAACGAAGAACGAAGAACGAAGAACGAAGAACGAAGAACGAAGAACGAAGAACGAAGAACGAAGAACGAAGAACGAAGAACGAAGAACGAAGAACGAAGAACGAAGAACGAAGAACGAAGAACGAAGAACGAAGAACGAAGAACGAAGAACGAAGAACGAAGAACGAAGAACGAAGAACGAAGAACGAAGAACGAAGAACGAAGAACGAAGAACGAAGAACGAAGAACGAAGAACGAAGAACGAAGAACGAAGAACGAAGAACGAAGAACGAAGAACGAAGAACGAAGAACGAAGAACGAAGAACGAAGAACGAAGAACGAAGAACGAAGAACGAAGAACGAAGAACGAAGAACGAAGAACGAAGAACGAAGAACGAAGAACGAAGAACGAAGAACGAAGAACGAAGAACGAAGAACGAAGAACGAAGAACGAAGAACGAAGAACGAAGAACGAAGAACGAAGAACGAAGAACGAAGAACGAAGAACGAAGAACGAAGAACGAAGAACGAAGAACGAAGAACGAAGAACGAAGAACGAAGAACGAAGAACGAAGAACGAAGAACGAAGAACGAAGAACGAAGAACGAAGAACGAAGAACGAAGAACGAAGAACGAAGAACGAAGAACGAAGAACGAAGAACGAAGAACGAAGAACGAAGAACGAAGAACGAAGAACGAAGAACGAAGAACGAAGAACGAAGAACGAAGAACGAAGAACGAAGAACGAAGAACGAAGAACGAAGAACGAAGAACGAAGAACGAAGAACGAAGAACGAAGAACGAAGAACGAAGAACGAAGAACGAAGAACGAAGAACGAAGAACGAAGAACGAAGAACGAAGAACGAAGAACGAAGAACGAAGAACGAAGAACGAAGAACGAAGAACGAAGAACGAAGAACGAAGAACGAAGAACGAAGAACGAAGAACGAAGAACGAAGAACGAAGAACGAAGAACGAAGAACGAAGAACGAAGAACGAAGAACGAAGAACGAAGAACGAAGAACGAAGAACGAAGAACGAAGAACGAAGAACGAAGAACGAAGAACGAAGAACGAAGAACGAAGAACGAAGAACGAAGAACGAAGAACGAAGAACGAAGAACGAAGAACGAAGAACGAAGAACGAAGAACGAAGAACGAAGAACGAAGAACGAAGAACGAAGAACGAAGAACGAAGAACGAAGAACGAAGAACGAAGAACGAAGAACGAAGAACGAAGAACGAAGAACGAAGAACGAAGAACGAAGAACGAAGAACGAAGAACGAAGAACGAAGAACGAAGAACGAAGAACGAAGAACGAAGAACGAAGAACGAAGAACGAAGAACGAAGAACGAAGAACGAAGAACGAAGAACGAAGAACGAAGAACGAAGAACGAAGAACGAAGAACGAAGAACGAAGAACGAAGAACGAAGAACGAAGAACGAAGAACGAAGAACGAAGAACGAAGAACGAAGAACGAAGAACGAAGAACGAAGAACGAAGAACGAAGAACGAAGAACGAAGAACGAAGAACGAAGAACGAAGAACGAAGAACGAAGAACGAAGAACGAAGAACGAAGAACGAAGAACGAAGAACGAAGAACGAAGAACGAAGAACGAAGAACGAAGAACGAAGAACGAAGAACGAAGAACGAAGAACGAAGAACGAAGAACGAAGAACGAAGAACGAAGAACGAAGAACGAAGAACGAAGAACGAAGAACGAAGAACGAAGAACGAAGAACGAAGAACGAAGAACGAAGAACGAAGAACGAAGAACGAAGAACGAAGAACGAAGAACGAAGAACGAAGAACGAAGAACGAAGAACGAAGAACGAAGAACGAAGAACGAAGAACGAAGAACGAAGAACGAAGAACGAAGAACGAAGAACGAAGAACGAAGAACGAAGAACGAAGAACGAAGAACGAAGAACGAAGAACGAAGAACGAAGAACGAAGAACGAAGAACGAAGAACGAAGAACGAAGAACGAAGAACGAAGAACGAAGAACGAAGAACGAAGAACGAAGAACGAAGAACGAAGAACGAAGAACGAAGAACGAAGAACGAAGAACGAAGAACGAAGAACGAAGAACGAAGAACGAAGAACGAAGAACGAAGAACGAAGAACGAAGAACGAAGAACGAAGAACGAAGAACGAAGAACGAAGAACGAAGAACGAAGAACGAAGAACGAAGAACGAAGAACGAAGAACGAAGAACGAAGAACGAAGAACGAAGAACGAAGAACGAAGAACGAAGAACGAAGAACGAAGAACGAAGAACGAAGAACGAAGAACGAAGAACGAAGAACGAAGAACGAAGAACGAAGAACGAAGAACGAAGAACGAAGAACGAAGAACGAAGAACGAAGAACGAAGAACGAAGAACGAAGAACGAAGAACGAAGAACGAAGAACGAAGAACGAAGAACGAAGAACGAAGAACGAAGAACGAAGAACGAAGAACGAAGAACGAAGAACGAAGAACGAAGAACGAAGAACGAAGAACGAAGAACGAAGAACGAAGAACGAAGAACGAAGAACGAAGAACGAAGAACGAAGAACGAAGAACGAAGAACGAAGAACGAAGAACGAAGAACGAAGAACGAAGAACGAAGAACGAAGAACGAAGAACGAAGAACGAAGAACGAAGAACGAAGAACGAAGAACGAAGAACGAAGAACGAAGAACGAAGAACGAAGAACGAAGAACGAAGAACGAAGAACGAAGAACGAAGAACCAAGAACGAAGAACCAAGAACGAAGAACCAAGAACGAAGAACCAAGAACGAAGAACCAAGAACGAAGAACCAAGAACGAAGAACCAAGAACGAAGAACCAAGAACGAAGAACCAAGAACGAAGAACCAAGAACGAAGAACCAAGAACGAAGAACCAAGAACGAAGAACCAAGAACGAAGAACCAAGAACGAAGAACCAAGAACGAAGAACCAAGAACGAAGAACCAAGAACGAAGAACCAAGAACGAAGAACCAAGAACGAAGAACCAAGAACGAAGAACCAAGAACGAAGAACCAAGAACGAAGAACCAAGAACGAAGAACCAAGAACGAAGAACCAAGAACGAAGAACCAAGAACGAAGAACCAAGAACGAAGAACCAAGAACGAAGAACCAAGAACGAAGAACCAAGAACGAAGAACCAAGAACGAAGAACCAAGAACGAAGAACCAAGAACGAAGAACCAAGAACGAAGAACCAAGAACGAAGAACCAAGAACGAAGAACCAAGAACGAAGAACCAAGAACGAAGAACCAAGAACGAAGAACCAAGAACGAAGAACCAAGAACGAAGAACCAAGAACGAAGAACCAAGAACGAAGAACCAAGAACGAAGAACCAAGAACGAAGAACCAAGAACGAAGAACCAAGAACGAAGAACCAAGAACGAAGAACCAAGAACGAAGAACCAAGAACGAAGAACCAAGAACGAAGAACCAAGAACGAAGAACCAAGAACGAAGAACCAAGAACGAAGAACCAAGAACGAAGAACCAAGAACGAAGAACCAAGAACGAAGAACCAAGAACGAAGAACCAAGAACGAAGAACCAAGAACGAAGAACCAAGAACGAAGAACCAAGAACGAAGAACCAAGAACGAAGAACCAAGAACGAAGAACCAAGAACGAAGAACCAAGAACGAAGAACCAAGAACGAAGAACCAAGAACGAAGAACCAAGAACGAAGAACCAAGAACGAAGAACCAAGAACGAAGAACCAAGAACGAAGAACCAAGAACGAAGAACCAAGAACGAAGAACCAAGAACGAAGAACCAAGAACGAAGAACCAAGAACGAAGAACCAAGAACGAAGAACCAAGAACGAAGAACCAAGAACGAAGAACCAAGAACGAAGAACCAAGAACGAAGAACCAAGAACGAAGAACCAAGAACGAAGAACCAAGAACGAAGAACCAAGAACGAAGAACCAAGAACGAAGAACCAAGAACGAAGAACCAAGAACGAAGAACCAAGAACGAAGAACCAAGAACGAAGAACCAAGAACGAAGAACCAAGAACGAAGAACCAAGAACGAAGAACCAAGAACGAAGAACCAAGAACGAAGAACCAAGAACGAAGAACCAAGAACGAAGAACCAAGAACGAAGAACCAAGAACGAAGAACCAAGAACGAAGAACCAAGAACGAAGAACCAAGAACGAAGAACCAAGAACGAAGAACCAAGAACGAAGAACCAAGAACGAAGAACCAAGAACGAAGAACCAAGAACGAAGAACCAAGAACGAAGAACCAAGAACGAAGAACCAAGAACGAAGAACCAAGAACGAAGAACCAAGAACGAAGAACCAAGAACGAAGAACCAAGAACGAAGAACCAAGAACGAAGAACCAAGAACGAAGAACCAAGAACGAAGAACCAAGAACGAAGAACCAAGAACGAAGAACCAAGAACGAAGAACCAAGAACGAAGAACCAAGAACGAAGAACCAAGAACGAAGAACCAAGAACGAAGAACCAAGAACGAAGAACCAAGAACGAAGAACCAAGAACGAAGAACCAAGAACGAAGAACCAAGAACGAAGAACCAAGAACGAAGAACCAAGAACGAAGAACCAAGAACGAAGAACCAAGAACGAAGAACCAAGAACGAAGAACCAAGAACGAAGAACCAAGAACGAAGAACCAAGAACGAAGAACCAAGAACGAAGAACCAAGAACGAAGAACCAAGAACGAAGAACCAAGAACGAAGAACCAAGAACGAAGAACCAAGAACGAAGAACCAAGAACGAAGAACCAAGAACGAAGAACCAAGAACGAAGAACCAAGAACGAAGAACCAAGAACGAAGAACCAAGAACGAAGAACCAAGAACGAAGAACCAAGAACGAAGAACCAAGAACGAAGAACCAAGAACGAAGAACCAAGAACGAAGAACCAAGAACGAAGAACCAAGAACGAAGAACCAAGAACGAAGAACCAAGAACGAAGAACCAAGAACGAAGAACCAAGAACGAAGAACCAAGAACGAAGAACCAAGAACGAAGAACCAAGAACGAAGAACCAAGAACGAAGAACCAAGAACGAAGAACCAAGAACGAAGAACCAAGAACGAAGAACCAAGAACGAAGAACCAAGAACGAAGAACCAAGAACCAAGAACGAAGAACGAAGAGGACACTATCGTCGCAACCGCCGTGGGATCTTTAGTTAAGCTTGGAATAAGTTAATTTTAAGGCCACCGTGTACAAGTATCTGTTATCTGTCAAGCAATTATCCAGTCTTTAGCTTATTTTTGCTCGCTTCCTCGTTCTTCAGCCCGGTCATCACTGCTTGTTGCATAAGCAAGTGACCGGCCGTGTAGGTGGTCCAAACGGTCGATCGCCGTCTCTTCTGGTGCGTCCGCTTCCAGAGAGAACATGCTGCGACCACAGGGGCAGGTGTTCGCATCGGTCCCTGTGGAAGCCCTGTGCCATAAGACCCTCTCTTCGTCATCCTCCGTGAGTCAGGTCCACGCTTTGCGTGGTTCCTGACGCGGAGTTGGGAGAAACGGGGCACTCTATATGAGTGGACGACGTCGTGCATTTCCTCTTTAATCGGGCCCACTGAGGGGAAACGGGACCGACCTAGTAGGACCAATTGCACGGTTCGTGTCGCGTCTTTTCCAATTTTGCCTAATTTTTCCATAATGTAATTGCTTGGCAGAACTAAACGAGGAGATCGAAGGAACATTGATTCCTTCCATCTCTTTGGTTTAGTATCTTCGTTTGTATCGGGTGTCGAGGGAGATCGATGGAACTTTGATTCCATCTATCTCTCTCCGGGTCTCCGCTCGCAGCAACCTCCACGTGGTGAGACCTGGTAATCGGTATTACTCGCGACGAACAGTAATTATTCGTCGTGGGTAGTACCGAGCTAATCGGCTGCGAGTTTAGAATAGTAATTTTTGCGGTACAGTAAAGTACTTTACGGTACAGTACTTTCAACAAGTTCAATTGATGTATTGAAATAACATCAATTTCACTGACAGCAGAAACTTTATTTTTGTCCATTATTTGTTTCCATTTCTTTAACCCGATCCTATCAAACTGCTAAAACTACTTAAAACTATATGTCCTCAACTATCATGTTCTTCTGATACAAAGAAAATCGGGATCCATGATTCAGAAATTCGTTCGAAAGTACAACAAAATTTCGATTCGCGGAAATTCTTGGAATTTGACGTCAATTCTAAGAATCCGCGAAATCGTGCCACTTCCTCGCATATCGTACACTGACACCAAGAGTCCCAAAATCAAACATTTTCTAAAATTTATTCCTGAATTTCAACCTTTGGTATCAGGAAAATACCAAAAATTTCGATTCTTCAAGTATTAATCAAATGTTAAATTGATATATCTCATAGACAATTATTACTTTCCATGTTTTAAAACTTTAAGAAACATCTCTTTACTTTGAAGTACGATCAAAATTATTATAATCATTTAATTTAAACGGAGAAACGGAGAAACGGAGAAAAGGAGAAACGGGGAAACGGAGAAACGGAGAAACGGAGAAACGGAGAAACGGAGAAACGGAGAAACGGAGAAACGGAGAAACGGAGAAACGGAGAAACGGAGAAACGGAGAAACGGAGAAACGGAGAAACGGAGAAACGGAGAAACGGAGAAACGGAGAAACGGAGAAACGGAGAAACGGAGAAACGGAGAAACGGAGAAACGGAGAAACGGAGAAACGGAGAAACGGAGAAACGGAGAAACGGAGAAACGGAGAAACGGAGAAACGGAGAAACGGAGAAACGGAGAAACGGAGAAACGGAGAAACGGAGAAACGGAGAAACGGAGAAACGGAGAAACGGAGAAACGGAGAAACGGAGAAACGGAGAAACGGAGAAACGGAGAAACGGAGAAACGGAGAAACGGAGAAACGGAGAAACGGAGAAACGGAGAAACGGAGAAACGGAGAAACGGAGAAACGGAGAAACGGAGAAACGGAGAAACGGAGAAACGGAGAAACGGAGAAACGGAGAAACGGAGAAACGGAGAAACGGAGAAACGGAGAAACGGAGAAACGGAGAAACGGAGAAACGGAGAAACGGAGAAACGGAGAAACGGAGAAACGGAGAAACGGAGAAACGGAGAAACGGAGAAACGGAGAAACGGAGAAACGGAGAAACGGAGAAACGGAGAAACGGAGAAACGGAGAAACGGAGAAACGGAGAAACGGAGAAACGGAGAAACGAAGAAACGAAGGAAGAAACGGAGAAACGAAGAAAGAAACGGAGAAACGGAGAAACGGAGAAACGGAGAAACGGAGAAACGGAGAAACGGAGAAACGAAGAAACGAAGGAAGAAACGGAGAAACGAAGAAAGAAACGGAGAAACGAAGAAAGAAACGGAGAAGCGAAGAAAGACACGAAGAAACGAAGAAAGAAACCGAGAAACGAAGAAAGAAACGTAGAAACGATGAAAGAAACGAAGAAACGAAGAAAGAAACGAACAAAGAAACGGAGAAACTAACAAAGAAACGGAGAAACGAACAAAGAAACTGAGAAACGAACAAAGAAACGGAGACACGGAGTAATAAATGGAGAAACGAAGAAATAAACGGAGAAATGAAGAAAGAAACGGACAAACGAAGAAAGAAACGGAGAATCGAAGAAAGAAACGGAGAAACGAAGAAAGAAACCGAGAAACGAACAAAGAAACGGAGAAACGGAGAAATAAATGGAGAAACGAAGAAATAAACGGAGAAACGAAGAAAGAAACGGAGGAACGAACAAAGAAACGGTGAAACGGAGAAACGGAGAAACGGAGAAACCGAAAACGGAGAAACCGAGAAACCGAGAAACCGAGAAACGGAGAAACCGAGAAACGGAGAAACGAAGAAAGAAACGGAGAAACGGAGAAATAAATGGAGAAACGAAGAAATAAACGGAGAAACGAAGAAAGAAACAGAGGAACGAACAAAGAAACGGAGAAACGAAGAAACGAAGGAAGAAACGGAGAAACGAAGAAAGAAACGGAGAAACGGAGAAACGGAGGAACGGAGAGACGGAGAAACGGAAAAACTGAGAAACGGAGGAACGGAGAAACGGAGAAACGGATCAGTTCCTATTTCTTTAAATTTAATTGGGGAGGTATTTTTATTCATTAATTTAATTATTATGTTGAAAATGTTAGTAATTTTATTTTTATTTATGTGTTTTTTAAATTTTTTACATTCAATATATATATATATATATATATATATATATATATATATATATATATATATATATATATATATTTATTTATATTTTTCATGGGAAAGGTAATTATTTTTACAAGTATATAAATAACTATTCAGTATTTAATTGTATAATAGTTTTAATACATTGAATCCCTTTAAATTTTATATTTTTAGATATAGTATTGTTTTATAATTAAGTTGAAATAGTTTATTAAAATTATTGATTTGTGGAATCAAAGGTATAAATTTTATTTTAAATTATGAATTTTTTTTTATATAGTTTTATTTTATTATTTATTAATAGTGTGAGTTTTATATTTTTAAGTTTATATTTTTATGTGACAAAAATTGATTTCATTATGGAGTGATTTTAATAAATTTAAATAGGATAAAATTAAATTTTTTAATTTATTTAGATTTTATGAGTTTAATATATTTAGGAGTAGTTTTATTAATTTCATTGATGATTGTAATTTATAGGGTTGGATATATAGAGGGTGATATATATATATTGATCGGTATAAATATATGTTATTATTATTTATTATATCTATATGTATTATAATTATAAGGCCTAGAATTTTTAATATTTTAGTTGGATGGGATGGTTTAGTATTAATTTCATTTTGTTTGGTAACTTATTGGTTTTATGTAATCGAGTAGGTGATGTGTGTTTATTAATTTTAATTGTTTTGGCTTCAGTTAGGGGTTCTTGGGGATATATATTGATTGATAGAATAGGAGGCTGTATTAATGGCGGGTTTAATAGAAAATTTTGAGTATGATTTAAAAAAAATTATTGCTTTTTCTACTTTGAGTCAATTAGGGTTTATTCTAATAATTTTGAGATTAGGGTACCGAGATTTGGCTTTTTTTCATTTAATTGTGCATGCTTTATTTAAATCTAATATATTTATATGTGCAGGGGATTTTATCCATTGAATAATAGGAAATCAACATATGCGGAAATATGGCGGTTTAGTTAAAATTTTTCCTATAAAGAGGATAATTATGATTTTGTGTTTATTGAATTTGGTAGGGTTTCCTTTTTCGTCTGGATTTTATTCTAAAGATATATTTTTAGAATATTTTTGTATGGAAAAATATAATTTAATTATAATCTCTATTTAATTTAAATATATCTCTACCTTTTTGACTATTTCTTATACAATTCGTTTGATTAGTTGGGTTTTATTTAATAAAGAATTAAACTTTAGACCTTTAGTAAATTTGGGGAAAAATAGTTATATGGTAAGGTCTATAGTTATAATATTACTATTTATATTTTTTTATGGATGAATATTTATAAATATATTTATGTGAATGTATGTTACTCCTGTGGGGGGGATTGATATGTATATAGTGTTAAAATTATATCTAGTTGCTTATTTATTAAGAGGAGTTTTTAATAAAGGATTAAAATTAAATATTAATTTAGTTAAATTATTAAAATTTATTATAAGAATATTTTGTTTAAATTATTTTTTTTTAAATTCTTATGGAAATTTATTTAATATAGTGTATAAATATGAAGTTTGTGTTGAAAACGGGTGATTTGAATTAATTTATGGTTTAAATATTTATTGATTAGTAAGATTAAGAAAATTAATTGAAGGGGTAGAATTTAATATTATTAATATAATAGTGTGGTATATTTTATTTTTGATAGGGATGTTTTTATTAAATTTGTATTGTTTAAATAGCTTAAACAGTATAATATTGAAAATATTAGGATAATGCATATTTTGTATTTTTAGACAGAAATAAAATAAAAGAATTTCTAATTCTTTTAAAATGATTAAAATCATTTTATTTCTAAATTATGAAAATATAGGTATAATTTTATTATTGATTTTTAATAGCAAATTAAGTTTTATAATTTAACTAATACCGAAGTTTATATGGTTTATAAAAATATTATATTTTCAGTATAAAGATAAATCAATGATTTTATTATACTATATATATTAATAAATATCTCTCCAAATTGGTGTATAGAATATATATATATATATATATATTTATTAAATCAAGCTATTAATTGGAAATTAATTATATTTTATTATACTATATATATATATATATATATATATATATATATATATATATATATATATGATTTATTAAATCAAGCTATTAATTCGAAATTAATTATTTTGTATTATACTACAATATATAGTACAATATGCAATTAATTGGAGATTTAATTCAATGAAATTATTAACAATAATTGACCTCTATTTTGGTTTCAATTAAAGTGTCATTTTAGAAATTTTATGTATCATTCTAGTCAGAGGGTCAATAGTGGAATTCAGATGATAGAAATAAAAGAATAAAAAGTGGTTATTTCATAATATTTATTAAGAGTAGTGATTATAGGAACAATTAATATAATTTCGATATCGAAAATTAAAAAGATTAAAGCAATTAAATAAAAATTAATGGAAAATGGTAGGCGATTTTCTGATAGTGGGTCAAATCCACATTCGAAAGGAGAAATTTTTTCGCGATTTTTAAAATTGGTTAATGAAAATAAGTGATTTGCAATAAAAATAATTATGGGAATAATTAGAATAATTATTATTTTAATGAAAATATGAATCGTTTTAAATATATTTAAACAATAAAAATTTAATTATAAGTTAAATATAATTATTTATTATATTTATTTTATATTAATATATTCATCAGTAAATTATTATATATAGAAATAATCATACAACATCTACAAAATGTCAGAATCAGATAGCAGCTGTAAAATTAAAATGACGAATTGAAGAAAAGTGATTATTATTTATTCGAATTATAATAATTGATAATATAAAGCCCCCAATTAAAACATGTAATCCATGGAATCCTGTTGCTATGTAAAATATTGATCCAAAAATCCCATCATTTATATAAAAAGAAGATTGTTTATATTCATTAAATTGAAGACTTATAAAAATTATACTTAATAATCATGTGTATAAAAGATAAATTCTTCTATAAATTTTATTTTCTAACAAAAGAAAATTATGCCTTAAGGTTAATGTAAATCCGAAGGAAATTAAAATGATAGAATTTAATAATGGGATATCAAATGGATTTAGTATTTTAATTGATATAGGGGGTCAATTTATACCTAGTTCAATTCTTGGGGAAATTGAGTTATGAATATATGTCCAAAAAAAAAGAAATAAAGAAAACTAGTTCAGAAATAATAAATAATAATATACTTATTTTTAATATAGAATGAATTGATTGAGAGTGAAATCCTTGAAATGTTCTTTCTCGAATGGTATCACGTCATCATAATGATAAGCAAGTAATTAATATAAATGGATTTGTTACTAATAGGGTAAAAAGTTTTGAATTTGTGAATAAAATTAATCTTATAAATAAATTTATAATATTTATAATTTATAGAAGTAATTAAAGGTCATGGTCTTGGGGTAACTATGTGGTAAGGATGCGTAAATATTTTCATAATTTGATTCATTAAAATATAGGGTTAATAAAATAATAAATACGTATATTTGAATTAAGGAGACTGAAATTTCTAAAATAAATAATATGTTTTGAATTAAAATTGTAAAAGGTATCCAAATTAGAAATTTTCTAACAGTTGAGCCTAATAAAGATAGTAGAAGATGCCCTGCTAGTATATTAGCTGTTAATCGAATAGTTAATGTTCAGGGTCGAATAATGTTTCTAATTGTTTCAATTAATACTATAAAATTTATTAATATAAAGGGGGTATTTCTTGGTACTAGATGAATAAATATTTTTTTAGCATTGATAGTCCACCCAAAAATTATAAATCTAATTCATATAAATAATGATATAGGTAAATTAATTGATACATGTCTTGAAGGGGTAAAAATGTATGGGAATAATCCTAAAAAATTAAAAAATAGGATTATAAATATAAGTCTGTTAAAGATTAGTAAATTTTTAGTATGGTTTTTTTTTGCCAAGATTTTAAATTCTGAGTGTAAAAATTTTAAATATATGTTTCAAAATGTTTGAAACAATATAGTGAATTTAGAACTCAAAATTTTATTGGGATAAAAATGAATGGCAGTGTAAGTCTAAATCAATTTAATGATAAATTATTTCTTGTCGATGGGTCAAAAATAGAAAATAAGTTTGATATCATTTATCATATATTTGTTCAATTATTCAGGTAAAATTTTTTTATTGTCAATAATTTTATTTTATTAATGTTGATAAAATAAATATTGCAAAGTATAATAATTAATAAGATTAGAATAGTTAAATATAAAGATGATCAGTGAAGGGGTATTATTTGAGGGATGAAATGTATATATATTTTCATAAGAAGGTAAGTTTTTAATTTGATTAAAAATCAAATTATATTTATTTTATTTTATGACAAAAATATTATTTTGTAATAATTTTAAAATGACAATTTAATGTTATAGATTTAACTAATTTTTATTAGGTTTATTTAATCATTAGAAGTAATTTATTACTATAATTTGATTTAAAATATCAATTCTTTTGTCAGACATCTAATGATTTGATTTAATTAAATATTATATGAGAAGGTTAAAATTTAATTTTGGTTGTTAATTCAATTAATGAAGTTTGAATAATTAGTTCTTTCCACAACAATTGGCATAAATCTGTGATTAGCTCCGCAGATTTCAGAACATTGTCCGAAAAATACTCCAGGTCGATTAGTAATTAAATTTATTTGGTTAATTCGCCCTGGTACTGAGTCTATTTTTAAGCCTAAAGACGGAACAGTTCAAGAGTGAATTACGTCGTTTGATGTTGTTAATATTCGAATTAGTGTATTGGATGGAATAATTATTCGATTATCTACGTCTAGGAGACGAAAAATGTAAATATTATTTAAATCTTTATCTATATAGGAGTCAAAATTTAAATTATTAAATTCTGGGTATTCATAGGATCAATATTATTGGTGCCCAATTGATTTAATTGTTAAGTATACGGGTATTCATAGTTCATCAATAAAATATAGGGTTTTCAAAGAAGGAAGTGCAATTACTCCTAAAATTATTATTAGGAGTAAAGTTCATACAATTTCAATATGATGATTTTTAAGTAAAAATCGATTGATAAATTTATTAGTAAAAATATCTAATATAATTATTAGAGTTAATGAAGAGATTATAATTATTATAATTATTGTGAAGTTGTGAAAAAGATTTAAATTATCGGCATATGGCGAATTGGGGTCTTGGAAATTAATTATTTTTCAATGGGACATTTTCAATAAAAATATTAAATTTTATAAATGAATCTTAAATTCATGCACTAATCTGCCATATTAAGATTTGTTTTTAATAATTAGAGGAATAGAGAGGAATGAGTGGTCTTTTGGGGAAAAGTTTTGGGGTCATTCTAGTGATGATTGATTAAATTTAAATATAGCTAGACGTTTAGTTATAAATCTCTCCAATATAATAAACAAGAGTAAAATTATTCTTTTGAATGAAATTATTGAGCCAATAGATGATAATAAATTTTCACAGTAGTAGGAATCCGGGTAATCTGAATAACGTCGAGGTATTCCTATCATTCCTAAAAAATGCTGATGGAAAAAAGTTATATTTACCCCAATAAATATTATATAAAATTGAGTTTTAAGATAAAATTGATTTAGGGTAAATCCTGTGAATAAAGGGAATCAATGAATTAATGAAGCAATAACAGAAAATACTGCTCCTATTGACAGTACATAGTGGAAATGAGAGACAACATAGTATGTATCATGTAGTATAATATCAATAGATGAGTATGATAATATAATTCCTGTTAATCCTCCTATTGTAAATAAAAAAATAAAGCCAAATTATCAAATAATAGAAGGATTAATAATAAGTTTTGACCCGTAGTACGTAGCTAGTCATCTAAATACTTTGATTCCTGTGGGAATTGCAATGATTATAGTTGCCGAAGTGAAATAAGCTCGTGTGTCTACATCTAAGCCTACTGTGAATATGTGATGTGCTCACACAATAAATCCTAGAAATCCAATTCCGAGTATTGCATAAACTATCCCTAGGTTGCCAAAAGTTTCCTTTTTCCCTCTTTCATTGAAAATGATATGGGAGATTAATCCAAACCCGGGTAAAATTAAAATATAGACTTCAGGATGCTCAAAAAATCAAAATAAATGTTGAAATAAAATTGGGTCCCCTCCCCCAGTAGGATCAAAGAAGGAAGTATTTAAATTTCGGGCTATTAATAACATAGTAATAGCTCCGGCTAATACAGGTAGTGAGAGAAGAAGTAAAATTGTAGTAATTTATACTGACCAAGCAAATAAGGATATTTGATCGAATTTTAAAGCATTAATTTTATTTTTAAGAATTGTAACAATAAAATTAATTGATCCTATAATTGAAGAGATACCTGCAATATGCAAAGAAAAAATTATTAAGTCTATAGATGAAGATGGGTGATAAAGATTTGATGACAAAGGAGGGTAGATTGTTCATCCAGTTCCCGAGCCTGGGAATAATAGTGTTGTAAGAATTAAAAGTAATAATGAAGGGGGGATTAGTCACAATCTTATATTATTTATTCGGGGAACTGCTGTATCAGGGGATCCCATTATTAAGGGAATTATTCAGTTTCCGAATGCTCCGATTATAAATGGTAAAACTATAAAGAAAATTATTACAAAAGCATGTGATGTTACAATTGAGTTATAAATTTGGTCGATATTAATTCAAGTTCCTGGCCTATTTAATTCTATTCGAATTAGTATCCTTAAAGAAGAATCAATTATACCAGATCATATAGCTGATATGAAATATAATATCTCAATATTTTTGTGATTTGTTGAATACATATATTAATTATGCTAAAAATTAATATAACCAGTAGATCATACATATAAATATAAATATTAAAAAAGTTATAAATAGATAATAGTTTAGAAAATTAAGGTTAATTTAGTTATATATTTTTTATTTAATTGAAGGGAAAAAATATTATATAAGAAGGATATGTTTAAATAATTTCATGATGTAATTAATCTTATAAAAAGATATACAATTATTAAAAGTATAAATTTTATTCTTGAATTTATTAATGTTTCGAGGACGATTCATTTCAGTATAAAGAGTGCTATAGGTGGGAAATTTGTGTACATAATAATTATTGAATATAAAAAAATTTTTCTTTTATTAGAGGTTAATATATTAAATAAGGAAGAAGAATTAATCTTTATTATTTTAAATATAAAAATTATAATTGAAGAAATTATTGAATATAAAATGAAATATGTTAAAAATGTATATTTGTTAATTATTAATAAAATAACTATAACAGATGTTTGTATAACAGATGAATATCCTATAATTATTTTGATTGTTTTTTTATTTAAGCAAATGATAGGGGCAATAATTACATTAATTAGGCAAATAAAATAAATTTCATTATTAAATTTTAATACGAGTTCTATAATAATTATAGGGATTAGTTTTATTAAAGTTGTTATAAAGAATAGATTAATTCAATTTAATGAATAAATTAAAGAAATGAATCGACCATTTAAAGAGTACATCCCAATTTTAAAAATAAATGATTAAAAAATAATTATTATAAATAAATAATTAGATTTATTTCCGATTATGTGTAAATTATTATATACAGTAAATATGATAAAGAAAATTCTTCTGGGGGCTAAAGAGATTAAAAAATATATTAAATATGTATTTAGAGTATTAGTGTATAATTTAACTATAGCTCAAATGATTTATAATAGAAATTATAACTATTACAATCATTTAATCGAAACGGAGAAACGGAGAAACGGAGAAACGGAGAAACGGAGAAACGGAGAAACGGAGAAACGAAGAAACGGAGAAACGAAGAGAGAAACGGAGATTCGAAGAAAGAAACGGAGAAACGAAGAAAGAAACGGAGAAACGAAGAAATAAACGGAGAAACGAAGAAATAAACGGAGAAACGAAGAAAGAAACGGAGAAACGAAGAAAGAAACAGAGAAACGAAGAAATAAACCGAGAAACGGAGAAGGAAACGAAGAAACGAAGAAATAAACGGAGAAACGAAGAAAGAAACGGAGAAACGAACAAAGAAACGGAGAAACGAACAAAGAAACGGAGAAACGGAGAAATAAATGCAGAAACGATGAATGAAACGGAGAATCGGAGAAATAAATGGAGAAACGAACAGAAAACGGTGAAACGGAGAAACGGAGAAATGGAAAAACCGAGAAACGGAGAAACGGAGAAACGGAGAAACGGAGAAACGGAGAAACGGAGAAACGGAGAAACAGAGAAACCGAGAAACGGAGAAACCGAGAAACGGAGAAACGGAGAAACGGAGAAACCGAGAATCGGAGAAACCAAGAAACGGAGAAACCGAGAAACGGAGAAACCAAGAAACGGAGAAACCGAGAAACGGAGAAACGGAGAAACCGAGAAACGGAGAAACCGAGAAACGGAGAACCGGGGAAACTGAGAAACAGAGAAACGGAGAAACCGAGAAACGGAGATACGGAGAAACGGAGAAACCGAGAAACGGAGAAACGTTTCCTTGTTCATTTCTCCGTTTCTTTGTTCGTTTCTCCGTTTCTTTCTTTGTTTCTCCGTTTCTTTCTACATTTCTCCGTTTAATTCTTCGTTTCTCCATTCATTCCTCGTTTCTGCGTTTCTTTGTTTGTTTCTCTGTTTCTTTCTTCGTTTCTCCGTTTCTTTCTCCGTTTCTCCGTTTCTCCGTTTCGATTAAATGATTATAATATTTATAATTTTTATTATAAATCATTTGATCTATAGTTAAATTAGACACTAATACTCTAAATACAAATTTAATATATTTTTTGATCTCTTTAACCTCCAGAAGAATTTTATTTATACTATGTACTATATACAATAATTTACACAGAATCGGAAATAAATATAATTATTTATTTATTATAATTTTTTTTTTCACTTATCTTAAAAATTGGGATGTACTCTTTAAATGTTCGATTCATTTCTTTAATTTATTCATTAAATTGAATTAATCTATTCTTTATAATAACTTTAATCAAATTAATCCCTATAATTATTATAGAACTCATATTAAAATTTAATAATGAAATTTATTTTATTTGCCTAATTAATATAATTATTGCCCCTATCATTTGCTTAAACAAAAAATCAATCAAAATAATTATAGGATTTTCATCTGTTATACAATCATCTATTATAGTTAGTTTATTAATAACTAACAAAAATACATTTTTAACATATTTCATTTTATATTCAATAATTTATTTAATTTTAATTTTTATATTTAAAATAATAAAGATTAACTCTTCTTCCTTATTTAATATATCAACCTCTAATAGAAGAAAAACTATTTTATACTCAATAATTATTATGTACACAAATTTCCCACCTATAGAACTCTTTACACTGAAATAAATCGTCCTAGAAACATTAATAAATTCAAGAATAAAATTTACCGTGGAAGGTTTAATTTTACATTTATTCGAAAGATGAAACATACAAAAGTTTGTACAAAAGTATTTATTTATTCTGTCGCACGGTAGGGAATATCATACAAATGGAAATACTTATCTCTAATGTCGGTAAATTGTACTTGTCGTGCCATCTATTTGTGGAAATTAGAACAATTCCTCGACAAACTTGAGCGTTTCTCCGCCAGGTGTTTTCGCCCCTTAAATGTAGTTTAACACTTTCTCCAATAGATGGCGACCCATGTAATTACCACGTTACAGGGATTTGTAATTGCGGGTTCAGAATATATAGTATTTACATACATACAAACTATAATTCCGATATGTAGAGAAATATTCATTTATTTTATCCCACGGCTTCTTCGATCGTATTTGTTCGATCTAACCAAATATTTCTAGAAATTGATGGCTTTTTATACCGAAACATTGTCAAAAATTGTTTAATCTACGGTCCAACGACGGTTGTTAATAATTATTATAAATAAATGTCAACATATTGCGAAGTCTGCGAAGGCGAACGGTTTCAGTGAATGTTTGTTCATTTCAGCGATTGTTATTAACATTTACGCATGTTCCCTATATTGATCGAACAATGTGCATCTTATTTATGTATTGCAATTAATTAAGAAACTTATCGAGATTGATTTTGATCGAGACTCCACGTTAAAACGTGTTTCGTAAAGTTTTATGTCACGAAAGGAACAAATGTTCATTAGATACATTAATTTAACATTTGTTTAATTCTTATAATTTACACAATACGCGTAGAAGTGGTATTTTTTACACAAAAGTGCCAAAATTCTATTAATCGCTTTTTTAGATAGAAAAATCACCGCGATAAATACTTGTGAATCGATAATCGATACCTGTAGCCTTGAGAATGTCAGTTGGATCTCAAGGAAAAATTCCTTCGCGAACAACGAATATTTCAACGAAATGATATTTTAAGCCATTATTTATACTAGGACATTGTTAATAATTGTCTAGTGTATGATCCTACGACGGTTGTTAATATTTATGATAAACAAACGTCAAGATATTGCGAAATCTTCGAGGGGCGAATGGTTTCGGTTAATGTTTGTTCATTTCAGCGATTGTTATTAACATTTACGCATGTTCCCTATATTGATCGAACAATCTGCATCTTATTTATGCATTAAAAATGATTGATTCGCCTCTAGCAATTGATTTTGATCGAACTTCAAAGTAAAGAGATGATTCTTAAAGTTTTAAACATTGAAAGTAATAATTGTCTATGAGATATATCAATTTAACATTTGATTAATACATGAAGAATCAAAATTTTAGGTAAAATAAATGAATAAAAAATAATCATTATAAATAAATAATTAGATTTATTTCCGATTATCTGTAAATTATTATATACAGTAAATAGTATAAATAAAATTCTTCTGGAGCTTAAACAGATTAAAAAATATATTAAATATGTATTTAGAGTATTAGTGTAGAATTTATCTATAGCTCAAATGATTTATAATAGAAATTATAACTATTATAATCATTTAATCAGAATAAATGTAGAAATAAATGGAGAAACGGAGAAAGAAACGGAGAAACGATGAAAGAAACGGAGAAACGAAGAAAGAAACGGAGAAACGAACAAAGAAACGGAGAAACGAACAAAGAAACGGAGAAACGAACTAAGAAACGGAGAAACGAACAAAGAAACGGAGAAGCGAACAAAGAAACGGAGAAACGAACAAAGAAACGGAGAAACATTTCTCCGTTTCTCCGTTTCTCCATTTCTCGCTTTCTCCGATTCTCGGTTTCTCCGTTTCTCCATTTATTTCTCCGATACTCCGTTTCATTCTTCGTTTCTCCGTTTCTTTCTTCGTTTCTTTCTTTGTTTCTCCGTTTCTTTGTTCGTTTCTCCGTTTCTTCGTTTCTCCGTTTCTTTCATCGTTTCTCCGTTTCTTTCTCCGTTTCTCGGTTTATTTCTTCGTTTCTCCGTTTCTTTCTCGGTTTCTCGGTTTATTTCTACGTTTCTCCATTTATTTCTCCGTTTCTTTGTTCGTTTCTTCGTTTCATTCTTCGTTACTCCGTTTCTTTGTTCGTTTCTCCGATTCTTTGTTCGTTTCTCCGTTTCCTTGTTCGTTTCTCCGTTTATTTCTTCGTCTCTCCATTTATTTCTCCGCTTCTTTCTTCGCTTCTCCGTTTCTTTGTTCGTTTCTCCGTTTCATTCTTCGTTTCTCCGTTTCTTTCCTCGTTTCTCTGTTTCTTCTTCGTTTCTCCGTTTCTTTGTTCGTTTCTCCGTTTCTTTCTTCGGTTCTTCGTTTCTTTCTTCGTTTCTCGGTTTATTTCTTCGTTTCTCCGTTTCTTTCTTCGACTCTCCGTTTCTTTCTTCGTTTCTCTGTTTATTTCTTCGTTTCTCCATTTATTCCTCCGTTTCTCCGTTTCTTTCGCCCTTTCTCCGTTTCTTTATTCGTTTCTAGGTTTCTTTTTCCGTTTCTCGGTTTATTTCTTCGTTTCACCATTTATTTCTCCGTTTCTTTCTTCGTTTCTCCGTTTCTTTCTTCGTTTCTCTGTTTCTTTCTTCGTTTCTCCGTTTCTTTGTTCGTTTCTCCGTTTCTTTGTTCGTTTCTCCGTTTCTATCTTCGTTTCTCCGTTTCTTTGTTAGTTTCTCCGTTTATATCTTCGTTTCTCCATTTATTTCTCGGTTTCTCCGTTTATTTCTTCGTTTCTCCATTTATTTCTCCGATTCTCCGTTTCTCCGTTTCTTTCTTCGTTTCTCTGTTTCTTCTTCGTTTCTCCGTTTCTTTGTTCGTTTCTCCGTTTCTTTCTTCGTTTCTCCGTTCCTTTCTTCGTTTCTCCGTTTAATTGTTCGTTTCTCCGCTTCTTTGTTCGTTTCTCCGTTTCTTTGTTCGTTTCTCCGTTTCTTCGTTTCTTTCTTCGTTTCTCAGCTTCTTTCATCGTTTCTCCGTTTCTTTCTTCGTTTCTCCGTTTCTTTCTTCGATTCTCAGTTTCTTTCTTCATTTCTGCGTTTCTTTCTTCGTTTCTCCGTTTCTTTCTTCGTTTCTCCGTTTCTTTGTTCGTTTCTCCGTTTCTTTCTTCGGTTCTTCGTTTCTTTCTTCGTTTCTCGGTTTATTTCTTCGTTTCTCCGTTTCTTTCTTCGACTCTCCGTTTCTTTCTTCGTTTCTCCGTTTATTTCTTCGTTTCTCCATTTATTCCTCCGTTTCTCCGTTTCTTTCGCCCTTTCTCCGTTTCTTTATTCGTTTCTAGGTTTCTTTTTCCGTTTCTCGGTTTATTTCTTCGTTTCTCCATTTATTTCTCCGTTTCTTTCTTCGTTTCTCCGTTTCTTTCTTCGTTTCTCTGTTTCTTTCTTCGTTTCTCCGTTTCTTTGTTCGTTTCTCCGTTTCTTTGTTCGTTTCTCCGTTTCTATCTTCGTTTCTCCGTTTCTTTGTTAGTTTCTCCGTTTATATCTTCGTTTCTCCATTTATTTCTCCGTTTCTCCGTTTATTTCTTCGTTTCTCCATTTATTTCTCCGATTCTCCGTTTCTCCGTTTCTTTCTTCGTTTCTCTGTTTCTTCTTCGTTTCTCCGTTTCTTTGTTCGTTTCTCCGTTTCTTTCTTCGTTTCTCCGTTCCTTTCTTCGTTTCTCCGTTTCATTGTTCGTTTCTCCGCTTCTTTGTTCGTTTCTCCGTTTCCTTGTTCGTTTCTCCGTTTCTTCGTTTCTTTCTTCGTTTCTCAGCTTCTTTCTTCGTTTCTCCGTTTCTTTCTTCGTTTCTCCGTTTCTTTGTTCGTTTCTCCGTTTCTTTCTTCGGTAATTCGTTTCGTTCTTCGTTTCTCAGTTTCTTTCTTCGTTTCTCCGTTTCTTTCTTCGTTTCTCCGTTTCTTTCATTTTTTCTCCGTTTATTTCTTCGTTTCTCGGTTTCATTCTTCGTTTCTGCGTTTCATTGTTCGTTTCTCTGTTTCTTTCTTTGTTTCTCCGCTTCTTTCTCCGTTTCTCGGTTTATTTCTTCGTTTCTCTGTTTCTTTCTTCGTTTCTCCGTTTCTTTCTTCGTTTCTCCGTTTCTTTCTTCGTTTCTCCGTTTCTTTCTTCATTCCTCGTTTCTTTCTTCGTTTCTCCGTTTCTTTCTTCGTTTCTCCGTTTCTTTTATCGTTTCTTCGTTTATTTCTTCGTTTCACCATTTATTTCTCCGTTCCTTTGTTCGTTTCTCCGTCTCTTTGTTCGTTTCTCCGTTTCTTTCTTCGTTTCTCTGTTTCTTTGTTCGTTTCTCCGTTTCACCATTTATTTCTCCGTTTCTTTCTTCGTTTCTCCGTTTCTTTCTTCGTTTCTCCGTTTCTTTCTTCGTTTCTCGGTTGCTTTCTTCGTTTCTCCGTTTCCTTGTACGTTTGTCCGTTTATTTCTTCGTTTGTCCATTTATTTCTCCGTTTGTCCGTTTCTTTCTTTGTTTCTCCGTTTCTTTCTTTGTTTCTCCGTTTCTTTGTGCGTTTCTCCGTTTCTTTCTTCGTTTCTCCGTTTCTTTGTTCGTATCTCCGTTTCTTTCTACGTTTCTCCGTTTCTTTCTTCGTTTCTCCGTTTCTTTCTTCGTTTCTCCGTTTCCTTGTTCGTTTCTCCGTTTATTTCTTCGTTTCACCATTTATTTCTCCGTTTCTTTCTTCGTTTCTCCGTTTCTTTCTTCGATTCTCCGTTTCTTTCTTCGTTTCTCCGTTTCTTTGTTCGAATCTCCGTTTATTTCTTCGTTTCTCCGTTTCTTTCTTCGTTTCTCCGTTTCTTTCTTCGTTTCTCCGTTTCCTTGTTCGTTTCTCCGTTTATTTCTTCGTTTCACCATTTATTTCTCCGTTTCTTTCTTCGGTTCTCCGTCTCTTCGTTCGTTTCTCCGTTTCTTTTTCGTTTCTCTGTTTCTTTGTTCGTTTCTCCGTTTCTCGGTTTATTTCTTCGTTTCTCCGTTTCTCCGTTTCTTTCTTCGATTCTCCGTTTCTTTCTTCATTTCTGCGTTTCTTTCTTCGTTTCTCCGTTTCCTTCTTCGTCTCTCCGTTTCTTTCTTCGTTTCTCCGTTTCTTTCTTCGTTTCTCGGTTGCTTTCTTCGTTTCTCCGTTTCCTTGTACGTTTGTCCGTTTATTTCTTCGTTTGTCCATTTATTTCTCCATTTCTCCGTTTCTTTCTTCGTTTCTCCGTTTCTTTGTTCGTTTCTCCGTTTCTTTGCTCGTTTCTCCGTGTCTTTGTTCGTTTCACCGTTTCTTTCTCCGTTTCTTTCTCCGTTTCTCCGTTTCTTTCTCCGTTTCTCGTTCTATTTCTTCGTTTCTCCATTTATTTCTCCGATTCTCCGTTTCGTTCTTCGTTTGTCCGTTTCTTTCTTTGTTTCTCCGTTTCTTTGTTCGTTTCTCCGTTTCTTTCTTCGTTTCTCCGCTTCTTTGTTCGTATCTCCGTTTCTTTCTACGTTTCTCCGTTTCTTTCTTCGTTTCTCCGTTTCTTTCTTCGTTTCTCCGTTTCCTTGTTCGTTTCTCCGTTTATTTCTTCGTTTCACCATTTATTTCTCCGTTTCTTTCTTCGTTTCTCCGTTTCTTTCTTCGTTTCTCCGTTTCTTTCTTCGTTTCTCCGTTTCTTTCTTCGTTTCTCCGTTTCTTTCTTCGTTTCTCCGTTTCTTTGTTCGAATCTCCGTTTCTTTCTACGTTTCTCCGTTTCTTTCTTCGTTTCGCCGTTTCTTTCTTCGTTACTCCGTTTCGTTCTTCGCTTCTCAGTTTCTTTCTTCGTTTCTCCGTTTCCTTGTTCGTTTCTCCGTTTATTTCTTCGTTTCTCCATTTATAGTATTTCTCAGTTTCTTTCTTCGTTTCTCCGATTCTTTCTTCGTTTATACGTTTCTTTCTTCCTTTCTCCGTTTCTTTCTACGTTTCTCCGTTTCTTTCTACATTTTTCCGTTTCTTTCTTCGTTTCTCCGTTTCTTTCTTCGTTTCTCCGCTTCTTTCTTCGTTTCTCCGTTTCGTTGTTCGTATCTCCGTTTCTTTCTACGTATCTCCGTTTCTTTCTTCGTTTCTCCGTTTCTTTCTTCGTTTCTCCGTTTCCTTGTTCGTTTCTCCGTTTATTTCTTCGTTTCACCATTTATTTCTCCGTTTCATTCTTCGTTTCTCCGTTTGGTTCTTCGTTTCTCCGTTTCTTTCTTCTTTTCTCCGTTTCTATCTTCGTTTCTCCGTTTATTTCTTCGTTTCACCATTTATTTCTCCGTTTCATTCTTCGTTTCTCCGTTTGGTTCTTCGTTTCTCCGTTTCTTTCTTCGTTTCTCTGTTTCTTTGTTCGTTTCTCCGTTCCTCGGTTTATTTCTTCGTTTCTCCGTTTCTCCGTTTCTTTCTTCGATTCTCCGTTTCTTTCTTCATTTCTCCGTTTCTTTCTTCGTTTCTCGGTTTATTTCGTCGTTTCTCCGTTTCTTTCTTCGCTTCTCCGTTTATTTCTTCGTTTCTCCATTTATTTCTCCGTTTCTCGGTTTCTTTCTTCGTTACGCCGTTTCTTTCTTCGTTTCTCGGTTTCTTTCTTCGTTTCTCCGATTCTTTCTTCGTTTCTCCGTTTCTTCCTTCGTTTCTCCATTTATTTCTCCGTTCCTTTCTTCGATTCTCCGTTTCTTTCTTCGTTTCTCCGTTTCTTTCTTCGTTTCTACGTTTCTTTCTTCCTTTCTCCGTTTCTTTCTTCGTTTCTGCGTTTCTTTCTTCGTTTCTCCGTTTCTTTCTTCGTTTCTCCGTTTCTTTCATCGTTTCTTCGTTTATATCTTCGTTTCTCCATTTATTTCTCCGTTTCTTTCTTCGTTTCTCCGTTTCATTCTTCGTTTCTCCGTTTCTTTCTTCGTTTCTCGGTTTCTTTCTTCGTTAATCCGTTTCTTTCTTTGTTTCTCCGTTTCTTTCTTCATTTCTCCGTTTATTTCTTCGTTTCTCCGCTTCATTCTTCGCTTCTGCGTTTAATTGTTCGTTTCTCCGTTTCTTTCTTCGTTTCTCCATTTATTTCTCCGTTTCTCCATTTATTTCTACGATTCTCCGTTCCTATCTACGTTTCTCCGGTTATTTGTTCGTGTCTGCATTTATTTCTCCGTTTCTCCGTTTCTTTGTTCCTTTCTTCCTTTCTTTGTTCGTTTCTCCGTTTCTTTCTTCGTTTCTCCGTTTATTTCTCCGTTTCTTCGTTTCTCCGTTTCTTTCATCGTTTCTCCGTTTCTTTCTTCGTTTTTCCGTTTCGTTCTTCGTTTCTCCGTTTCTTTCTTCGTTTCTTCGTTTATTTCTACGTTTCTCCATTTATTTCTTCGTTTCTCCGCTTCTTTCTTCGTTTCTCCGTTTCTTTGTTCGTTTCTCCGTTTCTTTCTTCGTTTCTCCGTTTCAATCTTCGTTTTTCCGATTCTTTCTTCGTTTCACAGTTTCTTTGTTCGTTTCTCCGTTTCTTTCTTCGTTACTCCGTTTCTTTCTTCGTTTCTTCGTTTCTTTCTTCGTTACTCCGTTTCTTTCTTCGTTTCTCCGTTTCTTTCTTCGTTTCTCCGTTTCTTTCTTCGTTTCCCCGTTTATTTTTACGTTTCTCCATTTATTTCTCCGATTCTCCGTTTCTTTCTTCGTTTCTCCATTTCTTTGTTCGTTTCTCCGTTTCTTTGTCCGTTTCTCCGTTTCTTTCTTCATTTCTTTCTCCGTTTCTCGGTCTATTGCTTCGTTTCTCCATTTATTACTCCGATTCTCCGTTTCTTTCTTCGTGTCTCCGTTTCTTTCTTCGTTTCTCCGTTCCTTTGTTCGTTTCTCCGTTTCTTTCTTCGTTTCTCCGTTTCTTTGTTCGTTTCTCCGTTTCTTTCTCCGTCTCTCGGTCTATCTCTTCGTTTCTCCATTTATTTCTCCGATTCTCCGTTTCTTTCTTCGTCTCTCCGTTTCTTTGTTCGTTTCTCCGTTTCTTTCTTCGTTTCTCCGTTTCTTTCTTCGTTTCTCCGTTTCTTTCTTCGTTTCACCGTTTCTTTGTTCGTTTCTCCGTTTCTTTGTTCGTTTCTCCGTTTCTTTCTCCGTTTCTCGGTCTATCTCTTCGTTTCTTCATTTATTTCTCCGATTCTCAGTTTCTTTCTTCGTCTCTCCGTTTCTTTGTTCGTTTCTCCTTTTCTTTCTCCGATTCTACGTTTCTTTCTTCGTTTCTGCATTTATTTCTCCGATTCTCCGTTTCTTTCTTCGTTTCTCCCTTTCTTTCTTCGTTTCTCCGTTTCTTTCTTCGTTTCTCCATTTATTTCTCCGTTTCTCCGTTTATTTCTACGTTTCTCCATTTATTTCTCCGATTCTCCGTTTCTTTCTTCGTTTCTCCGTTTCTTTCTTCGTTTCTCCGTTTCTTTCTTCGTTTCTCCGTTTCTTTCTCCGATTCTACGTTTCTTTCTTCGTTACTCCGTTTCTTTCTTCGTTACTCCGTTTGTTTCTTCGTTTCTCCGTTTCTTTCTTCGTTTCTCCGTTTCTTTCTTCGTTTCACCGTTTCTTTGTTCGTTTCTCCGTTTCTTTCTCCGATTCTACGTTTCTTTCTTCGTTTCTCCGTTTCTTTCTTCGTTTCTTCGTTTCTTTCTTCATTTCTCCGTTTCTTTCTTCGTTTCTCCGTTTCTTCCTTCGTATCATCGTTTCTCCGTTTCTCCGTTTCTCCGTTTCTCCGTTTCGATTATATGGTTATAATATTTATAATTTCTATTATAAATCGTTTGATCTGTGGTTAAATTAGACACTAATACTCTAAATACATATTTAATATATTTTTTAATCTCTTTAGCCTCCAGAAGGATTTTATTTATACTGTTTACTATATATAATAATTTACACACAATCGGAAATAAATCTAATGATTTATTTAGAATAATTATTTTTTTTTCACTTATCTTCAAAATTGGGATGTACTCTTTAAATGTTCGGTTCATTTCTTTAATTTATTCATTAAATTGAATTAATTGATTCTTTATAATAACTTTAATAAAATTAATCCCTATAATTATTATAGAACTCATATTAAAATTTAATAATGAAATTTATTTTATTTGCCTAATTAATGTAATTATTGCCCCTATCATTTGCTTAAACAAAAAAATCAATCACAATAATTATAGGATATTCATCTGTTATACAAACATCTATTATAGTTATTTTATTAATAATTAACAATAATACATTTTTAACATATTTCATTTTATATTCAATAATTTATTTAATTTTAATTTTTATATTTAAAATAATAAAGATTAACTCTTCTTCCTTATTTAATATATTAACGTCTAATAGAAGAAAAATTATTTTATACTCAATAATTATTATGTACACAAATTTCCCACCTATAGCACTCTTTATACTGAAATAAATCGTCCTAGAAACATTAATAAATTCAAGAATAAAATTTACCGTGGAAGGTTTAATTTTACATTTATTCGAAAGATGAAACATACAAAAGTTTGTACAATGGTATTTATTTATTTTATCGCACGGTACGGAATATCATACAAATGGAAATACTTATCTCTAATGTCGGTAAATTGTACTTGTCGCGCCATCTATTTGTGGAAATTAGAACAATTCCTAGACAAACTTGAGCGTTTCTCCGCCAGGTGTTTTCACCCCTTAAGTGTAGTTTAACCCTTTCTCCAATAGATGGCAACCCATGTAATTATCAAGTTACAGGGATTTGTAATTGCGGATTCAGAATATATTTGCATACATACAAACTATAATTCCGATATGTAGCGAAATATTCATTTATTTTATCGCACGGTTTCTTCGATTGTATTTGTTCGATCTAACCAAATACTTCAAGAAATTTATGGCTTTATAGCCATTATTTATACCGGAACATTGTGAAAAATTGTTTAATCTACGGTCCAACGACGGTTGTTAATTATTATGATAAATAATCGTCAAGATATTGCGAAATCTGCGAAGGCGAACGGTTTCGGTGAATGTTTGTTCATTTCCGCCATTGTTACTAACATTTATGTATGTTCCCAATATTAATCGAACAACGTGCATCCTATTTATGCATTGAAAATGATTAAGTACCTCGTAGAATTTAATTTGGATCGAGATTCAAAGTAAAACGTGTTTCGTAAAGTTTTATAGCAGGGAAAGTAACAATTGTTTATTAAATACATCAATTTAACATTTGGTTAATTCTTATAATTTACACAATACGCGTAGTAGTTGCATTTTTTATTGAAAAGCGCTGAAATTCAATTAATCGCTTTTCTAGATACAACAATCATAGCGATGAACGCTTGTGAATCGATCATCGATACGTGTAACCTTGAGAATGTCAGTTTGATCTCAACGAAAAATTCCATCGCGAGCAATGAATATTTCGATGAAATGATATTTTAAGCCTTTATTTATACTAGGGCATTGTTAATAATTATTTAAACTATGGTACTACGACAATTGTTAATAATTATGATAAATAAACATCAAGATATTGCAAAATCTGCGAAGGCGAATAGTTTCGGTGAATGTTTATTCATTTCCGCGAGTTTTACTAACATTCATGCATGTTCCCAATATTAATCGAACAATGGTCATCTTATTGATGCATTACAAATGATTAAGAACTTATAGAAATTAATTTTGATCGAGCTTCGATGTAAAGAGATGATTCTTAAAGTTTTAAAATGAAAAGTGAAGTAATTTATTACTATAATTTGATTTAAAAATTAATTCTTTTGTCAGACATCTAATGATTTGATTTAATTAAATATTATATGAGTAGGTTAAAATTTAATTTTGGTTGTTAATTCAATTAATAAAGTTTGAATAATTAGTTCTTTCCACAACAATTGGCATAAATCTGTGATTAGCTCCGCAGATTTCAGAACATTGTCCGAAAAATACTCCAGGTCGATTAGTAATTAAATTTATTTGGTTAAATCGGCCTGGTACTGAGTCTATTTTTAAGCCTAAAGACGGAACAGTTCAAGAGTGAATTACGTCGTTTGATGTTGTTAATATTCGAATTAGTGTATTGGATGGAATAATTATTCGATTATCTACGTCTAGGAGACGAAAAATGTAAATATTATATAAATCTTTATCTATATAGGAGTCAAAATTTAAATTATTAAATTCTGGGTATTCATACGATCAATATCATTGGTGCCCAATTGATTTGTTTGTTAAGTATACGGGTATTCATAGTTCATCAATAAAATATAGGGATTTTAAAGAAGGAAGTGCAATTACTCCTAAAATTATTATTGGGAGTAAAGTTCGTACAATTTCAATATGATGATTTTTAAGTAAAAATCGATTGATAAATTTATTAGTAAAAATATCTAATATAATTATTAGAGTTAATGAAGAGATTATAATTATTACAATTATTGTGAAGTTGTGAAAAAGATTTAAATTATCGGCATATGGCGAATTGGGGTCTTGGAAATTAATTATTTTTCAATGGGACATTTTTAATAAAAATATTAAATTTTATAAATGAATCTTAAATTCATGCACTAATCTGCCATATTAAGATTTGTTTCTAATAATTAGAGGAATAGAGAGGAATGAGTGGTCTTTTGGGGAAAAGTTTTGGGGTCATTCTAGTGATGATTGATTAAATTTAAATATAGCTAGACGTTTAGTTATAAATCTCTCCAATATAATAAACAAGAGTAAAATTATTCTTTTGAATGAAATTATTGAGCCAATAGATGATAATAAATTTTCGCAGTAGTAGGAATCCGGGTAATCTGAATAACGTCGAGGTATTCCTATCATTCCTAAAAAATGCTGAAGGAAAAAAGTTATATTTACCCCAATAAATATTATATAAAATTGAGTTTTAAGATAAAATTGATTTAGGGTAAATCCTGTGAATAAAGGGAATCAATGAATTAATGAAGCAATAATAGAAAATACTGCTCCTATTGACAGTACATAGTGGAAATGAGAGACAACATAGTATGTATCATGTAGTATAATATCAATAGATGAGTTTGATAATATAATTCCTGTTAATCCTCCTATTGTAAATAAAAAAATAAAGTCAAATTATCAAATAATAGAAGGATTAATAATAAGTTTTGACCCGTAGTACGTAGCTAGTCATCTAAATACTTTGATTCCTGTGGCAATTGCAATGATTATAGTTGCCGAAGTGAAATAAGCTCGTGTGTCTACATCTAAGCCTACTGTGAATATGTGATGTGCTCACACAATAAATCCTAGAAATCCAATTCCGAGTATTGCATAAACTATCCCTAGGTTGCCAAAAGTTTCCTTTTTCCCTCTTTCATTGAAAATGATATGGGAGATAAATCCAAACCCTGGTAAAATTAAAATATAGACTTCAGGATGCTCAAAAAATCAAAATAAATGTTGAAATAAAATTGGGTCCCCTCCCCCAGTAGGATCAAAGAAGGAAGTATTTAAATTTCGGGCTATTAATAACATAGTAATAGCTCCGGCTAATACAGGTAGTGAGAGAAGAAGCAAAATTGTAGTAATTAATACTGACCAAGCAAATAAGGATATTTGATCGAATTTTAAAGCATTATTTTTTATTTTAAGAATTGTAAAAATAAAATTAATTGATCCTATAATTGAAGAGATACCTGCAATATGCAAAGAAATAATTGTTAAGTCTATAGATGAAAATGGGTGATAAAGATTTGATGACAAAGGAGGGTAGATTGTTCATCCAGTTCCCGAGCCTGGGAATAATAGTGTTGTAAGAATTAAAAGTAATAATGAAAGGGGGATTAGTCACAATCTTATATTATTTATACGGGGAAATGCTGTATCAGGGGATCCAATTATTAAGGGAATTATTCAGTTTCCGAATGCTCCGATTATAAATGGTAAAACTATAAAGAAAATTATTACAAAAGCATGTGATGTTACAATTGAGTTATAAATTTGGTCGATATTAATTCAAGTTCCTGGCCTATTTAATTCTATTCGAATTAGTATCCTTAAAGAAGAATCAATTATACCAGATCATATAGCTGATATGAAATATAATATCTCAATATTTTTGTGATTTGTTGAATACATATATTAATTATGCTTAAAATTAATATAACCAGTAGATCATACATATAAATATAAATATTAAAAAAGTTATAAATAGATAATGGTTTAGAAAATTAAGGTTAATTTAGTTATATATTTTTTATTTAATTGAAGGGAAAAAATATAAGAAGAATATGTTTAAATAATTTTATGATGTAATTAATCTTATAAAAAGATATACAATTATTAAAAGTATAAATTTTATTCTTGAATTTATTAATGTTTCTAGGACGATTCATTTCAGTATAAAGAGTGCTATAGGTGGGAAATTTGTGTACATAATAATTATTGAGTATAAAATAATTTTTCTTTTATTAGAGGTTAATATATTAAATAAGGAAGAAGAATTAATCTTTATTATTTTAAATATAAAAATTAAAATTGAAGAAATTATTGAATATAAAATGAAATATGTTAAAAATGTATATTTGTTAGTTATTAATAAAATAACTATAATAGATGTTTGTATAACAGATGAATATCCTATAATTATTTTGATTGTTTTTTTATTTAAGCAAATGATAGGGGCAATAATTAGGCAAATAAAATAAATTTCATTATTAAATTTTAATACGAGTTCTATAATAATTATAGGGATTAATTTTATTAAAGTTATTATAAAGAATAGATTAATTCAATTTAATGAATAAATTAAAGGAATGAATCGTACATTTAAAGAGTACATCCCAATTTTTAAGATAAGTGAAAAAAAAATTGTTATTATAAATAAATAATTAGATTTATTTCCGATTCTGTGTAAATTATTATATATAGTAAATAGTATAAATAAAATTCTTCTGCAGGCTAAAGAGATTAAAAAATATATTAAATATGTATTTAGAGTATTAGTGTCAAATTTAATTATAGATCAAATGATTTATAATAGAAATTATAAATATTCTCCCATATCTCGCGAACGGTTGGCGAACTCGATAAATTCCTATTGCATCTGAAAGCAGAAGCTCGCCCGATTACAACGGTATGTGTATTTTTGCCCTAGGCCATAGTAGTTATTGGTCTCGAATATAAGACTTGCGAAAATTTTGATGGTTTCTCAAGCATTCCTTAACTTCAAACTCCCATATCTCGTGAACGGATTGACGAACTCGAGGAATTCCTACTGCATCTGAAAGTAGGAAATCGCCCCATTACAATGGTGTGTGTACTTTTCCCCTAGGCCATTCCAGTTATTGGTTTCGAGTATCAGAATTGCGAAAATTTTGATGGTTTCTCAACCATCTCTTATCTCCAAACTCCGATATTTCGCGAACGGATTGACGAATTCGAAAAATTTCTGTTGCGTCTGAAAGCAGAAACTCTCCCGATTCGAACGGTATCTGCATTTTTCCCCTAAGCCATTGTAGTTATTGGTTTCGGGTATCAGACTTGCGAAAATTTTGATGGATTCTCAACCATTCCTTAACTTCAAACTCCCATATCTCGCGAACGGATTGACGAACTCAAGAAATTCCTGTTGCATCTGAAAGCAGAAACTCGCCCGATTACAAAGATATGTGTATTTTTCCCCTAGGCCTTTGTAGTTATTGGTTTCGAGTATCAGACTTGCGAAAATTTTGATGGTTTCTCAACCATTCCTTAACATCAAACTCCGGTACCTCGCGAACGGATTGGCGAACTCGAGAAATTCCTGTTGCATCTGAAAGTGGAAACTCGCCGGATTACAATGGCGTGTGTACTTTTCCCCTAGGCCATTCCAGTTATTAGTTTCGAGTATCACACTTGCGAAAATTTTGATGGTTTCTCAACCATTCCTTAACTTCAAGCTGCCATATTTCGCGAACGGATTGCCGAATCCGAAAAATTTCTGTTGCATCAGAAAGTAGAAACTCTCCCGATTACAACGCTATGTGTATTTTTCCTCTAGTCCATTGTAGTTATTGGTTTCGAGTATCAGAATTGCGAAAATTGTGATGGTTTCTCAACCATTCTTTAACTTCAAACTCCCATATCTCTCGAACGGATTGACGAACTCGAAAAATTCCTGTTGCATCTGAAAGTAGATCTCGCCCGATTACAGAGGTATGTGTATTTTTCACCTAGGCCTTTGTAGTTATAGGTTTCGAGCATCAGAATTGCGAAAATTTTGATGGTATCTCAACCATTCCTTAACTTCAAACCCCCATATCTCGAGAACGGATTGACGAACTCGAGAAATTCCTGTTGCATCTGAAAGTAGAAACTCGCCCGATTACAATGGGGTGTGTACTTTTCCCCTAGGCCAGTCCAGTTATTGGTTTCGAGTATCAGACTTGCGAAAATTTTGATGGTTTCTCAACCATTCCTTAATTTCAAATACCCACATCTCTCGAACGGATTGACGAACTCGAAAAATTCCTGTTGCATCTGAAAGTAGAATCTAGCCCGATTACAGAGGTATGTGTATTTTTCACTTAGGCCTTTGTAGTTATAGGTTTCGAGCATCAGAATTGCGAAAATTTTGATGGTTTCTCAACCATTCCTTAATTTCAAACCCCCATATCTCGCGAACGGATTGACGAACTCGAGAAATGCCTGTTGCATCTGAAAGTAGAAACTCGTCCGATTACAATGGTGTGTGTACTTTTCCCCTAGGCCAGTCCAGTTATTGGTTTCGAGTATCAGACTTGCGAAAATTTTGATGGTTTCTCAACCATTCCTTAATTTCAAATACCCACATCTCTTGAACGGATTGACGAATTCGGGAAATTCCTGTTGCACCTGAATGCAGAAACTCGCCCGATTACCATGGTATGTGTATTTTTGCCCTAGGCCATTCCAGTTTTTCGTTTCTAGCATAAGAATTGCGAAAATTTTGATGGTTTCTCAACCATTCCTTAACTTCAAACTCCCATATCTCGCGAACGGATCGACGAACTCGAGAAATTCCTGTTGCATCTGAAAGTAGAATCTCGCCCGATTACAGAGGTATGTGTATTTTTCACCTAGGCCTTTGTAGTTATAGGTTTCGAGCATCAGAATTGCGAAAATTTTGATGGTTTCTCAACCATTCCTTAACTTCAAACCCCCATATCTCGCGAACGGATTGACGAACTCGAGAAATTCCTGTTGCATCTGAAAGTAGAAACTCGTCCGATTACAATGGTGTGTGTACTTTTCCCCTAGGCCAGTCCAGTTATTGGTTTCGAGTATCAGACTTGCGAAAATTTTGATGGTTTCTCAACCATTCCTTAATTTCAAATACCCACATCTCTTGAACGGATTGACGAATTCGGGAAATTCCTGTTGCACCTGAATGCAGAAACTCGCCCGATTACCATGGTATGTGTATTTTTGCCCTAGGCCACAGTGGTTACTGGTTTCGAGTATCAGACTTGCAAAAATTTTGATGGTTCTCAACCATTCCTTAACTTCAAACTCCCATATCTCGTGAACGGATTGACGAACTCGAGAAACTCCTGTTGCCTATGAAAGTAGAAACTCGCCCGATTACTATGGTATGTGTACTTTTCCCCTAGGCCATTCCAGTTTTTCGTTTCTAGCATAAGAATTGCGAAAATTTTGATGGTTTCTCAACCATTCCTTAACTTCAAACTCCCATATCTCGCGAACGGATCGACGAACTCGAGAATTTCCTGTTGCATCTGAAAGTAGAATCTCGCCCGATTACAGAGGTATGTGTATTTTTCACCTAGGCCTTTGTAGTTATAGGTTTCGAGCATCAGAATTGCGAAAATTTTGATGGTTTCTCAACCATTCCTTAACTTCAAACCCCCATATCTCGCGAACGGATTGACGAACTCGAGAAATTCCTGTTGCATCTGAAAGTAGAAACTCGCCCGATTACAATGGTGTGTGTACTTTTCCCCTAGGCCAGTCCAGTTATTGGTTTCGAGTATCAGACCAGCGAAAATTTTGATGGTTTCGCAACCATTCCTTAAATTCAAACTCCCATATCTCGCGAACGGATTGACGAACTCAAGAAATTCCTGTTGCATCTGAAAGCAGAAACTCGCCCGATTACAAAGGTATGTGTATTTTTTCCCTAGGCCTTTGTAGTTATTGGTTTCGAGTATCAGACTTGCGAAAATTTTGATGGTTTCTCAACCATGCCTTAACATCAAACTCCGATACCTCGCGAACGGATTGGCGAACTCGAGAAATTCCTGTTGCATATGAAAGTGGAAACTCGCCGGATTACAATGGCGTGTGTACTTTTCCCCTAGGCCGTTCCAGTTATTAGTTTCGAGTATCACACTTGCGAAAATTTTGATGGTTTCTCAACCATTCCTTAACTTCAAGCTGCCATATTTCGCGAACGGATTGCCGAATCCGAAAAATTTCTGTTGCATCAGAAAGTAGAAACTCTCCCGATTACAACGCTATGTGTATTTTTCCTCTAGTCCATTGTAGTTATTGGTTTCGAGTATCAGAATTGCGAAAATTGTGATGGTTTCTCAACCATTCTTTAACTTCAAACTCCCATATCTCTCGAACGGATTGACGAACTCGAAAAATTCCTGTTGCATCTGAAAGTAGATCTCGCCCGATTACAGAGGTATGTGTATTTTTCACCTAGGCCTTTGTAGTTATAAGTTTCGAGCATCAGAATTGCGAAAATTTTGACGGTTTCTCAACCATTCCTTAACTTCAAACCCCCATATCTCGAGAACGGATTGACGAACTCGAGAAATTCCTGTTGCATCTGAAAGCAGAAACTCGCCCCATTACAATGGTGTGTGTACTTTTCCCCTAGGCCATTCCAGTTATTGGTTTCGAGTATCACATTTGCGAAAATTGTGATGGTTTCTCAACCATTCTTTAACTTCAAACTCCCATATCTCTCGAACGAATTGACGAACTCGAAAAATTCCTGTTGCATCTGAAAGTAGAATCTCGCCCGATTACAGAGGTATGTGTATTTTTCACCTATGCCTTTGTAGTTATAGGTTTCGAGCATCAGAATTGCGAAAATTTTGATGGTTTCTCAACCATTCCTTAACTTCAAACCCCCATATCTCGAGAACGGATTGACGAACTCGAGAAATTCCTGTTGCATCTGAAAGCAGAAACTCGCCCCATTACAATGGTGTGTGTACTTTTCCCCTAGGCCATTCCAGTTATTGGTTTCGAGTATCACATTTGCGAAAATTGTGATGGTTTCTCAACCATTCTTTAACTTCAAACTCCCATATCTCTCGAACGAATTGACGAACTCGAAAAATTCCTGTTGCATCTGAAAGTAGAATCTCGCCCGATTACAGAGGTATGTGTATTTTTCACCTAGGCCTTTGTAGTTATAGGTTTCGAGCATCAGAATTGCGAAAATTTTGATGGTTTCTCAACCATTCCTTAAATTCAAACCCCCATATCTCGCGAACGGATTGACGAACTCGAGAAATTCCTTTGCATCTGAAAGTAGAAACTCGCCCGATTACAATGGTGTGTGCACTTTTCCCCTAGGCCAGTCCAGTTATTGGTTTCGAGTATCAGACTTGCGAAAATTTTGATGGTTTCACAACCATTCCTTAATTTCAAATACCCACATCTCGCGAACGGATTGACGAACTCGAGAAATTCCTGTTGCATCTGAAAGTAGAAACTCGCCCGATTACAATGGTGTGTGTACTTTTCCCCTAGGCCAGTCCAGTTATTGGTTTCGTGTGTCAGACCGGCGAAAATTTTGATGGTTTCGCAACCATTCCTTAAATTGAAACTCCCTTATCTCGCGAACGGATTAACGAAATCAAGAAATTCCTGTTGTATCTGAAAGTAGAAGCTCGCCCGATTACAGAGGTATGTGTATTTTTCACCTAGGCCTTTGTAGTTATAGGTTTCGAGCATCAGAATTGCGAAAATTTTGATGGTTTCTCAACCATTCCTTAACTTCAAACCCCCATATCTCGCGAACGGATTGACGAACTCGATTAATTCCTGTTGCATCTGAAAGTAGAAACTCGCCCGATTACAATGGTGCGTGTACTTTTCCACTAGGCCATTCCAGTTATTCGTTTCTAGCATCAGAATTGCGAAAACATTGATGGTTTCTCAACCATTCCTTATCTTCAAACTCCCATATCTCGCGAACAGAATGACGAACTCGAGAAATTCCTGTTGCATCTGAATGTGGAAACTCGCCCGATTACAAAGGTATGTGGATTTTTCCCCTAGGCCTTTGAAGTTATTGGTTTCGACTATCAGACTTGCGAAAATTTTGATGGTTTCTCAACCATTCCTTAACTTCAAACTCCCATATCTCACGCCCGGATTGACGAACTCGAGAAATTCCTGTTGCATCTGAAAGTAGAAACTCGCCCGATTACAACGGCATGTGTATTTTTCCCCTAGGCCATAGTAGTTATTGGTTTCTAGTATCAGACTGGCGAAAATTGTGATTGTTTCTCAACGATTCCTTAGTTTCAAACTCCCATGTCTCCCGAACGGATTGACGAACTCGAGAAATTCCTGTTGCAACTGATAGCAGCAACTCGCCCGATTACAACGGTATGTGTATTTTTCACTAGGTCTTTGTCGTTATTGGTTTCGAGTATCAGGCTTGCGAAAATTTCGATGGTTTCTCAACCATTCGTGAACTTCAAACTCCCCTTTCTCGCGAACGGATTGACGAACTCGATTAATTCCTGTTGCATCTGAAAGTAGAAACTCGCCCGATTACAATGGTGCGTGTACTTTTCCACTAGGCCATTCCAGTTATTCGTTTCTAGCATCAGAATTGCGATAATTTTGATGGTTTCTCAACCATTCCTTATCTTCAAACTCCCATATCTCGCGAACGGAATGACGAACTCGAGAAATTCCTGTTGCATCTGAATGTGGAAACTCGCCCGATTACAAAGGTATGTGTATTTTTGCCCTAGGCCATAGTAGTTATTGGTTTCGAGTATCAGACCAGCGAGAATTTTGACGGTTTCTCGACCATTCCTTAACTTCAAACTCCCATATCTCGCGAACGGATTGACGAACTCGAGAAATTCCTGTTGCGTGTGAAAGTAGAAACTCGCTCGATTACAACGGTATGCGAATTTTTCCACTAGGCCTTTGTACTTATTGGATTCCAGTATCAGACCAGCGAAAGTTTTGATGGTTTCTCAACCATTCCTTAACTTCAAACTCCCATATCTCGCGAACGGATTGACGAACTCGAGAAATTCCTGTTGCATGTGAAAGTAGAAACTCGCCCGATTACAACGGTATGTGCATTTTTGCCCGAGGCCATTCTACTTATTGTTTTCGAGTATCAGACTTGCGAAAATTTTGATGATTTCTCAACCATTCCTTAACTTCAAACTCCCACATCTCCCGGACGGATTGACGAACTCGAGAAATTCATGTTGCATCTGAAAGTAGAAACTCGCCCGATTACAACGGCATGTGTACTTTTCCCCTAGTACATAGTAGTTATTGGTTTCGAGTATCACACTTGCGAAAATTGTGATGGTTTCTCAACGATTCCTTAGCTTCAAACTCCCATATCTCCCGAACGGATTCACGAACTCGAGAAATTCCAGTTGCAGCTGAAAGTAGAAACTCGCCCGGTTACAAGGGTATGTGTATTTTTGCCCTAGGCCGCAGTAGTTATTGGATTCGAGTATCAGACATGCGAAAATTTTGATGATTTCTCAACCATTCCTTAACTTCAAACTCCCATATCTCGCGAACGCATTGACGAACTTGAGAAATTCCTCTTGTATCTGAAAGTAGAAACTGGCCCGATTACAATGGTTAGTGTACTTTACCCCTAGGCCATTCCAGTTATTGGTTTCTACCATCAGAATTGCAAAAATTTTGATGGTTTCTCAACCATTCCTTAACTTCGATCTCCCATATCTCGCGAACGGAAAGACGAACTCGAGAAATTCCTGTTGCATCTGAAAGTGGAAACTCGCCCGATTACAACGGTATGTGTACTTTACCCCTAGGCCTTTGTAGTTATTGGTTTCGAGTATCAGACTTGCGAAAATTTTGATGGTTTCTCAAGCATTCCTTAACTTCAAACTCCCATATCTCGCGAACGGATTGACGAACTCGAGAAATTCCTGTTGCATCTGACAGCAGAAACTCGCCCGATTACATGGGTACGTGTATTTTTCCCCTAGGCCTTTGTAGTTATTTGTTTCTAGTATCAGACTGGCGAAAATTGTGATTGTTTCTCAACGATTCCTTAGTTTCAAACTCCCATGTCTCCCGAACGGATTGACGAACTCGAGAAATTCCTGTTGCAACTGATAGCAGCAACTCGCCCGATTACAACGGTATGTGTATTTTTCACTAGGTCTTTGTCGTTATTGGTTTCGAGTATCAGGCTTGCGAAAATTTCGATGGTTTCTCAACCATTCGTTAACTTCAAACTCCCCTTTCTCGCGAACGGATTGACGAACTCGATTAATTCCTGTTGCATCTGAAAGTAGAAACTCGCCCGATTACAATGGTGCGTGTACTTTTCCACTAGGCCATTCCAGTTATTCGTTTCTAGCATCAGAATTGCGATAATTTTGATGGTTTCTCAACCATTCCTTATCTTCAAACTCCCATATCTCGCGAACGGAATGACGAACTCGAGAATTTCCTGTTGCATCTGAATGTGGAAACTCGCCCGATTACAAAGGTATGTGTATTTTTGCCCTAGGCCATTGTAGTTATTGGTTTCGAGTATCAGACCAGCGAGAAATTTGACGGTTTCTCGACCATTCCTTAACTTCAAACTCCCATATCTCGCGAACGGATTGACGAACTCGAGAAATTCCTGTTGCGTGTGAAAGTAGAAACTCGCTCGATTACAACGGTATGCGAATTTTTCCACTAGGCCTTTGTAGTTATTGGATTCCAGTATCAGACCAGCGAAAATTTTGATGGTTTCTCAACCATTCCTTAACTTTAAACTCCCATATCTCGCGAACGGATTGACGAACTCGAGAAATTCCTGTTGCATGTGAAAGTAGAAACTCGCCCGATTACAACGGTATGTGCATTTTTGCCCGAGGCCATTCTAGTTATTGTTTTCGAGTATCAGACTTGCGAAAATTTTGATGATTTCTCAACCATTCCTTAACTTCAAACTCCCACATCTCCCGGACGGATTGACGAACTCGAGAAATTCATGTTGCATCTGAAAGTAGAAACTCGCCCGATTACAACGGCATGTGTACTTTTCCCCTAGTACATAGTAGTTATTGGTTTCGAGTATCACACTTGCGAAAATTGTGATTGTTTCTCAACGATTCCTTAGCTTCAAACTCCCATATCTCCCGAACGGATTCACGAACTCGAGAAATTCCAGTTGCAGCTGAAAGTAGAAACTCGCCCGGTTACAACGGTATGTGTATTTTTGCCCTAGGCCATAGTAGTTATTGGATTCGAGTATCAGACATGCGAAAATTTGGATGGTTTCTCAAGCATTCCTTAAATTCAAGCTCCCATATCTCGCGAACGGATTGACGAACTCGAGAAATTCCTGTTGCATCAGATAGCAGAAACTCGCCCGATTACATGGGTACGTGTATTTTTCCCCTAGGCCTTTGTAGTTATTGGTTTCGAGTATCAAACTAGCGAAAATTTTGATGGTTTCTCAACCATTCCTTAACATCAAACTCCCTAATCTCGCGAACGGATTGACGAACTCGAGAAATTCCTGTTGCATCTGAAAGCAGAAACTCGCCCGATTACAAAGATATGTGTGTTTTCCCGCTAGGCCTTTGTAGTTATTGGTCCCGAGTATCAGAATTGCGAAAATTTTGATGGTTTCTCAACCATTCCTTAAATTCAACCTCCCATATCTCGCGAACGGATAGACGAACACGAGATATTCCTGTTGCATCTGAAAGCGGAAACTCGCCCGATTACAAAGGTACGTGGATTTTTCCCCTAAGCCTTTGTAGTTATTGGTCCCGAGTATCAGAATTGCGAAAATTTTGATTGTTTCTCAACCATTCCTTAACTTCAACCTCCCATATCTCGCGAACGGATAGACGAACACGAGAAATTCCTGTTGCATCTGAATGTGGAATCTCGCCCGATTACAAGGGTACGTGTATTTTTCCTCTAGGCCTTTGTAGTTATTGGTTTCGAGTATCAGACTTGCGAAAATTTTGATGGTTTCTCAACCATTCCTTAACTTCAACCTCCCATATCTCGCGAACGGATAGACGAACACGAGAAATTCCTGTTGCATCTGAATGTGGAATCTCGCCCGATTACAAAGGTACGTGTATTTTTCCCCTAGGCCTTTGTAGCTATTGGTTTCGAGTATCAGACTAGCGAAAATTTTGATGGTTTCTCAACCATTCCTTGACTTCAAACTCCCATATCTCGCGAACGGATTGACGAACTCGAGAAATTCCTGTTGCATCTGAAAGCAGAAACTCGCCCGATTACAAAGATATGTGTGTTTTCCCCCTAGGCCTTTGTAGTTATTGGTTTCGAGTATCAGACTGGCGATAATATTGATGGTTTCTCAACCATTCCTTAACATCAAACTCCCTAATCTCGCGAACGGATTGACGAACTCGAGAAATTCCTGTTGCATCTGAAAGTAAAAACTCGCCCGATTACAACGGTATATGTACTTTTCCCCTAGGCCATTCGAGTTACTGGTTTCGAGTATCAGACCAACGAAAATTTTGAAGGTTTCTCAACCATTCCTTAACTTCAAACTCCCTAATCTCGCGAACGGATTGACGAACTCGAGAAATTCCTGTTGCATCTGAAAGTAGAAGCTCGCCCGATTACAACGGTATGTGTATTTTCCCCTAGGCCTTTGTAGTTATTGGTTTCGAGTATCAGACTTGCGATAATTTTGATGGTTTCTCAACCATTGCTTAACTTCAAACTCCCATATCTCGCGAACGGATTGACGAACTTGAGAATTTCCTATTGCATCTGAAAGCAGAAACTCGCCCGATTACTGCGGTACGTGTATTTTCGCCCTAGGCCATAGTAGTTCTTGGTTTCGAGTATCAGACTTGCGAAAGTTTTGATTGTTTCTCAAGCATTCCTTAACTTCAAACTCCCATATCTCGCGAACGGATTGACGAACTCGAGAAATTCCTGTTGCATCTGAAAGCAGAAGCTCGATCGATTACAACCGAATGTGTATTTCTGCCCTAGGCAATAGTAGTTATTGGTTTCGGGTATCGGACTTGCGAAAATTTTGATGATTTCTTAACCATTCCTTAACTTCAAACTCCCATATCTCGCGAACGGATTGACGAACTTGAGAATTTCCTATTGCATTTGAAAGTAGAAACTCGCCCGATTACAACGGTATGTGTATTTTTCCCCTAGGCCTTTGTAGTTCTTGGTTTCGAGTATCAGACTTGCGAAAATTTTGGTGGTTTCTCAAACATTCCTTAACTTCAAACTCCCATATCTCGCGAACGGATTGACGAACTCGAGAAATTCCTGTTGCATGTGAAAGTAGAAACTCGCCCGATTACAACGGGGTGTGTATTTTTCCCCTAGGCCTTTGTAGTTATTGGTTTCGAGTATCAGACTTGCGAAAATTGTGATGGTTTCTCAACGATTCCTTAACTTCAAACTCCCATATCTCCCGAACGGATTGACGAACTCGAGAAATTCCTATTGCAGCTGAAAGTAGAAACTCGCCCGATTACAACGGTATGTGCATTTTTCCCCTAGGCCTTTGTAGTTACTGGTTTCAAGTATCAGACTTGCGAAAGTTTTGATGGTTTCTCAACCATTCCTTAACTTCAAACTCCCATATCTCGCGAACGGAATGACGAACTCGAGAAATTCCTGTTGCATCTGAAAGTGGAAACTCGCCCGATTACAAAGGTACGTGCACTTTTCCCTAGGCCTTTGTAGTTATTGGTTTCGAGTATCAGACTTGCGAAAATTTTGATGGTATCTCAGCCATTCCTTAACTTCAAACTCCCATATCTCGCGAACGGATTGACGAACTTGAGAATTTCCTATTGCATCTGAAAGCAGAATATCGCCCGATTACTGCGGTACGTGTATTTTCGCCCTAGGCCATAGTATTTATTGGTTTCGAGTATCAGACTTGCGAAAATTGTGATGGTTTCTCAACGATTCCTTAACTTCAACCTCCCATATCTCGCGAACGGATAGACGAAAACGAGAAATTCCTGTTGCATCTGAAAGCGGAAACTCGCCCGATTACAAAGGTACGTGCATTTTTCCCCTAGGCCTTTGTAGTTATTGGTTTCGAGTATCAGCCTTGCGAAAGTTTTGATGGTTTCTCAACAATTCCTAAACTTCAAACTCCCTAATCTCGCGAACGGATTGACGAACTCGAGAAATTCCTGTTGCATCTGAAAGCAGAAGCTCGATCGATTACAAACGAGTGTGTATTTCTGCCCTAGGCAATAGTAGTTATTGGTTTCGGGTATCAGACTTGCGAAAATTTTGATGGTATCTCGGCCATTCCTTAACTTCAAACTCCCACATCTCGCGAACGGATTGACGAACTTGAGAATTTCCTATTGCATCTGAAAGCAGAAACTCGCCCGATTACTGCGGTACGTGTATTTTCGCCCTAAGCCATAGTAGTTATTTGTTTCGAGTATCAGACTTGCGAAAATTGTGATGGTTTCTCAACGATTCCATAACTTCAAACTTCTATATCTCCCGAACGGATTGACGAACTCGAGAAATTCCTATTGCAGCTGAAAGTAGAAACTCGCCCGATTACAACGGTATCTGTATTTTTGCCCTAGGCCATAGTAGTTACTGGATTCGAGTATCAGACATGCGAAAATTTTGATGGTTTCTCAACCATTCCTTAACTTCAAACTCCCATATCTCGCGAACGGAATGACGAACTCCAGAAATTCCTGTTGCATCTGAAAGTGGAAACTCGCCCGATTACAACGGTATGTGTATTTTTCCCCTATGCCTTTGTAGTTATTGGTTTCGAGTATCAGACTTGCGAAAATTTTGATAGTTTCTCAAGCATTCCTTAACTTCAAACTCCCATATCTCGCGAACGGATTGACGAACTCGAGAAACTCCTGTTGCATCCGAAAGCAGAAACTCGCCCGATTACAAAGATATGTGTGTTTTCCCCCTAGGCCTGTTTAGTTATTGGTTTCGAGTATCAGACTTGCGATAATTTTGATGGTTTCTCAACCATTCCTTAACATCAAACTCCCTAATCTCGCGAACGGATTGACGAACTCGAGAAATTCCTGTTGCATCTGAAAGTAGAAACTCGCCCGATTACAATTGTATATGTACTTTTCCCCTAGGCCATTCGAGTTACTGGTTTCGAGTATCAGACCAACGAATATTTTGAAGGTTTCTCAACCATTCCTTAACTTCAAACTCCCATATCTCGCGAACGGATTCACAATCCGAGAAATTCCTGTTGCATCTGAAAGTGGAAACTCGCCCGATTACAAAGGTATGCGCATTTTTCCCCTAGGCCTTTGTAGTTATTGGTTTCGAGTATCAGACTTGTGAAAATTTTGATGGTTTCTCAAGCATTCCTTAACTTCAAACTCCCATATCTCACGAACGGAATGACGAACTCGAGAAATTCCTGTTGCATCTGAAAGTGAAAACTCGCCCGATTACAAAGGTACGTGCACTTTTCCCCTAGGCCTTTGTAGTTATTGGTTTCGAGTATCAGACTTGCGAAAGTTTTGATGGTTTCTCAACCATTGCTTAACTTCAAACTGCCATATCTCGCGAACGGATTGACGAACTGGAGAAATTCCTGTTGCATGTGAAAGTAGAAACTCGCCCGATTACAATGGTATGTGTATTTTTCCCCTAGGCCTTTGTAGTTATTGGTTTCGAGTATCAGACTTTCGAAAATTTTGATGGTTTCTCAACCATTCCTTAACTTCAAACTCCCATATCTCGCGAACGGAATGACGAACTCGAGAAATTCCTGTTGCATCTGAAAGTGGAAACTCGCCCGATTACAAAGGTACGTGCACTTTTCCCCTAGGCCTTTGTAGTTATTGGTTTCGAGTATCAGACTTGCGAAAGTTTTGATGGTTTCTCAACCATTACTTAACTTCAAACTGCCATATCTCGCGAACGGATTGACGAACTGGAGAAATTCCTGTTGCATCTGAATGTGGAATCTCGCCCGATTACAAGGGTACGTGTATTTTTCCCCTAGGCCTTTGTAGTTATTGGTTGCGAGTATCAGACTAGCGAAAATTATGATGGTTTCTCAACCATTCCTTAACATCAAACTCCCTAATCTCGCGAACGGATTGACGAACTCGAGAAATTCCTGTTGCATCTGAAAGTAGAAACTCGCCCGATTACAATGGTATATGTACTTTTCCCTTGGGCCATTCCAGTTATTGGTTTCAAGTATCAGACTTGCGATAATTTTGATGGTTTCGCAACCATTCCTTAACTTCAACCTCCCATATCACGCGAACGGATAGACGAACACGAGAAATTCCTGTTGCATCTGAATGTGGAATCTCGCCCGATTACAAGGGTACGTGTATTTTTCCCCTAGGCCTTTGTAGTTATTGGATGCGAGTATCAGACTAGCGAAAATTTTGATGGTTTCTCAACCATTCCTTAACATCAAACTCCCTAATCTCGCGAACGGATTGACGAACTCGAGAAATTCCTGTTGCATCTGAAAGTAGAAACTCGCCCGATTACAATGGTATATGTACTTTTCCCTTGGGCCATTCCAGTTATTGGTTTGGAGTATCAGACCAGCGAAAATTTTGATGGTTTCTCAACCATTCCTTAACTTCAAACTCCCATATCTCGCGAACGGAATGACGAACTCGAGAAATTCCTGTTGCATCTGAAAGCGGAAACTCGCCCGATTACAAAGGTATGTGCATTCGTCCCCTAGGCCTTTGTAGTTATTGGTTTCGAGTATCAGACTTGCGAAAATTTTGATGGTTTCTCAACCATTCCTTAACATCAAACTCCCTAATCTCGCGAACGGATTGACGAACTCGAGAAATTCCTGTTGCATCTGAAAGTAGAAACTCGCCCGATTACAATGGTATATGTACTTTTCCCTTGGGCCATTCCAGTTATTGGTTTCGAGTAACAGACCAGCGAAAATTTTGATGGTTTCTCAACCATTCCTTAACTTCAAACTCCCATATCTCGCGAACGGAATGACGAACTCGAGAAATTCCTGTTGCATCTGAAAGCGGAAACTCGCCCGATTACAAAGGTATGTGCATTTTTCCCCTAGGCCTTTGTAGTTATTGGTTTCGAGTATCAGACTTGCGAAAATTTTGATGGTTTCTCAACCATTCCTTAACTTCAAACTCCCATATCTCGCGAACGGATTGACGAACTCGAGAAATTCCTGTTGCATCTGAAAGTAGAAACTCGCCCGATTAAAATGGTATATGTACTTTTCCCCTAGGCCTTTGTAGTTATTGGTTTCGAGTATCAGACTTGCGAAAATTTTGATGGTTTCTCAACCATTCCTTAACATCAAACTCCCTAATCTCGCGAACGGATTGACGAACTCGAGAAATTCCTGTTGCATCTGAAAGTAGAAACTCGCCCGATTACAATTGTATATGTACTTTTCCCCTAGGCCATTCGAGTTACTGGTTTCGAGTATCAGACCAACGAATATTTTGAAGGTTTCTCAACCATTCCTTAACTTCAAACTCCCATATCTCGCGAACGGATTCACAATCCGAGAAATTCCTGTTGCATCTGAAAGTGGAAACTCGCCCGATTACAAAGGTACGTGCACTTTTCCCCTAGGCCTTTGTAGTTATTGGTTTCGAGTATCAGACTTGCGAAAATTTTGATGGTTTCTCAACCATTGCTTAACTTCAAACTGCCATACCTCGCGAACGGATTGACGAACTGGAGAAATTCCTGTTGCATGTGAAAGTAGAAACTCGCCCGATTACAATGGTATGTGTATTTTTCCCCTAGGCCTTTGTAGTTATTGGTTTCGAGTATCAGACTTTCGAAAATTTTGATGGTTTCTCAACCATTCCTTAACTTCAAACTCCCATATCTCGCGAACGGAATGACGAACTCGAGAAATTCCTGTTGCATCTGAAAGTGGAAACTCGCCCGATTACAAAGGTACGTGCACTTTTCCCCTAGGCCTTTGTAGTTATTGGTTTCGAGTATCAGACTTGCGAAAGTTTTGATGGTTTCTCAACCATTACTTAACTTCAAACTGCCATATCTCGCGAACGGATTGACGAACTGGAGAAATTCCTGTTGCATGTGAAAGTAGAAACTCGCCCGATTACAATGGTATTTGTATTTTTCCCCTAGGCCTTTGTAGTTATTGGTTTCGAGTATCAGACTTACGAAAATTTTGATTGTTTCTCAACCATTCCTTAACTTCAACCTCCCATATCTCGCGAACGGATACACGAACACGAGAAATTCCTGTTGCATCTGAATGTGGAATCTCGCCCGATTACAAGGGTACGTGTATTTTTCCCCTAGGCCTTTGTAGTTATTGGTTGCGAGTATCAGACTAGCGAAAATTATGATGGTTTCTCAACCATTCCTTAACATCAAACTCCCTAATCTCGCGAACGGATTGACGAACTCGAGAAATTCCTGTTGCATCTGAAAGTAGAAACTCGCCCGATTACAATGGTATATGTACTTTTCCCTTGGGCCATTCCAGTTATTGGTTTCAAGTATCAGACTTGCGATAATTTTGATGGTTTCGCAACCATTCCTTAACTTCAACCTCCCATATCACGCGAACGGATAGACGAACACGAGAAATTCCTGTTGCATCTGAATGTGGAATCTCGCCCGATTACAAAGGTACGTGTATTTTTCCCCTATGCCTTTGTAGTTATTGGTTTCGAGTATCAGACTTTCGAAAATTTTGATGGTTTCTCAACCATTCCTTAACTTCAAACTCCCATATCTCGCGAACGGAATGACGAACTCGAGAAATTCCTGTTGCATCTGAAAGCGGAAACTCGCCCGATTACAAAGGTATGTGCATTTTTCCCCTAGGCCTTTGTAGTTATTGGTTTCGAGTATCAGACTTGCGAAAATTTTGATGGTTTCTCAACCATTCCTTAACATCAAACTCCCTAATCTCGCGAACGGATTGACGAACTCGAGAAATTCCTGTTGCATCTGAAAGTAGAAACTCGCCCGATTACAATGGTATATGTACTTTTCCCTTGGGCCATTCCAGTTATTGGTTTCGAGTAACAGACCAGCGAAAATTTTGATGGTTTCTCAACCATTCCTTAACTTCAAACTCCCATATCTCGCGAACGGAATGACGAACTCGAGAAATTCCTGTTGCATCTGAAAGCGGAAACTCGCCCGATTACAAAGGTATGTGCATTTTTCCCCTAGGCCTTTGTAGTTATTGCTTTCGAGTATCAGACTTGCGAAAATTTTGATGGTTTCTCAACCATTCCTTAACATCAAACTCCCAAATCTCGCGAACGGAATGACGAACTCGAGAAATTCCTGTTCCATCTGAAAGTGGAAACTGGCCCGATTACAAAGGTATGTGCACTTTTCCCCTAGGCCTTTGTAGTTATTGGTTTCGAGTATCAGACTTGCGAAAAATTTCGATGGTTTCTCAACCATTCCTTAACTTCAAACTCCCATATCTCGCGAACGGAGTGACGAACTCGAGAAATTCCTGTTGCATCTGAAAGTGGAAACTCGCCCGATTACAACGGTATGTGTACTTTCCCCTAGGCCATTCCAGTTATCGGTTTCGTGTATCAGACCAGCGAAAATTTTGATGGTTTCTCAACCATTCCTTAACTTCAAACTCCCATATCTCGCGAACGGAATGACGAACTCGAGAAATTCCTGTTGCATCTGAAAGTGGAAACTCGCCCGATTACAAAGGTATGTGCATTTTTCCCCTAGGCCTTGTAGTTATTGGTTTCGAGTATCAGACTTGCGAAAATTTTGATGGTTTCTCAAGCATTCTTTAACTTCAAAAGTCCCATATCTCGCGAACGGATTGACGAACACGAGAAATTCCTGTTGCATCTGAAAGCAGAAACTCGCCCGATTACAAAGATATGTGTGTTTTCCCCCTAGGCCTTTGTAGTTATTGGTCCCGAGTATCAGACTTACGAAAATTTTGATTGTTTCTCAACCATTCCTTAACTTCAACCTCCCATATCTCGCGAACGGATAGACGAACACGAGAAATTCCTGTTGCATCTGAATGTGGAATCTCGCCCGATTACAAGGGTACGTGTATTTTTCCCCTAGGCCTTTGTAGTTATTGGTTGCGAGTATCAGACTAGTGAAAAATTTGATGGTTTCTCAACCATTCCTTAACATCAAACTCCCTAATCTCGCGAACGGATTGACGAACTCGAGAAATTCCTGTTGCATCTGAAAGTGGAATCTCGCCAGATTGCAAAGGTATGTGCACTTTTCCCCTAGCCCTTTGTAGTTATTGGTTTCGAGTATCACACTTGCGAAAATTTTGATGGTTTCTCAAACATTCCTTAACTTCAAACTCCCATATCTCGCGAACGGATTGACGAACTTCAGAATTTCCTATAGCATCTGAAAGCAGAAACTCGCCCGATTACTGCGGTACGTGTATTTTCGCCCTAGGCCATAGTAGTTATTGGTTTCGAGTATCAGACTTGCGAAAATTGTGATGGTTTCTCAACGATTCCTTAACTTCAAACTCCCATATCTCCCGAACGGATTGACGAACTCGAGAAATTCCTATTGCAGCTGAAAGTAGAAACTCGCCCGATTACAACGGTATGTGTATTTTTGCCCTAGGCCATAGTAGTTACTGGATTCGAGTATCAGACATGCGAAAATTTTGATGGTTTCTCAACCATTCCTTAACTTTAAACACCCATATCTCGCGAACGGAATGACGAACTCGACAAATTCCTGTTGCATCTGAAAGTGGAAACTCGCCCGATTACAAAGATATGTGTGTTTTCCCCCTAGGCCTTTGTAGTTATTGGTTTCGAGTATCAGACTTGCGATAATTTTGATGGTTTCTCAACCATTCCTTAACTTCAACCTCCCATATCTCGTGAACGGATAGACGAACACGAGAAATTCCTGTTGCATCTGAATGTGGAATCTCGCCCGATTACAAAGGTACGTGTATTTTCCCCCTAGGCCTTTGTAGTTATTGGTTTCGAGTATCAGACTAGCGAAAATTTTGATGGTTTCTCAACCATTCCTTAACATCAAACTCCCTAATCTCGCGAACGGATTGACGAACTCGAGAAATTCCTGTTGCATCTGAAAGTAGAAACTCGCCCGATTACAATGGTATATGTACTTTTCCCCTGGGCCATTCCAGTTATTGGTTTCGAGTATCAGACTTGCGAAAGTTTTGATGGTTTCTCAACCATTCCTTAACATCAAACTCCCTAATCTCGCGAACGGATTGACGAACTCGAGAAATTCCTGTTGCATCTGAAAGTAGAAACTCGCCCGATTACAATTGTATATGTACTTTTCCCCTAGGCCATTCGGATTTACTGGTTTCGAGTATCAGACCAACGAATATTTTGAAGGTTTCTCAACCATTCCTTAAGTTCAAACTCCCATATCTCGCGAACGGATTCACAATCCGAGAAATTCCTGTTGCATCTGAAAGTGGAAACTCGCTCGATTACAAAGGTATGTGCATTTTTCCCCTAGGCCTTTGTAGTTATTGGTTTCGAGTAACAGACTTGCGAAAGTTTTGTTGGTTTCTCAACCATTCCTTAACTTCAAACTCCCATATCTCGCGAACCGAATGAGGAACTCGAGAAATTCCTGTTGCATCTGAAAGTGGAAACTCGCCCGATTACAAAGGTACGTGCACTTTTCCCCTAGGCCTTTGTAGTTATTGGTTTCGAGTATCAGACTTGCGAAAATTTTGATGGTTTCTCAACCATTCCTTAACTTCAAACGCCCATATCTCGCGAACGGATTGACGATCTGGAGAAATTCCTACTGCAGCTGAAAGTAGAAACTCGCCCGATTACAACGGTATGTGTATTTTTGCCCTAGGCCATAGTAGTTACTGGATTCGAGTATCCGACATGCGAAAATTTCGATGGTTTCTCAACCATTCCTTAATTTCAAACTCCCATATCTCGCGAACGGAATGACGAACTCGAGAAATTTCTGTTGCATCTGAAAGTGGAAACTCGCCCGATTACAAAGGTATATGCATTTTTCCCCTAGGCCTTTGTAGTTACTGGTTTCGAGTATCAGACTTGTGAAAATTTTGATGGTTTCTCAAGCATTCCTTAACTTCAAACTCCCATATCTCACGAACGGAATGACGAACTCGAGAAATTCCTGTTGCATCTGAAAGTGGAAACTCGCCCGATTACAATGGTACGTCCACTTTTCCCCTAGGCCTTTGTAGTTATTGGTTTCGAGTAGAAGACTTGCGAAAGTTTTGATGGTTTCTCAACCATTGCTTAACTTCAAACTGCCATATCTCGCGAACGGATTGACGAACTGGAGAAATTCCTGTTGCATGTGAAAGTAGAAACTCGCCCGATTACAATGGCATGTGTATTTTTCCCCTAGGCCTTTGTAGTTATTGGTTTCGAGTATCAGACTTACGAAAATTTTGATTGTTTCTCAACCATTCCTTAACTTCAACCTCCCATATCTCGCGAACGGATAGACGAACACGAGAAATTCCTGTTGCATCTGAATGTGGAATCTCGCCCGATTACAAGGGTACGTGTATTTTTCCCCTAGGCCTTTGTAGTTATTGGTTGCGAGTATCAGACTAGCGAAAATTTTGATGGTTTCTCAACCATTCCTTAACATCAAACTCCCTAACCTCGCGAACGGATTGACGAACTCGAGAAATTCCTGTTGCATCTGAAAGTAGAATCTCGCCCGATTACAATGGTATATGTACTTTTCCCTTGGGCCATTCCAGTTATTGGTTTCGAGTATCAGACCAGCGAAAATTTTGATGGTTTCTCAACCATTCCTTAACTTCAAACTCCCATATCTCGCGAACGGAATGACGAACTCGAGAAATTCCTGTTGCATCTGAAAGCAGAAACTCGCCCGATTACAAAGATATGTGCACTTTTCCCCTAGGCCTTTGTAGTTATTGGTTTCGAGTAGCAGACTTGCGAAAGTTTTGATGGTTTCTCAACCATTGCTTAACTTCAAACTGCCATATCTCGCGAACGGATTGACGAACTGGAGAAATTCCTGTTGCATGTGAAAGTAGAAACTCGCCCCATTACAATGGTATGTGTATTTTTCCCCTAGGCCTTTGTAGTTATTGGTTTCGAGTATCAGACTTACGAAAATTTTGATTGTTTCTCAACCATTCCTTAACTTCAACCTCCCATATCTCGCGAACGGATTGACGATCTGGAGAAATTCCTACTGCAGCTGAAAGTGGAAACTCGGCCGATTACAAAGTAATGTGCATCTTTCCCCTAGGCCTTTATAATTATTGGTTTCGTGTATCAGACTTGCGAAAGTTTTGATGGTATGTCAACCATTCCTTAACTTCAAACTCCCATATCTCGCGAACGGAATGACGAACTCGAGTAATTCCTGTTGCATCTGAAAGTGGAAACTCGCCCGATTACAAAGGTATGTGCACTTTTCCCCTAGGCCTTTGTAGTTATTGGTTTCGAGTATCAGAGTTGCAAAATTTTGATGGTTTCTCAAGCATTCCTTAACTTCAAACTCCCATATCTCGCGAACGGATAGACGAACTCGAGAAATTCCTGTTGCATCTGAAAGCAGAAACTCCCCCGATTGTAAAGATATGTGTGTTTTCCCCTATGCCTTTGTAGTTATTGGTCCCGAGTATCAGACTTGCGAAAATTTTTATGGTTTCTCAAGCATTCGATAACTTCAAACTCCCATATGTCGCGAACGGATTGACGAACTCGAGAATTTCCTATTGCATCTGAAAGTGGAAACTCGCCCGATTACAGAGGTATATGCATTTTTCCCCTAGGCCTTTGTAGTTATTGGTTTCGAGTATCAGACTTGCGAAAATTGTGATGGTTTCTCAACCATTCCGTAACTTCAAACTCCCATACCTGGCGAACGGATTGACGAACTCGAGAATTTTCTATTGTATCTGAAAGCAGAAACTCGCCCGATTACAACGTTATGTGCATTTTTGCCCTAGGCAATAGTAGTTATTGGTTTCGAGTTTCAGACTTGCGAAAATTTTGATGGTTTCTCAAGCATTCCTTAACTTCAAACTCCTATATCTCGCTAACGGATTGACGAACTCGAGAAATTCCTGTTGCATCTGAATGTGGAATCTCGCCCGATTACAAGGGTACGTGTATTTTTCCCCTAGGCCTTTGTAGTTATTGGTTTCGAGTATCAGACTAGCCAAAATTTTGATGGTTTCTCAACCATTCCTTAACATCAAACTCCCATATCTCGCGAACGGATTGACAAACTCGAGAAATTCCTATTGCATCTGAAAGTGGAATCTCGCCCGATTACAGAGGTATGTGCATTTTTCCCCTAGGCCTTTGTAGTTATTGGTTTCGAGTATCAGACTTGTGAAAATTTTGATGGTTTCTCAAGCATTCCTTAACTTCAAACTCCCATATCTCGCGAACGGAATGACGAACTCGAGAAATTCCTGTTGCATCTGAAAGTGGAAACTCGCCCGATTACAAAGGTACGTGCACTTTTCCCCTAGGCCTTTGTAGTTATTGGTTTCGAGTATCAGACATGCGAAAGTTTTGATGGTTTCTCAACCATTGCTTAACTTCAAACTGCCATATCTCGCGAACGGATTGACGAACTGGAGAAATTCCTGTTGCGTGTGAAAGTAGAAACTCGCCCGATTACAATGGTATGTGTATTTTTCCCCTAGGCCTTTGTAGTTATTGGTTTCGAGTATCAGACTTACGAAAATTTTGATTGTTTCTCAACCATTCCTTAACTTCAACCTCCCATATCTCGCGAACGGATAGACGAACACGAGAAATTCCTGTTGCATCTGAAAGTGGAATCTCGCCCGATTACAGAGGTATGTGCATTCTTCCCCTAGGCCTTTGTAGTTATTGGTTTCGAGTATCAGACTTGTGAAAATTTTGATGGTTTCTCAACCATTCCTTAACATCAAACTCCCTAATCTCGCGAACGGATTGACGAACTCGAGAAATTCCTGTTGCATCTGAAAGTAGAAACTCGCCCGATTACAATGGTATATGTACTTTTCCCTTGGGCCATTCCAGTTATTGGTTTCGAGTATCAGACCAGCGAAAATTTTGATGGTTTCTCAACCATTCCTTAACTTCAAACTCCCATATCTCGCGAACGGAATGACGAACTCGAGAAATTCCTGTTGCATCTGAAAGCGGAAACTCGCCCGATTACAAAGGTATGTGCATTTTTCCCCTAGGCCTTTGTAGTTATTGGTTTCGAGTATCAGACTTGCGAAAATTGTGATGGTTTCTCAAGCATTCCTTAACGTCAAACTCCTATATCTCGCTAACGGATTGACGAACTCGAGAAATTCCTGTTGCATCTGAATGTGGAATCTCGCCCGATTACAAGGGTACGTGTATTTTTCCCCTAGGCCTTTGTAGTTATTGGTTTGGAGTATCAGACTAGCCAAAATTTTGATGGTTTCTCAACCATTCCTTAACATCAAACTCCCATATCTCGCGAACGGATTGACAAACTCGAGAAATTCCTATTGCATCTGAAAGTGGAATCTCGCCCGATTACAGTGGTATGTGCACTTTTCCCCTAGGCCTTTGTAGTTATTGGTTTCGAGTATCAGACTGGCGAAAATTTTGATGGTTTCTCAACCATTCCTTAACTTCAAACTCCCATATCTCGCGAACGGAATGACGAACTCGAGAAATTCCTGTTGCATCTGAAAGCGGAAACTCGCCCGATTACAAAGGTATGTGCATTTTTCCCCTAGGCCTTTGTAGTTATTGGTTTCGAGTATCAGACTTGCGAAAATTTTGATGGTTTCTCAACCATTCCTTAACTTCAAACTCCCATATCTCGCGAACGGATTGACGAACTCGAGAAATTCCTGTTGCATCTGAAAGTAGAAACTCGCCCGATTAAAATGGTATATGTACTTTTCCTCTAGGCCTTTGTAGTTATTGGTTTCGAGTATCAGACTTGCGAAAATTTTGATAGTTTCTCAAGCATTCCTTAACTTCAAACTCCCATATCTCGCGAACGGATTGACGAACTCGAGAAATTCCTGTTGCATCTGAAAGTAGAAACTCGCCCGATTACAATTGTATATGTACTTTTCCCCTAGGCCATTCGAGTTACTGGTTTCGAGTATCAGACCAACGATTATTTTGAAGGTTTCTCAACCATTCCTTAACTTCAAACTCCCATATCTCGCGAACGGATTCACAATCCGAGAAATTCCTGTTGCATCTGAAAGTGGAAACTCGCCCGATTACAAAGGTATGTGCATTTTTCCCCTAGGCCTTTGTAGTTATTTGTTTCGAGTATCAGACTTGCGAAAGTTTTGATGGTTTCTCATCCATTCCTTAACTTCAAACTCCCATATCTCGCGAACGGAATGACGAACTCGAGAAATTCCTGTTGCATCTGAAAGTGGAATCTCGCCCGATTACAAAGGTACGTCCACTTTTCCCCTAGGCCTATGTAGTTATTGGTTTCGAGTATCAGACTTGCGAAAATTTTGATGGTTACTCAACCATTCCTTAACTTCAAACGCCCATATCTCGCGAACGGATTGACGATCTGGAGAAATTCCTACTGCAGCTGCAAGTAGAAACTCGCCCGATTACAACGGTATGTGTATTTTTGCCCTAGGCCATAGTAGTTACTGGATTCGAGTATCAGACTTTCGAAAATTTTGATGGTTTCTCAACCATTCCTTAACTTCAAACTCCCATATCTCGCGAACGGATTGACAAACCCCAGAAATTCCTGTTGCACCTGAAAGCAGAAGCTCGATCGATTACAACCGAATGTGTATTTCTGCCCTAGGCAATAGTAGTTATTGGTTTCGGGTATCAGACTTGCGAAAATTTTGATGGTTTCTCAACCATTCCTTAACATCAAACTCCCAAATCTCGCGAACGGAATGACAAACTCGAGAAATTCCTGTTCCATCTGAAAGTGGAAATTCGCCCGATTACAAAGGTATGTGCACTTTTCCCCTAGGCCTTTGTAGTTATTGGTTTCGAGTATCAGACTTGCGAAAAATTTTGATGGTTTCTCAACCATTCCTTAACTTCAAACTCCCATATCTCGCGAACGGAGTGACGAACTCGAGAAATTCCTGTTGCATCTGAAAGTGGAAACTCGCCCGATTACAACGGTATGTGTACTTTCCCCTAGGCCATTCCAGTTATCGGTTTCGAGTATCAGACCAGCGAAAATTTTGATGGTTTCTCAACCATTCCTTAACTTCAAACTCCCATATCGCGCGAACGGAATGACGAACTCGAGAAATTCCTGTTGCATCTGAAAGCGGAAACTCGGCCGATTACAAAGGTATGTGCACTTTTCCCCTAGGCCTTTGTAGTTATTGGTTTCGAGTATCAGACTGGCGAAAATTTTGATGGTTTCTCAAGCATTCCTTAACTTCAAACTCCCATATCTCGCGAACGGATTGACGAACTCGAGAAATTCCTGTTGCATCTGAATGTGGAATCTCGCCCGATTACAAGGGTACGTGTATTTTTACCCTAGGCCTTTGTAGTTATTGGTTTCGAGTATCAGACTAGCCAAAATTTTGATGGTTTCTCAACCATTCCTTAACATCAAACTCCCATATCTCGCGAACGGATTGACAAACTCGAGAAATTCCTATTGCATCTGAAAGTGGAATCTCGCCCGATTACAGTGGTATGTGCATTTTTCCCCTAGGCCTTTGTAGTTATTGGTTTCGAGTATCAGACTTGTGAAAATTTTGATGGTTTTTCAAGCATTCCTTAACTTCAAACTCCCATATCTCGCGAACGGAATGACGAACTCGAGAAATCCTGTTGCATCTGAAAGTGGAAACTCGCCCGATTACAAAGGTACGTGCACTTTTCCCCTAGGCCTTTGTAGTTATTGGTTTCGAGTATCAGACTTGCGAAAGTTTTGATGGCATCTCAACCATTCCTTAACTTCAAACTCCCATATCTCGCGAACGGAGTGACGAACTCGAGAATTTCCTATTGCATCTGAAAGTGGAAACTCGCCCGATTACAACGTTATGTGCATTTTTGCCCTAGGCAATAGTAGTTATTGGTTTCGGGTTCCAGACTTGCGAAAGTTTTGATGGTTTCTCAACCATTCCCTAACTTCAAACTCCCATATCTCGCGAACGGAATGACGAACTCGAGAGATTCCTGTTGCATCTGAAAGTGGAAACTCGCCCGATTACAAAGGTATGTGCACTTTTCACCTAGGCCTTTGTCGTTATTGGTTTCGAGTATCAGACTTGCGAAAGCTTTGATGGTTTCTCAACCATTCCTTAACTTCAAACTGTCATATCTCACGAACGGATTGACGAACTCGAGAAATTCCTGTTGCATCTGAAAGCAGAAACTCGCCCGATTTCAACGGTATGTGCATTTTTGCCCTAGGCCATAGTAGTTATTGGTTTCGAGTATCAGACTTGCGAAAATTGTGATGGTTTCTCAACCATTCCGCAACTTCAAACTCCCATATCTCGCGAACGGATTGACGAACTCGAGAATTTCCTATTGCATCTGAAAGCAGAAACACGCCCGATTACAACGGTACGTGTATCTTTGACCTAGGCCATAGTAGTTATTGGTTTCGAGTATCAGACTTGCGCAAATTGTGATGGTTTCTCAAGCATTCCTTAACTTCAAACTCCCATATCTCGCGAAGGGAATGACGAACTCGAGAAATTCCTGTTTCATCTGAAAGTGGAAACTTGCCCGATTACAAAGGTATGTGCATTTTTGCCCTAGGCCATAGTAGTTATTGGTTTCGAGTACCAGACCGGCGAAAATTTTGATGGTTTCTCAACCATTCCCTAACTTCAAACTCCCATATCTCGCTAACGGAATGACGAACTCGAGAGATTGCTGTTGCATCTGAAAGTGGAAACTCGCCCGATTACAAAGGTATGTGCACTTTTCCCCTAGGCCTTTGTCGTTATTGGTTTCGAGTATCAGACTTGCGAAAATTTTGATGGTTTCTCAACCATTCCTTAACTTCAAACGCCCATATCTCGCGAACGGATTGACGATCTGGAGAAATTCCTACTGCAGCTGAAAGTAGAAACTCGCCCGATTACAACGGTATGTGTATTTTTGCCCTAGGCCATAGTAGTTACTGGATTCGAGTATCAGACATGCGAAAATTTTGATGGTTTCTCAAAGATTCCTTAACTTCAAACTCCCATATCTCGCGAACGGATTGACAAACCCCAGAAATTCCTGTTGCATCTGAAAGTGGAAACTCGGCCGATTACAAAGGTATGTGCATTTTTCCCCTAGGCCTTTATAGTCATAGGTTTCGTGTATCAGACTTGCGAAAGTTTTGATGGTTTCTCAAGCATTCCTTAACTTCAAACTCCCATATCTCGCGAACGGAATGACGAACTCGAGTAATTCCTGTTGCATCTGAAAGTGGAAACTCGCCCGATTACAAAGGTATGTGCACTTTTCCCCTAGGCCTTTGTAGTTATTGGTTTCGAGTATCAGACTGGCGAAAATTTTGATGGTTTCTCAAGCATTCCTTAACTTCAAACTCCCATATCTCGCGAACGGATTGACGAACTCGAGAAATTCTGTTGCATCTGAATGTGGAATCTCGCCCGATTACAAGGGTACGTGTATTTTTACCCTAGGCCTTTGTAGTTATTGGTTTCGAGTATCAGACTAGCCAAAATTTTGATGGTTTCTCAACCATTCCTTAACATTCAAACTCCCATATCTCGCGAACGGATTGACAAACTCGAGAAATTCCTATTGCATCTGAAAGTGGAATCTCGCCCGATTACAGTGGTATGTGCATTTTTCCCCTAGGCCTTTGTAGTTATTGGTTTCGAGTATCAGACTTGTGAAAATTTTGATGGTTTTTCAAGCATTCCATAACTTCAAACTCCCATATCTCGCGAACCGAATGACGAACTCGAGAAATCCTGTTGCATCTGAAAGTGGAAACTCGCCCGATTACAAAGGTACGTGCATTTTTCCCCTAGGCCTTTGTAGTTATTGGTTTCGAGTATCAGACTTGCGAAAGTTTTGGTGGTTTCTCAACCATTCCTTAACTTCAAACTGCCATATCTCGCGAACGGATTGAGGAACTCGAGAAATTCCTGTTGAATGTGAAAGTAAAAACTCGCCCGATTACAACGGTATGTGTATTTTTTCCCCTATGGCTTTGTAGTTATTGGTTTCGAGTATCAGACTTGCGAAAATTTTGATAGTTTCTCAAGCATTCCTTAACTTCAAACTCCCATATCTCGCGAACGGATTGACGAACTCGAGAAATTCCTGTTGCATCTGAAAGTAGAAACTCGCCCGATTACAATTGTATATGTACTTTTCCCCTAGGCCATTCGAGTTACTGGTTTCGAGTATCAGACCAACGATTATTTTGAAGGTTTCTCAACCATTCCTTAACTTCAAACTCCCATATCTCGCGAACGGATTCACAATCCGAGAAATTCCTGTTGCATCTGAAAGTGGAAACTCGCCCGATTACAAAGGTATGTGCATTTTTCCCCTAGGCCTTTGTAGTTATTTGTTTCGAGTATCAGACTTGCGAAAGTTTTGATGGTTTCTCATCCATTCCATAACTTCAAACTCCCATATCTCGCGAACGGAATGACGAACTCGAGAAATTCCTGTTGCATCTGAAAGTGGAAACTCGCCCGATTACAAAGGTACGTCCACTTTTCCCCTAGGCCTTTGTAGTTATTGGTTTCGAGTATCAGACTTGCGAAAATTTTGATGGTTACTCAACCATTCCTTAACTTCAAACGCCCATATCTCGCGAACGGATTGACGATCTGGAGAAATTCCTACTGCAGCTGAAAGTAGAAACTCGCCCGATTACAACGGTATGTGTATTTTTGCCCTAGGCCATAGTAGTTACTGGATTCGAGTATCAGACTTTCGAAAATTTTTGATGGTTTCTCAACCATTCCTTAACTTCAAACTCCCATATCTCGCGAACGGATTGACAAACCCCAGAAATTCCTGTTGCACCTGAAAGCAGAAGCTCGATCGATTACAACCGAATGTGTATTTCTGCCCTAGGCAATAGTAGTTATTGGTTTCGGGTATCAGACTTGCGACAATTTTGATGGTTTCTCAACCATTCCTTAACATCAAACTCCCAAATCTCGCGAACGGAATGACAAACTCGAGAAATTCCTGTTCCATCTGAAAGTGGAAATTCGCCCGATTACAAAGGTATGTGCACTTTTCCCCTAGGCCTTTGTAGTTATTGGTTTCGAGTATCAGACTTGCGAAAAATTTTGATGGTTTCTCAACCATTCCTTAACTTCAAACTCCCATATCTCGCGAACGGAGTGACGAACTCGAGAAATTCCTGTTGCATCTGAAAGTGGAAACTCGCCCGATTACAACGGTATGTGTACTTTCCCCTAGGCCATTCCAGTTATCGGTTTCGAGTATCAGAACAGCGAAAATTTTGATGGTTTCTCAACCATTCCTTAACTTCAAACTCCCATATCTCGCGAACGGAATGACGAACTCGAGAAATTCCTGTTGCATCTGAAAGCGGAAACTCGGCCGATTACAAAGGTATGTGCATTTTTCCCCTAGGCCTTTATAGTTATAGGTTTCGTGTACCAGACTTGCGAAAGTTTTGATGGTTTCTCAAGCATTCCTTAACTTCAAACTCCCATATCTCGCGAACGGAATGACGAACTCGAGTAATTCCTGTTGCATCTGAAAGTGGAAACTCGCCCGATTACAAAGGTATGTGCACTTTTCCCCTAGGCCTTTGTAGTTATTGGTTTCGAGTATCAGACTGGCGAAAATTTTGATGGTTTCTCAAGCATTCCTTAACTTCAAACTCCCATATCTCGCGAACGGATTGACGAACTCGAGAAATTCCTGTTGCATCTGAATGTGGAATCTCGCCCGATTACAAGGGTACGTGTATTTTTACCCTAGGCCTTTGTAGTTATTGGTTTCGAGTATCAGACTAGCCAAAATTTTGATGGTTTCTCAACCATTCCTTAACATCAAACTCCCATATCTCGCGAACGGATTGACAAACTCGAGAAATTCCTATTGCATCTGAAAGTGGAATCTCGCCCGATTACAGTGGTATGTGCATTTTTCCCCTAGGCCTTTGTAGTTATTGGTTTCGAGTATCAGACTTGTGAAAATTTTGATGGTTTTTCAAGCATTCCATAACTTCAAACTCCCATATCTCGCGAACCGAATGACGAACTCGAGAAATCCTGTTGCATCTGAAAGTGGAAACTCGCCCGATTACAAAGGTACGTGCATTTTTCCCCTAGGCCTTTGTAGTTATTGGTTTCGAGTATCAGACTTGCGAAAGTTTTGGTGGTTTCTCAACCATTCCTTAACTTCAAACTGCCATATCTCGCGAACGGATTGAGGAACTCGAGAAATTCCTGTTGAATGTGAAAGTAAAAACTCGCCCGATTACAACGGTATGTGTATTTTTCCCCTATGGCTTTGTAGTTATTGGTTTCGAGTATCAGACTTGCGAAAATTTTGATAGTTTCTCAAGCATTCCTTAACTTCAAACTCCCATATCTCGCGAACGGATTGACGAACTCGAGAAATTCCTGTTGCATCTGAAAGTAGAAACTCGCCCGATTACAATTGTATATGTACTTTTCCCCTAGGCCATTCGAGTTACTGGTTTCGAGTATCAGACCAACGATTATTTTGAAGGTTTCTCAACCATTCCTTAACTTCAAACTCCCATATCTCGCGAACGGATTCACAATCCGAGAAATTCCTGTTGCATCTGAAAGTGGAAACTCGCCCGATTACAAAGGTATGTGCATTTTTCCCCTAGGCCTTTGTAGTTATTTGTTTCGAGTATCAGACTTGCGAAAGTTTTGATGGTTTCTCATCCATTCCTTAACTTCAAACTCCCATATCTCGCGAACGGAATGACGAACTCGAGAAATTCCTGTTGCATCTGAAAGTGGAAACTCGCCCGATTACAAAGGTACGTCCACTTTTCCCCTAGGCCTTTGTAGTTATTGGTTTCGAGTATCAGACTTGCGAAAATTTTGATGGTTACTCAACCATTCCTTAACTTCAAACGCCCATATCTCGCGAACGGATTGACGATCTGGAGAAATTCCTACTGCAGCTGAAAGTAGAAACTCGCCCGATTACAACGGTATGTGTATTTTTGCCCTAGGCCATAGTAGTTACTGGATTCGAGTATCAGACTTTCGAAAATTTTGATGGTTTCTCAACCATTCCTTAACTTCAAACTCCCATATCTCGCGAACGGATTGACAAACCCCAGAAATTCCTGTTGCACCTGAAAGCAGAAGCTCGATCGATTACAACCGAATGTGTATTTCTGCCCTAGGCAATAGTAGTTATTGGTTTCGGGTATCAGACTTGCGAAAATTTTGATGGTTTCTCAACCATTCCTTAACATCAAACTCCCAAATCTCGCGAACGGAATGACAAACTCGAGAAATTCCTGTTCCATCTGAAAGTGGAAATTCGCCCGATTACAAAGGTATGTGCACTTTTCCCCTAGGCCTTTGTAGTTATTGGTTTCGAGTATCAGACTTGCGAAAAATTTTGATGGTTTCTCAACCATTCCTTAACTTCAAACTCCCATATCTCGCGAACGGAGTGACGAACTCGAGAAATTCCTGTTGCATCTGAAAGTGGAAACTCGCCCGATTACAACGGTATGTGTACTTTCCCCTAGGCCATTCCAGTTATCGGTTTCGAGTATCAGACCAGCGAAAATTTTGATGGTTTCTCAACCATTCCTTAACTTCAAACTCCCATATCTCGCGAACGGAATGACGAACTCGAGAAATTCCTGTTGCATCTGAAAGCGGAAACTCGGCCGATTACAAAGGTATGTGCATTTTTCCCCTAGGCCTTTATAGTTATAGGTTTCGTGTATCAGACTTGCGAAAGTTTTGATGGTTTCTCAAGCATTCCTTAACTTCAAACTCCCATATCTCGCGAACGGAATGACGAACTCGAGTAATTCCTGTTGCATCTGAAAGTGGAAACTCGCCCGATTACAAAGGTATGTGCACTTTTCCCCTAGGCCTTTGTAGTTATTGGTTTCGAGTATCAGACTGGCGAAAATTTTGATGGTTTCTCAAGCATTCCTTAACTTCAAACTCCCATATCTCGCGAACGGATTGACGAACTCGAGAAATTCCTGTTGCATCTGAATGTGGAATCTCGCCCGATTACAAGGGTACGTGTATTTTTACCCTAGGCCTTTGTAGTTATTGGTTTCGAGTATCAGACTAGCCAAAATTTTGATGGTTTCTCAACCATTCCTTAACATCAAACTCCCATATCTCGCGAACGGATTGACAAACTCGAGAAATTCCTATTGCATCTGAAAGTGGAATCTCGCCCGATTACAGTGGTATGTGCATTTTTCCCCTAGGCCTTTGTAGTTATTGGTTTCGAGTATCAGACTTGTGAAAATTTTGATGGTTTTTCAAGCATTCCTTAACTTCAAACTCCCATATCTCGCGAACGGAATGACGAACTCGAGAAATCCTGTTGCATCTGAAAGTGGAAACTCGCCCGATTACAAAGGTACGTGCACTTTTCCCCTAGGCCTTTGTAGTTAGTGGTTTCGAGTATCAGACTTGCGAAAGTTTTGATGGCATCTCAACCATTCCTTAACTTCAAACTCCCATATCTCGCGAACGGAGTGACGAACTCGAGAATTTCCTATTGCATCTGAAAGTGGAAACTCGCCCGATTACAACGTTATGTGCATTTTTGCCCTAGGCAATAGTAGTTATTGGTTTCGGGTTCCAGACTTGCGAAAGTTTTGATGGTTTCTCAACCATTCCCTAACTTCAAACTCCCATATCTCGCGAACGGAATGACGAACTCGAGAGATTCCTGTTGCATCTGAAAGTGGAAACTCGCCCGATTACAAAGGTATGTGCACTTTTCACCTAGGCCTTTGTCGTTATTGGTTTCGAGTATCAGACTTGCGAAAGCTTTGATGGTTTCTCAACCATTCCTTAACTTCAAACTGCCATATCTCACGAACGGATTGACGAACTCGAGAAATTCCTGTTGCATCTGAAAGCAGAAACTCGCCCGATTTCAACGGTATGTGCATTTTTGCCCTAGGCCATAGTAGTTATTGGTTTCGAGTATCAGACTTGCGAAAATTGTGATGGTTTCTCAACCATTCCGCAACTTCAAACTCCCATATCTCGCGAACGGATTGACGAACTCGAGAATTTCCTATTGCATCTGAAAGCAGAAACACGCCCGATTACAACGGTACGTGTATCTTTGACCTAGGCCATAGTAGTTATTGGTTTCGAGTATCAGACTTGCGCAAATTGTGATGGTTTCTCAAGCATTCCTTAACTTCAAACTCCCATATCTCGCGAAGGGAATGACGAACTCGAGAAATTCCTGTTTCATCTGAAAGTGGAAACTTGCTCGATTACAAAGGTATGTGCATTTTTGCCCTAGGCCATAGTAGTTATTGGTTTCGAGTACCAGACCGGCGAAAATTTTGATGGTTTCTCAACCATTCCCTAACTTCAAACTCCCATATCTCGCTAACGGAATGACGAACTCGAGAGATTGCTGTTGCATCTGAAAGTGGAAACTCGCCCGATTACAAAGGTATGTGCACTTTTCCCCTAGGCCTTTGTCGTTATTGGTTTCGAGTATCAGACTTGCGAAAGCTTTGATGGTTTCTCAACCATTCCTTAACTTCAAACTCCCATATCTCGCGAACGGAATGACGAACTCGAGAAATTCCTGTTGCATCTGAAAGCGGAAACTCGCCCGATTACAAAGGTATGTGCATTTTTCCCCTAGGCCTTTGTAGTTATTGGTTTCGAGTATCCGACTTGCGAAAATTTTGATGGATTCTCAAGCATTCCTTAACTTCAAACGCCCATATCTCGCGAACGGATTGACGATCTGGAGAAATTCCTACTGCAGCTGAAAGTAGAAACTCGCCCGATTACAACGGTATGTGTATTTTTGCCCTAGGCAATAGTAGTTACTGGATTCGAGTATCAGACATGCGAAAATTTTGATGGTTTCTCAAAGATTCCTTAACTTCAAACTCCCATATCTCGCGAACGGATTGACAAACCCCAGAAATTCCTGTTGCATCTGAAAGTGGAAACTCGGCCGATTACAAAGGTATGTGCATTTTTCCCCTAGGCCTTTATAGTTATAGGTTTCGTGTATCAGACTTGCGAAAGTTTTGATGGTTTCTCAAGCATTCCTTAACTTCAAACTCCCATATCTCGCGAACGGAATGACGAACTCGAGTAATTCCTGTTGCATCTGAAAGTGGAAACTCGCCCGATTACAAAGGTATGTGCACTTTTCCCCTAGGCCTTTGTAGTTATTGGTTTCGAGTATCAGACTGGCGAAAATTTTGATGGTTTCTCAAGCATTCCTTAACTTCAAACTCCCATATCTCGCGAACGGATTGACGAACTCGAGAAATTCCTGTCGCATCTGAATGTGGAATCTCGCCCGATTACAAGGGTACGTGTATTTTTACCCTAGGCCTTTGTAGTTATTGGTTTCGAGTATCAGACTAGCCAAAATTTTGATGGTTTCTCAACCATTCCTTAACATCAAACTCCCATATCTCGCGAACGGATTGACAAACTCGAGAAATTCCTATTGCATCTGAAAGTGGAATCTCGCCCGATTACAGTGGTATGTGCATTTTTCCCCTAGGCCTTTGTAGTTATTGGTTTCGAGTATCAGACTTGTGAAAATTTTGATGGTTTTTCAAGCATTCCTTAACTTCAAACTCCCATATCTCGCGAACGGAATGACGAACTCGAGAAATCCTGTTGCATCTGAAAGTGGAAACTCGCCCGATTACAAAGGTACGTGCACTTTTCCCCTAGGCCTTTGTAGTTATTGGTTTCGAGTATCAGACTTGCGAAAGTTTTGATGGCATCTCAACCATTCCTTAACTTCAAACTCCCATATCTCGCGAACGGAGTGACGAACTCGAGAATTTCCTATTGCATCTGAAAGTGGAAACTCGCCCGATTACAACGTTATGTGCATTTTTGCCCTAGGCAATAGTAGTTATTGGTTTCGGGTTCCAGACTTGCGAAAGTTTTGATGGTTTCTCAACCATTCCCTAACTTCAAACTCCCATATCTCGCGAACGGAATGACGAACTCGAGAGATTCCTGTTGCATCTGAAAGTGGAAACTCGCCCGATTACAAAGGTATGTGCACTTTTCACCTAGGCCTTTGTCGTTATTGGTTTCGAGTATCAGACTTGCGAAAGCTTTGATGGTTTCTCAACCATTCCTTAACTTCAAACTGCCATATCTCACGAACGGATTGACGAACTCGAGAAATTCCTGTTGCATCTGAAAGCAGAAACTCGCCCGATTTCAACGGTATGTGCATTTTTGCCCTAGGCCATAGTAGTTATTGGTTTCGAGTATCAGACTTGCGAAAATTGTGATGGTTTCTCAACCATTCCGCAACTTCAAACTCCCATATCTCGCGAACGGATTGACGAACTCGAGAATTTCCTATTGCATCTGAAAGCAGAAACACGCCCGATTACAACGGTACGTGTATCTTTGACCTAGGCCATAGTAGTTATTGGTTTCGAGTATCAGACTTGCGCAAATTGTGATGGTTTCTCAAGCATTCCTTAACTTCAAACTCCCATATCTCGCGAAGGGAATGACGAACTCGAGAAATTCCTGTTTCATCTGAAAGTGGAAACTCGCCCGATTACAAAGGTATGTGCATTTTTGCCCTAGGCCATAGTAGTTATTGGTTTCGAGTACCAGACCGGCGAAAATTTTGATGGTTTCTCAACCATTCTCTAACTTCAAACTCCCATATCTCGCTAACGGAATGACGAACTCGAGAGATTGCTGTTGCATCTGAAAGTGGAAACTCGCCCGATTACAAAGGTATGTGCACTTTTCCCCTAGGCCTTTGTCGTTATTGGTTTCGAGTATCAGACTTGCGAAAGCTTTGATGGTTTCTCAACCATTCCTTAACTTCAAACTGCCATATCTCCCGAACGGATTGACGAACTCGAGAAATTCCTGTTGCATCTGAAAGCAGAAACTCGCCCGATTTCAACGGTATGTGCATTTTTGGTCTAGGCCATAGTAGTTATTGGTTTCGAGTATCAGACTTGCGAAAATTGTGATGGTTTCTCAACCATTCCGCAACTTCAAACTCCCATATCTCGCGAACGGATTGACGAACTCGAGAATTTCCTATTGCATCTGAAAGCAGAAACACGCCCGATTTCAACGGTATGCGCATTTTTCCCCTAGGCCTTTGTAGTTATTGGTTTCGAGTATCAGACTTGCGAAAGTTTTGATGGTATCTCAACCATTCCTTAACTTCAAAATCCCATATCTCGCGAGCGGAGTGACGAACTCGAGAATTTCCTATTGCATCTGAAAGTGGAAACTCGCCCGATTACAAAGGTATATGCATTTTTCCCCTAGGCCTTTGTAGTTATTGGTTTCGAGTAACAGACTTGAGAAAATTTTGATGGTTTCTCAAGCATTCCTTAACTTCAAACTCCCATATCTCGCGAACGGAATGACGAACTCGAGAAATTCCTGTTGCATCTGAAAGTGGAAACTCGCCCGATTACAAAGGTATGTGCACTTTTCCCCTAGGCCTTTGTAGTTATTGGTTTCGAGTATCAGACTTGCGAAAATTGTGATGGTTTCTCAACCATTCCGTAACTTCAAACTCCCATATCTGGCGAACGGATTGACGAACTCGAGAATTTTCTATTGTATCTGAAAGCAGAAACTCGCCCGATTACAACGTTATGTGCATTTTTGCCCTAGGCAATAGTAGTTATTGGTTTCGAGTTCCAGACTTGCGAAAATTTTGATAGTTTCTCAAGCATTCCTTAACTTCAAACTCCTATATCTCGCTAACGGATTGACGAACTCGAGAAATTCCTGTTGCATCTGAATGTGGAATCTCGCCCGATTACAAGGGTACGTGTATTTTTCCCCTAGGCCTTTGTAGTTATTGGTTTCGAGTATCAGACTAGCCAAAATTTTGATGGTTTCTCAACCATTCCTTAACATCAAACTCCCATATCTCGCGAACGGATTGACAAACTCGAGAAATTCCTATTGCATCTGAAAGTGGAATCTCGCCCGATTACAGAGGTATGTGCATTTTTCCCTTAGGCCTTTGTAGTTATTGGTTTCGAGTATCAGACTTGCGAAAGTTTAGATGGTTTCTCAACCATTCCCTAACTTCAAACTCCCATATCTCGCGAACGGAATGACGAACTCGAGAGATTCCTGTTGCATCTGAAAGTGGAAACTCGCCCGATTACAAAGGTATGTGCACTTTTCCCCTAGGCCTTTGTCGTTATTGGTTTCGAGTATCAGACTTGCGAAAGCTTTGATGGTTTCTCAACCATTCCTTAACTTCAAACTGCCATATCTCACGAACGGATTGACGAACTCGAGAAATTCCTGTTGCATCTGAAAGCAGAAACTCGCCCGATTTCAACGGTATGTGCATTTTTGCCCTAGGCCATAGTAGTTATTGGTTTCGCGTATCAGACTTGCGAAAATTGTGATGGTTTCTCAACCATTCCGCAACTTCAAACTCCCATATCTCGCGAACGGATTGACGAACTCGAGAATTTCCTATTGCATCTGAAAGCAGAAACACGCCCGATATCAACGGTATGTGCATTTTTCCCCTAGGCCTTTGTAGTTACTGGTTACGAGTATCAGACTTGCGAAAGTTTTGATGGTATCTCAACCATTCCTTAACTTCAAACTCCCATATCTCGCGAACGGAGTGACGAACTCGAGAATTTCCGTTGCATCTGAAAGTGGAAACTCGCCCGATTACAAAGGTATATGCATTTTTCCCCTAGGCCTTTGTAGTTATTGGTTTCGAATATCAGACTTGAGAAAATTTTGATGGTTTCTCAAGCATTCCTTAACTTCAAACTCCCATATCTCGCGAACGGAATGACGAACTGGAGTAATTCCTGTTGCATCTGAAAGTGGAAACTCGCCCGATTACAAAGGTATGTGCACTTTTCCCCTAGGCCTTTGTAGTTATTGGTTTCGAGTATCAGACTTGCGAAAATTGTGATGGTTTATCAACCATTCCGTAACTTCAAACTCCCATATCTGGCGAACGGATTGACGAACTCGAGAATTTTCTATTGTATCTGAAAGCAGAAACTCGCCCGATTACAACGTTATGTGCATTTTTGCCCTAGGCAATAGTAGTTATTGGTTTCGGGTTCCAGACTTGCGAAAGTTTTGATGGTTTCTCAACCATTCCCTAACTTCAAACTCCCATATCTCGCGAACGGAATGACGAACTCGAGAGATTCCTGTTGCATCTGAAAGTGGAAACTCGCCCGATTACAAAGGTATGTGCACTTTTCACCTAGGCCTTTGTCGTTATTGGTTTCGAGTATCAGACTTGCGAAAGCTTTGATGGTTTCTCAACCATTCCTTAACTTCAAACCGCCATATCTCACGAACGGATTGACGAACTCGAGAAATTCCTGTTGCATCTGAAAGCAGAAACTCGCCCGATTACAACGGTACGTGTATTTTCGACCTAGGCCATAGTAGTTATTGGTTTCGAGTATCAGACTTGCGCAAATTGTGATGGTTTCTCAAGAATTCCTTAACTTCAAACTCCCATATCTCGCGAAGGGAATGACGAACTCGAGAAATTCCTGTTTCATCTGAAAGTGGAAACTCGCCCGATTACAAAGGTATGTGCATTTTTGCCCTAGGCCATAGTAGTTATTGGTTTCGAGTTCCAGACTTGCGAAAATTTTGATAGTTTCTCAACCATTCCGCAACTTCAAACTCCCATATCTCGCGAGCGGAGTGACGAACTCGAGAATTTCCTATTGCATCTGAAAGTGGAAACTCGCCCGATTACAAAGGTATATGCATTTTTCCCCTAGGCCTTTGTAGTTATTGGTTTCGAGTAACAGACTTGAGAAAATTTTGATGGTTTCTCAAGCATTCCTTAACTTCAAACTCCCATATCTCGCGAACGGAATGACGAACTCGAGTAATTCCTGTTGCATCTGAAAGTGGAAACTCGCCCGATTACAAAGGTATGTGCACTTTTCCCCTAGGCCTTTGTAGTTATTGGTTTCGAGTATCAGACTTGCGAAAATTGTGATGGTTTCTCAACCATTCCGTAACTTCAAACTCCCATATCTGGCGAACGGATTGACGAACTCGAGAATTTTCTATTGTATCTGAAAGCAGAAACTCGCCCGATTACAACGTTATGTGCATTTTTGCCCTAGGCAATAGTAGTTATTGGTTTCGAGTTCCAGACTAGCCAAAATTTTGATAGTTTCTCAAGCATTCCTTAACTTCAAACTCCTATATCTCGCTAACGGATTGACGAACTCGAGAAATTCCTGTTGCATCTGAATGTGGAATCTCGCCCGATTACAAGGGTACGTGTATTTTTCCCCTAGGCCTTTGTAGTTATTGGTTTCGAGTATCAGACTAGCCTAAATTTTGATGGTTTCTCAACCATTCCTTAACATCAAACTCCCATATCTCGCGAACGGATTGACAAACTCGAGAAATTCCTATTGCATCTGAAAGTGGTATCTCGCCCGATTACAGAGGTATGTGCATTTTTCCCCTAGGCCTTTGTAGTTATTGGTGTCGAGTATCACACTTGCGAAAGTTTTGATGGTTTCTCAACCATTCCCTAACTTCAAACTCCCATATCTCGCGAACGGAATGACGAACTCGAGAGATTCCTGTTGCATCTGAAAGTGGAAACTCGCCCGATTACAAAGGTATGTGCACTTTTCCCCTAGGCCTTTGTCGTTATTGGTTTCGAGTATCAGACTTGCGAAAGCTTTGATGGTTTCTCAACCATTCCTTAACTTCAAACTGCCATATCTCACGAACGGATTGACGAACTCGAGAAATTCCTGTTGCATCTGAAAGCAGAAACTCGCCCGATTTCGACGGTATGTGCATTTCTGCCCTAGGCCATAGTAGTTATTGGTTTCGAGTATCAGACTTGCGAAAATTGTGATGGTTTCTCAACCATTCCGCAACTTCAAACTCCCATATCTCGCGAACGGATTGACGAACTCGAGAATTTCCTATTGCATCTGAAAGCAGAAACACGCCCGATTACAACGGTACGTGTATTTTTGACCTAGGCCATAGTAGTTATTGGTTTCGAGTATCAGACTTGCGCAAATTGTGATGGTTTCTCAAGCATTCATTAACTTCAAACTCCCATATCTCGCGAACGGAATGACGAACTCGAGAAATTCCTGTTTCATCTGAAAGTGGAAACTCGCCCGATTACAAAGGTATGTGCATTTTTGCCCTAGGCCATAGTAGTTATTGGTTTCGAGTACCAGACCGGCGAAAATTTTGATGGTTTCTCAACCATTCCTTAACTTCAAACCCCCATATCTCAAGCATTCCGAACTGCACGGTTCGTGTCGCGTCTTTCCCAATTTTGCCTAATTTTTCCATAATGTATTTGTTCGGCAGAACTAAACAAGGAGATCGAAGGAAAATTGATTCTTTCCATCTCTTTGGTTTAGTATCTTCGTTTGTATCGCGTGTCGAGGAAGATCGATGAAACTTTGATTCCATCTATCTCTCTCCGGGTCTCCGCTCGCAGCAACCTCCACGTGGTGAAACCTGGTAATCGGTACTACTCGCGACGAAGTATCACTTACCACGAGTAACGCCGAGCTAATTGGCTGCGAACTTAGAATAATTATTTAAGATGTGAGAACAAGTAGAAAACAAGATTTTTGTAAGGCGTGTGAGAGCGTGAAGACGTTAATGAAACCAATAAATGGAATGGCCTAGGGGAAAAGTACACACACCATTGTAATCGGGCGGGTTTCTACTTTCAGATGCAACAGGAATTTCTCGAGTTCGTCAATCCGTTCGCGAAATATGGGAGATTGAAGTTAAGGAATGGTTGAGAACCCATCAAAATTTACGCAAGTCTGATACTCGAAACCAATAACAACAAAGGCCTAGGGGAAAAACACACATATCTTTGTAATCGGGCGAGTTTCTACTTTCAGATGCAACAGGAATTTCTCGAGTTCGTCATGCCGTTCGCGAGATATGGGTGTTTGAAGTTAAGGAATGGTTGAGAAACCATCAAAATTTTCGAAAGTCTAATACTCGAAACCAATAACTACAAAGGCTTAGGGGGAATATACACATACCGTTGCAATCGGGCGAGCTTCTACTTTCACATGCAACAGGAATTTCTCGAGTCCGGCAATCCGTTCGCGAGATATGGGAGTTTGAAGTTAAGGAATGGTTGAGAAACCACAAAAATTTTCGCTGGTCTGATACTCGAAACCAATAACTGGAATGGCCTAGGGGAAAAGTACACACACCATTGTAATCGGGCGAGTTTCTACTTTCACATGCAACAGGAACTTCTCGAGTTCGTCAATCCGTCCGCGAGATATGGGAGTTTGAAGTTAAGGAATGGTTGAGAAACCATCAAAATTTTCGCTAGTCTGATACTCGAAACCAATAATTGGAATGGCCTAGGGGAAAAGTACACACCCCGTTGTAATCAGGCGAGTTTCTGCTTTCAGATGCAACTGGAATTTCTCTAGTTCGTCAATCCGTTCGCGAGATATGGGAGTTTGAAGTTAAGGAATGGTTGAGAAACCATCAAAATTTTCGCAAGTCTGATACTCGAAACCAATAACTGCTATGTCCTAGGCCAAAAATACATATACCATTGTAATCGGGCGAAATTATGCATTCAGATGCAACTGGAATTTCTCGAGTTGGTAATCCGTTCGCGAGATATGGGAGTTTGAAGTTAAGGATTGGTTGAGAAATCATCAAAATTTTTGCAAGTCTGATACTCGAAACCAATAACTACTATTGCCTAGGGCAAAAATACACATACCGTTGTAATCGGGCGCGCTTCTACATTCAGATGTAGCAGGAATTTCTCGAGTTCGTGAAACCGTTCGCGAGATATGGGAGTTTGAAGTTAAGGAATGGTTGAGAAACCATCAAAATTTTCGCTGGTCTGATACTCGAAAACAATAACTGGAATGGCCTAGGGGAAAAGTACACACCCCATTGTAATCGGGCGAGTTTCTACTTTCAGATGCAACAGGAATTTCTCGAGTTGGTAATCCGTTCGCGAGATATGGGAGTTTGAAGTTAAGGAATGGTTGAGAAATCATCAAAATTTTTGCAAGTCTGATACACGAAACCAATAACTACTATTGCCTAGGGCAAAAATACACATACCGTTGTAATCGGGCGATCTTCTACCTTCAGACGCAACAGGAATTTCTCGAGTTCGTTAATCCGTTCGCGAGGTATGGGAGTTTGAAGTTAAGGAATGGTTGAGAGACCATCAAAATTTTCGCTGGTCTGATACTCGAAACCAATAACTGGAATGGCCTAGGGGAAAAGTACACACCCCGTTGTAATCAGGCGAGTTTCTACCTTCAGATGCAACAGGAATTTCTCGAGTTCGTCAATCCGTTCGCGAGATATGGGAGTTTGAAGTTAAGGAATGGTTGAGAAACCATCAAAATTTTCGCTGGTCTGATACTCGAAACCAATAACTGGAATGGCCTAGGGGAAAAGTACACACCCCGTTGTAATCAGGCGAGTTTCTACTTTCAGATGCAACAGGAATTTCTCGAGTTCGTCAATCCGTTCGCGAGATATGGGAGTTTGAAGTTAAGGAATGGTTGAGAAACCATCAAAAGATTCGCAAGTCTGATACTCGAAACCAATAACTACTATTGCCTAGGGCAAAAATACACATACCGTTGTAATCAGGCGATCTTCTACCTTCAGATGCAACAGGAATTTCTCGAGATCGTCAATCCGTTCGCGAGATATGGGAGTTTGAAGTTAAGGAATGGTTAAGAAGCCATCAAAAGATTCGCAAGTCTGATACTCGAAACCAATAACTACTATTGCCTAGGGCAAAAATACACATACCGTTGTAATCAGGCGATCTTCTACCTTCAGATGCAACAGGAATTTCTCGAGTTCGTCAATCCGTTCGCGAGATATGGGAGTTTGAAGTTAAGGAATGGTTGAGAAACCATCAAAATTTTCGCTGGTCTGATACTCGAAACCAATAACTGGAATGGCCTAGGGGAAAAGTACACACCCCGTTGTAATCAGGCGAGTTTCTACTTTCAGATGCAACAGGAATTTCTCGAGTTCGTCAATCCGTTCGCGAGATATGGGAGTTTGAAGTTAAGGAATGGTTGAGATACCATCAAAATTTTCGCAATTCTGATACTCGAAACCAATAACTGCTATGGCCTAGGGCAAAAATACACATACCATTGTAATCGGGCGAGATTCTGCTTTAAGATGCAACTGGAATTTCTCGAGTTGGTAATCCGTTCGCGAGATTTGGGAGTTTGAAGTTAAGGTATGGTTGAGAAATCATCAAAATTTTCCCAAGTCTGATACTCGAAACCAATAACTCCTATTGCCTAGGGCAAAAATACACATACCGTTGTAATTGGGCGAGTTTCTGCTTTCAGATGCAGCAGGAATTTCTCGAGTTCGTGAAACCGTTCGCGAGATATGGGAGTTTGAAGTTAAGGAATGGTTGAGAAACCATCAAAATTTTCGGTGGTCTGATACTCGAAACCAATAACTGGAATGGCCTAGGGGAAAAGTACACACACCATTGTAATCGGACGAGTTTCTGCTTTCAGATGCAACTGGAATTTCTCTAGTTCGTCAATCCGTTCGCGAGATATGGGAGTTTGAAATTAAGGAATGGTTGAGAAACCATCAAAATTTTCGCAAGTCTGATACTCGAAACCAATAACTACTATTGCCTAGGGCAAAAATACACATACCGTTGTAATCGGGCGAGCTTCTACTTTCAGATGCAGCAGGAACTTCTCGAGTTCGTCAATCCGTTCGCGAGATATTGGAGTTTGAAGTTAAGGAATGGTTTAGAAGCCATCAAAAGATTCGCAAGTCTGATACTCGAAACCAATAACTACTATTGCCTAGGGCAAAAGTACACACACCATTGTAATCGGGCGAGTTTCTACTTTCACATGCAACAGGAACTTCTCGAGTTCGTCAATCCGTCCGCGAGATATGGGGGTTTGAAGTTAAGGAATGGTTGAGAAACCATTAAAATTTTCGCCCGTCTTATACTCGACACCAATAACTGGAATGGCCTAGGGAAAAAGTACACACACCATTGTAATCGGACGAGTTTCTGCTTTCAGATGCAACTGGAATTTCTCTAGTTCGTCAATCCGTTCGCGAGATATGGGAGTTTGAAGTTAAGGAATGGTTGAGAAACCATCAAAATTTTCGCAAGTCTGATACTCGAAACCAATAACTACTATTGCCTAGGGCAAAAATACACATACCGTTGTAATCGGGCGAGCTTCTACTTTCAGATGCAGCAGGAACTTCTCGAGTTCGTCAATCCGTTCGCGAGATATTGGAGTTTGAAGTTAAGGAATGGTTGAGAAGCCATCAAAAGATTCGCAAGTCTGATACTCGAAACCAATAACTACTATTGCCTAGGGCAAAAATACACATACCGTTGTAATCGGGCGCGCTTCTACATTCAGATGCAGCAGGAATTTCTCGAGTTCGTGAAACCGTTCGCGAGATATGGGAGTTTGAAGTTAAGGAATGGTTGAGAAACCATCAAAATTTTCGCTAGTCTGATACTCGAAACCAATAATTGGAATGGCCTAGGGGAAAAGTACACACCCCGTTGTAATCAGGCGAGTTTCTGCTTTCAGATGCAACTGGAATTTCTCTAGTTCGTCAATCCGTTCGCGAGATATGGGAGTTTGAAGTTAAGGAATGGTTGAGAAACCATCAAAATTTTCGCAAGTCTGATACTCGAAACCAATAACTGCTATGTCCTAGGCCAAAAATACATATACCATTGTAATCGGGCGAAATTATGCATTCAGATGCAACTGGAATTTCTCGAGTTGGTAATCCGTTCGCGAGATATGGCAGTTTGAAGTTAAGGAATGGTTGAGAAATCATCAAAATTTTTGCAAGTCTGATACTCGAAACCAATAACTACTATTGCCTAGGGCAAAAATACACACACCGTTGTAATCGGGCGCGCTTCTACATTCAGATGCAGCAGGAATTTCTCGAGTTCGTGAAACCGTTCGCGAGATATGGGAGTTTGAAGTTAAGGAATGGTTGAGAAACCATCAAAATTTTCGCTGGTCTGATACTCGAAAACAATAACTGGAATGGCCTAGGGGAAAAGTACACACCCCATTGTAATCGGGCGAGTTTCTACTTTCAGATGCAACAGGAATTTCTCGAGTTGGTAATCCGTTCGCGAGATATGGGAGTTTGAAGTTAAGGAATGGTTGAGAAATCATCAAAATTTTTGCAAGTCTGATACACGAAACCAATAACTACTATTGCCTAGGGCAAAAATACACATACCGTTGTAATCGGGCGATCTTCTACCTTCAGACGCAACAGGAATTTCTCGAGTTCGTTAATCCGTTCGCGAGGTATGGGAGTTTGAAGTTAAGGAATGGTTGAGAGACCATCAAAATTTTCGCACGTCTGATACTCGAAAACAATAACTACTATTGCCTAGGGCAAAAATGCACATACCGTTGTAATCGGGCGAGCTTCTACTTTCAGATGCAGCGGGAACTTCTCGAGTTCGTCAATCCGTTCGCGAGATATGAGAGTTTGAAGTTAAGGAATGGTTAAGAAGCCATCAAAAGATTCGCAAGTCTGATACTCGAAACCAATAACTACTATTGCCTAGGGCAAAAATACACATACCGTTGTAATCAGGCGATCTTCTACCTTCAGATGCAACAGGAATTTCTCGAGTTCGTCAATCCGTTCGCGAGATATGGGAGTTTGAAGTTAAGGAATGGTTGAGAAACCATCAAAATTTCCGCTGGTCTGATACTCGAAACCAATAACTGGAATGGCCTAGGGGAAAAGTACACACCCCGTTGTAATCAGGCGAGTTTCTACTTTCAGATGCAACAGGAATTTCTCGAGTTCGTCAATCCGTTCGCGAGATATGGGAGTTTGAAGTTAAGGAATGGTTGAGATACCATCAAAATTTTCGCAATTCTGATACTCGAAACCAATAACTGCTATGGCCTAGGGCAAAAATACACATACCATTGTAATCGGGCGAGATTCTGCTTTAAGATGCAACTGGAATTTCTCGAGTTGGTAATCCGTTCGCGAGATTTGGGAGTTTGAAGTTAAGGTATGGTTGAGAAATCATCAAAATTTTCCCAAGTCTGATACTCGAAACCAATAACTCCTATTGCCTAGGGCAAAAATACACATACCGTTGTAATTGGGCGAATTTCTGCTTTCAGATGCAGCAGGAATTTCTCGAGTTCGTGAAACCGTTCGCGAGATATGGGAGTTTGAAGTTAAGGAATGGTTGAGAAACCATCAAAATTTTCGCTGGTCTGATACTCGAAACCAATAACTGGAATGGCCTAGGGGAAAAGTACACACACCATTGTAATCGGACGAGTTTCTGCTTTCAGATGCAACTGGAATTTCTCTAGTTCGTCAATCCGTTCGCGAGATATGGGAGTTTGAAGTTAAGGAATGGTTGAGAAACCATCAAAATTTTCGCAAGTCTGATACTCGAAACCAATAACTACTATTGCCTAGGGCAAAAATACACATACCGTTGTAATCGGGCGAGCTTCTACTTTCAGATGCAGCAGGAACTTCTCGAGTTCGTCAATCCGTTCGCGAGATATTGGAGTTTGAAGTTAAGGAACGGTTTAGAAGCCATCAAAAGATTCGCAAGTCTGATACTCGAAACCAATAACTACTATTGCCTAGGGCAAAAGTACACACACCATTGTAATCGGGCGAGTTTCTACTTTCACATGCAACAGGAACTTCTCGAGTTCGTCAATCCGTCCGCGAGATATGGGGGTTTGAAGTTAAGGAATGGTTGAGAAACCATTAAAATTTTCGCCTGTCTGATACTCGACACCAATAACTGGAATGGCCTAGGGAAAAAGTACACACACCATTGTAATCGGACGAGTTTCTGCTTTCAGATGCAACTGGAATTTCTCTAGTTCGTCAATCCGTTCGCGAGATATGGGAGTTTGAAGTTAAGGAATGGTTGAGAAACCATCAAAATTTTCGCAAGTCTGATACTCGAAACCAATAACTACTATTGCCTAGGGCAAAAATACACATACCGTTGTAATCGGGCGAGCTTCTACTTTCAGATGCAGCAGGAACTTCTCGAGTTCGTCAATCCGTTCGCGAGATATTGGAGTTTGAAGTTAAGGAATGGTTGAGAAGCCATCAAAAGATTCGCAAGTCTGATACTCGAAACCAATAACTACTATTGCCTAGGGCAAAAATACACATACCGTTGTAATCGGGCGCGCTTCTACATTCAGATGCAGCAGGAATTTCTCGAGTTCGTGAAACCGTTCGCGAGATATGGGAGTTTGAAGTTAAGGAATGGTTGAGAAACCATCAAAATTTTCGCTAGTCTGATACTCGAAACCAATAATTGGAATGGCCTAGGGGAAAAGTACACACCCCGTTGTAATCAGGCGAGTTTCTGCTTTCAGATGCAACTGGAATTTCTCTAGTTCGTCAATCCGTTCGCGAGATATGGGAGTTTGAAGTTAAGGAATGGTTGAGAAACCATCAAAATTTTCGCAAGTCTGATACTCGAAACCAATAACTGCTATGTCCTAGGCCAAAAATACATATACCATTGTAATCGGGCGAAATTATGCATTCAGATGCAACTGGAATTTCTCGAGTTGGTAATCCGTTCGCGAGATATGGGAGTTTGAAGTTAAGGAATGGTTGAGAAATCATCAAAATTTTTGCAAGTCTGATACTCGAAACCAATAACGACTATTGCCTAGGGCAAAAATACACATACCGTTGTAATCGGGCGCGCTTCTACATTCAGATGCAGCAGGAATTTCTCGAGTTCGTGAAACCGTTCGCGAGATATGGGAGTTTGAAGTTAAGGAATGGTTGAGAAACCATCAAAATTTTCGCTGGTCTGATACTCGAAAACAATAACTGGAATGGCCTAGGGGAAAAGTACACACCCCATTGTAATCGGGCGAGTTTCTACTTTCAGATGCAACAGGAATTTCTCGAGTTGGTAATCCGTTCGCGAGATATGGGAGTTTGAAGTTAAGGAATGGTTGAGAAATCATCAAAATTTTTGCAAGTCTGATACACGAAACCAATAACTACTATTGCCTAGGGCAAAAATACACATACCTTTGTAATCGGGCGATCTTCTACCTTCAGACGCAACAGGAATTTCTCGAGTTCGTTAATCCGTTCGCGAGGTATGGGAGTTTGAAGTTAAGGAATGGTTGAGAGACCATCAAAATTTTCGCACGTCTGATACTCGAAAACAATAACTACTATTGCCTAGGGCAAAAATGCACATACCGTTGTAATCGGGCGAGCTTCTACTTTCAGATGCAGTGGGAACTTCTCGAGTTCGTCAATCCGTTCGCGAGATATGGGAGTTTGAAGTTAAGGAATGGTTGAGATACCATCAAAATTTTCGCAATTCTGATACTCGAAACCAATAACTGCTATGGCCTAGGGCAAAAATACACATACCATTGTAATCGGGCGAGATTCTGCTTTAAGATGCAACTGGAATTTCTCGAGTTGGTAATCCGTTCGCGAGATTTGGGAGTTTGAAGTTAAGGTATGGTTGAGAAATCATCAAAATTTTCCCAAGTCTGATACTCGAAACCAATAACTCCTATTGCCTAGGGCAAAAATACACATACCGTTGTAATTGGGCGAGTTTCTGCTTTCAGATGCAGCAGGAATTTCTCGAGTTCGTGAAACCGTTCGCGAGATATGGGAGTTTGAAGTTAAGGAATGGTTGAGAAACCATCAAAATTTTCGCTGGTCTGATACTCGAAACCAATAACTGGAATGGCCTAGGGGAAAAGTACACATACCACTGTAATCGGGCGAGTTTCTACTTTCAGATGCAACAGGAATTACTCGAGTGCGTTAATCCGTTCGCGAGATATGGGAGTTTGAAGTTAAGGAATGGTTGAGATATCATCAAAATTTTCGCAAGTCTAATACCCGAAACCAATAACTACTATTGCCTAGGGCAAAAATACACATACCGTTGTAATTGGGCGAGCTTCTGCTTTCAGATGCAGCAGGAATTTCTCGAGTTCATCAATCCGTTCGCGAGATATGGCGGTTTGAAGTTAAGGAATGGTTGAGAAACCATCAAAATTTTCACTGGTCTGATACTCGAAACCAATAACTGGAATGGCCTAGGGGAAAAGTAAACATATCATTGTAATCGGACGAGTTTCTGCTTTCAGATGCAACTGGAATTTCTCTAGTTCGTCAATCCGTTCGCGAGATATGGGAGTTTGAAGTTAAGGAATGGTTCAGAAACCATCAAAATTTTAGCAAGTCTGATACTCCAAACCAATAACTGCTATTGCCTAGGGTAAAAATACACATACCATTGTAATCGGGCGAGATTACGCTTTCAGATGCAACTGGAATTTCTCGAGTTGGTAATCCGTTCGCGAGATATGGGTGTTTGAAGTTAAGGAATGGTTAAGGAATCATCAAAATTTTCGCAAGTCTGATAACCGAAACCAATAACTACTATTGCCTAGGGCAAAAATACACATACCGTTGTAATCGGGCGAGATTCCACATTCAGATGCAACAGGAATTTCTCGTGTTCGTCTATCCGTTCGCGTGATATGGGAGGTTGAAGTTAAGGAATGGTTGGGAAACCATCAAAATTATCGCAAGTCTGATACTCGAAACCAACAACTACAATTGCCTAGGGCAAAAATACACATACGTTGTAATCGGGCGAGTTTCTGCTTTCAGATGCAGCAGGAATTTCTCGAGTTTGTCAATCCGTTCGCAAGATATGGGAGTTTGAAGGTAAGGAATGGTTGAGAAACCATCAAAATTTTCGCTGGTCTGATACTCGAAACCAATATCTGGAATGGCCTAGGGGAAAAGTACACATACCACTGTAATCGGGCGAGTTTCTGCTTTCAGATGCAACTGGAATTTCTCTAGTTCGTCAATCCGTTCGCGAGATATGGGAGTTTGAAGTTAAGGAATGGTTTAGAAATCATCAAAATTTTCGCAAGTCTGATACCCGAAACCAATAACTACTATTGCCTAGGGCAAAAATACACATACCGTTGTAGTCGGGCGAGTTTCCACTTTCAGATGCAACAGGAATTTCTCGAGTTCGTCAATCCATTCGCGATATATGGGAGTTTGAAGTTAAGGAATGGTTGAGAAATCATCAAAATTTTCGCAAGGCTGATACTCGAAACCAATAACTACTATTGCCTAGGGCAAAAATACACATACCGTCGTAATTGGGCGAGCTTCTGCTTTCAGATGCAGCAGGAATTTCTCGAGTTCGTGAAACCGTTCGCGAGATATGGGAGTTTGAAGTTAAGGAATGGTTGAGAAACCATCAAAATTTTCGCTGGTCTGATACTCGAAACCAATAACTGGAATGGCCTAGGGGAAAAGTACACATACCACTGTAATCGGGCGAGTTTCTACTTTCAGATGCAACAGGAATTACTCGAGTGCGTCAATCCGTTCGCGAGATATGGGAGCTTGAAGTTAAGGAATGGTTGAGATATCATCAAAATTTTTGCAAGTCTGATACTCGAAACCAATAACTACTATTGCCTCGGGCAAAAATACACATACCGTTATAATCGGGCGCGCTTCTACATTCAGATGCAGCTGGAATTACTCGAGTTCGTGAAACCGTTCGCGAGATATCGGAGTTTGAAGTTAAGGAATGGACGAGAAACCATCAAAATTTTCGCTGGTCTGATACTCGAAAACAATAACTGGAATGGCCTAGGGGAAAAGTACACACCCCATTGTAATCGGGCGAGTTTCTACTTTCAGATGCAACAGGAATTTCTCGAGTTGGTAATCCGTTCGCGAGATATGGGAGTTTGAAGTTAAGGAATGGTTGAGAAATCATCAAAATTTTTGCAAGTCTGATACTCGAAACCAATAACTACTATTGCCTAGGGCAAAAATACACATACCGTTGTAATCGGGCGAGCTTCTACTTTCAGATGCAGCAGGAACTTCTCGAGTTCGTCAATCCGTTCGCGAGATATTGGAGTTTGAAGTTAAGGAATGGTTGAGAAACCATCAAAATTTTCGCTGGTCTGATACTCGAAACCAATAACTGGAATGACCTAGGGGAAAAGTACACATACCACTGTAATCGGACGAGTTTCTGCTTTCAGATGCAACTGGAATTTCTCTAGTTCGTCAATGCGTTCGCGAGATATGGGAGTTTGAAGTTAAGGAATGGTTGAGAAACCATCAAAATTTTCGCAAGTCTGATACTCGAAACCAATAACTGGGGTGGCCTAGGGGAAAAGTACACGCCCCGTTGTAATCGGGCGAGTTTCTACTTTCAGATGCAACAGGAATTTCTCGAGTTCGTCAATCCGTTCGCGAGATATGGGAGTTTGAAGTTAAGGAATGGCTGAGATACCATCAAAATTTTCGCCTGTCTGATACTCGACACCAATAACTGGAATGGCCTAGGGGAAAAGTACACATACCATTGTAATCGGACGAGTTTCTGCTTTCAGATGCAACTGGAATTTCTCTAGTTCGTCAATCCGTTCGCGAGATATGGGAGTTTGAAGTTAAGGAATGGTTGAGAAATCATCAAAATTTTCGCAAGTCTGATACTCGAAACCAATAACTACTAAGGGCAAAAATACGCATACAGTTGTAATCGGGCGAGTTTCTACTTTCAGATGCAACTGGAATTTCTCGAGTTCGTGAAACCGTTCGCGAGATATGGGAGTTTGAAGTTAAGGAATGGTTGAGAAACCATCAAAATTTTCGCTGGTCTGAAACTCGAAACCAATAACTACTATTGCCTAGGGCAAAAATACACATACCGTTGTAATTGGGCGAGTTTCTGCTTTCAGATGCAGCAGGAATTTCTCGAGTTCGTGAAACCGTTCGCGAGATATGGGAGTTTGAAGTTAAGGAATGGTTGAGAAACCATCAAAATTTTCGCTGGTCTGATACTCGAAACCAATAACTGGAATGGCCTAGGGGAAAAGTACACATACCACTGTAATCGGGCGAGTTTCTGCTTTCAGATGCTACTGGAATTTCTCTAGTTCGTCAATGCGTTCGCGAGATATGGGAGTTTGAAGTTAAGGAATGGTTGAGAAATCATCAAAATTTTCGCAAGTCTGATACCCGAAACCAATAACTACTATTGCCTAGGGCAAAAAGACACATACCGTTGTAATCGGGCGAGTTTCTACTTTCAGATGCAGCAGGAAATTCTCGAGTTCGTCAATCCGTTCGCGAGATATGGGGGTTTGAAGTTAAGGAATGGTTGAGAAACCATCAAAATTTTCGCCTGTCTGATACTCGACACCAATAACTGGAATGGCCTAGGGGAAAAGTACACATACCATTATAATCGGACGAGTTTCTGCTTTCAGATGCAACTGGAATTTCTCTAGTTCGTAAATCCGTTCGCGAGATATGGGAGTTTGAAGTTAAGGAATGGTTGAAAAACCATCAAAATTTTCGCAAGTCTGATACTCGAAACCAATAACTGCTATGGCCTAGGCCAAAAATACATATACCATTGTAATCGGGCGAAATTATGCATTCAGATGCAACTGGAATTTCTCGAGTTGGTAATCCGTTCGCGAGATATGGGAGTTTGAAGTTAAGGAATGGTTGAGAAATCATCAAAATTTTTGCAAATCTGATACTCGAAACCAATAACTACCACTGCCTAGGGCAAAAATACACATACCGTTGTAATCGGGCGATCTTCTACATTCAGATGCAACAGGAATTTCTCGAGTTCGTCAATCCGTTCGCGAGACATGGGAGTTTGAAGTTAAGGAATGGTTGAGAAACCACCAAAATTTTCGCTGGTCTGATACTCGAAAACAATAACTGGAATGGCCTAGGGGAAAAGTACACACCCCATTGTAATCGGGCGAGTTTCTACTTTCAGATGCAACTGGAATTTCTCGAGTTGGTAATCCGTTCGCGAGATATGGGAGTTTGAAGTTAAGCAATGGTTGAGAAAACATCAAAATTTTTGCAAGTCTGATACTCGAAACCAATAACTACTATTGCCTAGGGCAAAAATACACATACCGTTGTAATCGGGCGATCTTCTACCTTCAGATGCAACAGGAATTTCTCAAGTTCGTCAATCCGTTCGCGAGATATGGGAGTTTGAAGTTAAGGAATGGTTGAGAAAACATCAAAGTTTTCGCAAGTCTGATACTCGAAACCAATAACTACTATGGTCTAGAACAAAAATACACATACCGTTGTAATCGGGCGAGTTTCAACTTTCAGATGCAACAGGAATTTCTCGAGTTCTTCAACCGCTTCGCGAGATATGGGAGTTTGAAGTTAAGGAATGGTTGAGAAATCATCAAAATTTTCGCAAGGCTGAACCTCGAAACCAATAACTACTATTGCCTAGGGCAAAAATACACATACCGTCGTAATTGGGCGTGCTTCTGCTTTCAGATGCAGCTGGAATTTCTCGAGTTCGTGAAACCGTTCGCGAGATATGGGAGTTTGAAGTTAAGGAATGGTTGAGAAACCACCAAAATTTTCGCTGGTCTGATACTCGAAACCAATAACTGGAATGGGCTAGGGGAAAAGTACACATACCACTGTAATCGGGCGAGTTTCTGCTTTCAGATGCAACTGGAATTTCTCTAGTTCGTCAATGCGATCGCGAGATATGGGAGTTTGAAGTTAAGGAATGGTTGAGAAACCATCAAAATTTTCGCAAGTCTGATACTCGAAACCAATAACTGGAATGTCCTAGGGGAAAAGTACACGCCCCGTTGTAATCGGGCGAGTTTCTACTTTCAGATGCAACAGGAATTTCTCGAGTTCGTCAATCCGTTCGCGAGATATGGGAGTTTGAAGTTAAGGAATGGCTGAGATACCATCAAAATTTTCGCAAGTCTGATACTCGAAACCAATAACTGCTATGGCCTAGGGCAAAAATAAACATACCATTGTAATGGGGCGAGATTCTGCTTTTAGATGCAACTGGAATTTCTCGAGTTGGTAATCCGTTCACGAGATATGGGAGTTTGAAGTTAAGGAATGGTGAAGAAATCATCAAAATTTTCGCAAGTCTGATACTCGAAACCAATAACTACAATTGCCTAGGGCAAAAATACACATACCGTTGTAATCGGGCGAGTTTCTGCTTTCAGATGCAGCAGGAATTTCTCGAGTTTGTCAATCCGTTCGCGAGATATGGGAGTTTGAAGTTAAGGAATGGTTGAGATACCATCAAAATTTTCGCAAGTCTGACACTCGAAACCAATAACTACTATTGCCTAGGGCAAAAATACACATTCGGCTGTAATCGATCGACCTTCTGCTTTCAGATGCAACAGGAATTTCTCGAGTTCGTCAATCCGTTCGCTAGATGTGGGAGTTTGAAGTTAAGGAATGGTTGAGAAACCATCAAAATTTTCGCTGGTCTGATACTCGAAACCAATAACTGGAATGGCCTAGGGGAAAAGTACACATACCATTGTAATCGGGCGAGTTTCTGCTTTCAGATGCAACTGGAATTTCTCTAGTTCGTCAATCCGTTCGCGGGATATGGGAGTTTGAAGTTAAGGAATGGTAGAGAAATCATCAAAATTTTCGCAAGTCTGATACTCGAAACCAATAACTACTAAGGGCAAAAATACGCATACAGTTGTAATCGGGCGAGTTTCTACTTTCAGATGCAACTGGAATTTCTCGAGTTCGTGAAACCGTTCGCGAGATATGGGAGTTTGAAGTTAAGGAATGGTTGAGAAACCATCAAAATTTTCGCTGGTCTGAAACTCGAAACCAATAACTACTATTGCCTAGGGCAAAAATACACATACCGTTGTAATTGGGCGAGTTTCTGCTTTCAGATGCAGCAGGAATTTCTCGAGTTCGTGAAACCGTTCGCGAGATATGGGAGTTTGAAGTTAAGGAATGGTTGAGAAACCATCAAAATTTTCGCTGGTCTGATACTCGAAACCAATAACTGGAATGGCCTAGGGGAAAAGTACACATACCACTGTAATCGGGCGAGTTTCTGCTTTCAGATGCAACTGGAATTTCTCTAGTTCGTCAATGCGTTCGCGAGATATGGGAGTTTGAAGTTAAGGAATGGTTGAGAAATCATCAAAATTTTCGCAAGTCTGATACCCGAAACCAATAACTACTATTGCCTAGGGCAAAAAGACACATACCGTTGTAATCGGGCGAGTTTCTACTTTCAGATGCAGCAGGAAATTCTCGAGTTCGTCAATCCGTTCGCGAGATATGGGGGTTTGAAGTTAAGGAATGGTTGAGAAACCATCAAAATTTTCGCCTGTCTGATACTCGACACCAATAACTGGAATGGCCTAGGGGAATAGTACACATACCATTATAATCGGACGAGTTTCTGCTTTCAGATGCAACTGGAATTTCTCTAGTTCGTAAATCCGTTCGCGAGATATGGGAGTTTGAAGTTAAGGAATGGTTGAAAAACCATCAAAATTTTCGCAAGTCTGATACTCGAAACCAATAACTGCTATGGCCTAGGCCAAAAATACATATACCATTGTAATCGGGCGAAATTATGCATTCAGATGCAACTGGAATTTCTCGAGTTGGTAATCCGTTCGCGAGATATGGGAGTTTGAAGTTAAGGAATGGTTGAGAAATCATCAAAATTTTTGCAAATCTGATACTCGAAACCAATAACTACCACTGCCTAGGGCAAAAATACACATACCGTTGTAATCGGGCGATCTTCTACATTCAGATGCAACAGGAATTTCTCGAGTTCGTCAATCCGTTCGCGAGACATGGGAGTTTGAAGTTAAGGAATGGTTGAGAAACCACCAAAATTTTCGCTGGTCTGATACTCGAAAACAATAACTGGAATGGCCTAGGGGAAAAGTACACACCCCATTGTAATCGGGCGAGTTTCTACTTTCAGATGCAACTGGAATTTCTCGAGTTGGTAATCCGTTCGCGAGATATGGGAGTTTGAAGTTAAGCAATGGTTGAGAAAACATCAAAATTTTTGCAAGTCTGATACTCGAAACCAATAACTACTATTGCCTAGGGCAAAAATACACATACCGTTGTAATCGGGCGATCTTCTACCTTCAGATGCAACAGGAATTTCTCAAGTTCGTCAATCCGTTCGCGAGATATGGGAGTTTGAAGTTAAGGAATGGTTGAGAAAACATCAAAGTTTTCGCAAGTCTGATACTCGAAACCAATAACTACTATGGTCTAGAACAAAAATACACATACCGTTGTAATCGGGCGAGTTTCAACTTTCAGATGCAACAGGAATTTCTCGAGTTCTTCAACCGCTTCGCGAGATATGGGAGTTTGAAGTTAAGGAATGGTTGAGAAATCATCAAAATTTTCGCAAGGCTGAACCTCGAAACCAATAACTACTATTGCCTAGGGCAAAAATACACATACCGTCGTAATTGGGCGTGCTTCTGCTTTCAGATGCAGCTGGAATTTCTCGAGTTCGTGAAACCGTTCGCGAGATATGGGAGTTTGAAGTTAAGGAATGGTTGAGAAACCACCAAAATTTTCGCTGGTCTGATACTCGAAACCAATAACTGGAATGGGCTAGGGGAAAAGTACACATACCACTGTAATCGGGCGAGTTTCTGCTTTCAGATGCAACTGGAATTTCTCTAGTTCGTCAATGCGATCGCGAGATATGGGAGTTTGAAGTTAAGGAATGGTTGAGAAACCATCAAAATTTTCGCAAGTCTGATACTCGAAACCAATAACTGGAATGTCCTAGGGGAAAAGTACACGCCCCGTTGTAATCGGGCGAGTTTCTACTTTCAGATGCAACAGGAATTTCTCGAGTTCGTCAATCCGTTCGCGAGATATGGGAGTTTGAAGTTAAGGAATGGCTGAGATACCATCAAAATTTTCGCAAGTCTGATACTCGAAACCAATAACTGCTATGGCCTAGGGCAAAAATAAACATACCATTGTAATGGGGCGAGATTCTGCTTTTAGATGCAACTGGAATTCCTCGAGTTGGTAATCCGTTCACGAGATATGGGAGTTTGAAGTTAAGGAATGGTGAAGAAATCATCAAAATTTTCGCAAGTCTGATACTCGAAACCAATAACTACAATTGCCTAGGGCAAAAATACACATACCGTTGTAATCGGGCGAGTTTCTGCTTTCAGATGCAGCAGGAATTTCTCGAGTTTGTCAATCCGTTCGCGAGATATGGGAGTTTGAAGTTAAGGAATGGTTGAGATACCATCAAAATTTTCGCAAGTCTGACACTCGAAACCAATAACTACTATTGCCTAGGGCAAAAATACACATTCGGCTGTAATCGATCGACCTTCTGCTTTCAGATGCAACAGGAATTTCTCGAGTTCGTCAATCCGTTCGCTAGATGTGGGAGTTTGAAGTTAAGGAATGGTTGAGAAACCATCAAAATTTTCGCTGGTCTGATACTCGAAACCAATAACTGGAATGGCCTAGGGGAAAAGTACACATACCATTGTAATCGGGCGAGTTTCTGCTTTCAGATGCAACTGGAATTTCTCTAGTTCGTCAATCCGTTCGCGGGATATGGGAGTTTGAAGTTAAGGAATGGTAGAGAAATCATCAAAATTTTCGCAAGTCTGATACTCGAAACCAATAACTACTAAGGGCAAAAATACGCATACAGTTGTAATCGGGCGAGTTTCTACTTTCAGATGCAACTGGAATTTCTCGAGTTCGTGAAACCGTTCGCGAGATATGGGAGTTTGAAGTTAAGGAATGGTTGAGAAACCATCAAAATTTTCGCTGGTCTGAAACTCGAAACCAATAACTACTATTGCCTAGGGCAAAAATACACATACCGTTGTAATTGGGCGAGCTTCTGCTTTCAGATGCAGCAGGAATTTCTCGAGTTCGTGAAACCGTTCGCGAGATATGGGAGTTTGAAGTTAAGGAATGGTTGAGAAACCATCAAAATTTTCGCTGGTCTGATACTCGAAACCAATAACTGGAATGGCCTAGGGGAAAAGTACACATACCACTGTAATCGGGCGAGTTTCTGCTTTCAGATGCAACTGGAATTTCTCTAGTTCGTCAATGCGTTCGCGAGATATGGGAGTTTGAAGTTAAGGAATGGTTGAGAAATCATCAAAATTTTCGCAAGTCTGATACCCGAAACCAATAACTACTATTGCCTAGGGCAAAAAGACACATACCGTTGTAATCGGGCGAGTTTCTACTTTCAGATGCAGCAGGAAATTCTCGAGTTCGTCAATCCGTTCGCGAGATATGGGAGTTTGAAGTTAAGGAATGGCTGAGATACCACCAAAATTTTCGCAAGTCTGATACTCGAAACCAATAACTGCTATGGCCTAGGGCAAAAATAAACATACCATTGTAATCGGGCGAGCTTCTACTTTCAGATGCAGCAGGAACTTCTCGAGTTCGTCAATCCGTTCGCGAGATATGGGAGTTTGAAGTTAAGGAATGGTTGAGAAATCATCAAAATTTTCGCAAGGCTGATACTCGAAACCAATAACTACTATTGCCTAGTGCAAAAATACACATACCGTCGTAATTGGGCGAGCTTCTGCTTTCAGATGCAGCTGGAATTTCTCGAGTTCGTGAAACCGTTCGCGAGATATGGGAGTTTGAAGTTAAGGAATGGTTGAGAAACCACCAAAATTTTCGCTGGTCTGATACTCGAAACCAATAACTGGAATGGGCTAGGGGAAAAGTACACATACCACTGTAATCGGGCGAGTTTCTGCTTTCAGATGCAACTGGAATTTCTCTAGTTCGTCAATGCGTTCGCGAGATATGGGAGTTTGAAGTTAAGGAATGGTTGAGAAATCATCAAAATTTTCGCAAGTCTGATACCCGAAACCAATAACTACTATTGCCTAGGGCAAAAAGACACATACCGTTGTAATCGGGCGAGTTTCTACTTTCAGATGCAGCAGGAAATTCTCGAGTTCGTCAATCCGTTCGCGAGATATGGGAGTTTGAAGTTAAGGAATGGTTGAGATACCATCAAAATTTTCGCAAGTCTGATACTCGAAACCAATAACTACTATTGCCTAGGGCAAAAATACACATTCGGCTGTAATCGATCGACCTTCTGCTTTCAGATGCAACAGGAATTTCTCGAGTTCGTCAATCCGTTCGCTAGATGTGGGAGTTTGAAGTTAAGGAATGGTTGAGAAACCATCAAAATTTTCGCTGGTCTGATACTCGAAACCAATAACTGGTATGGCCTAGGGGAAAAGTACACATACCATTGTAATCGGGCGAGTTTCTGCTTTCAGATGCAACTGGAATTTCTCTAGTTCGTCAATCCGATCGCGAGATATGGGAGTTTGAAGTTAAGGAATGGTTGAGAAATCATCAAAATTTTCGCAAGTCTGATACTCGAAACCAATAACTACTAAGGGCAAAAATACGCATACAGTTGTAATCGGGCGAGTTTCTACTTTCAGATGCAACTGGAATTTCTCGAGTTCGTGAAACCGTTCGCGAGATATGGGAGTTTGAAGTTAAGGAATGGTTGAGAAACCATCAAAATTTTCGCTGGTCTGAAACTCGAAACCAATAACTACTATTGCCCAGGGCAAAAATACACATACCGTTGTAATTGGGCGAGTTTCTGCATTCAGATGCAGCAGGAATTTCTTGAGTTCGTGAAACCGTTCGCGAGATATGGGAGTTTGAAGTTAAGGAATGGTTGAGAAACCATCAAAATTTTCGCTGGTCTGATACTCGAAACCAATAACTGGAATGGCCTAGGGGAAAAGTACACATACCACTGTAATCGGGCGAGTTTCTGCTTTCAGATGCAACTGGAATTTCTCTAGTTCGTCAATGCGTTCGCGAGATATGGGAGTTTGAAGTTAAGGAATGGTTGAGAAATCATCAAAATTTTCGCAAGTCTGATACCCGAAACCAATAACTACTATTGCCTAGGGCAAAAAGACACATACCGTTGTAATCGGGCGAGTTTCTACTTTCAGATGCAGCAGGAAATTCTCGAGTTCGTCAATCCGTTCGCGAGATATGGGGGTTTGAAGTTAAGGAATGGTTGAGAAACCATCAAAATTTTCGCCTGTCTGATACTCGACACCAATAACTGGAATGGCCTAGGGGAAAAGTACACATACCATTATAATCGGACGAGTTTCTGCTTTCAGATGCAACTGGAATTTCTCTAGTTCGTCAATCCGTTCGCGAGATATGGGAGTTTGAAGTTAAGGAATGGTTGAAAAACCATCAAAATTTTCGCAAGTCTGATACTCGAAACCAATAACTGCTATGGCCTAGGCCAAAAATACATATACCATTGTAATCGGGCGAAATTATGCATTCAGATGCAACTGGAATTTCTCGAGTTGGTAATCCGTTCGCGAGATATGGGAGTTTGAAGTTAAGGAATGGTTGAGAAATCATCAAAATTTTTGCAAATCTGATACTCGAAACCAATAACTACTACTGCCTAGGGCAAAAATACACATACCGTTGTAATCGGGCGATCTTCTACATTCAGATGCAACAGGAATTTCTCGAGTTCGTCAATCCGTTCGCGAGACATGGGAGTTTGAAGTTAAGGAATGGTTGAGAAACCACCAAAATTTTCGCTGGTCTGATACTCGAAAACAATAACTGGAATGGCCTAGGGGAAAAGTACACACCCCATTGTAATCGGGCGAGTTTCTACTTTCAGATGCAACTGGAATTTCTCGAGATGGTAATCGGTTCGCGAGATATGGGAGTTTGAAGTTAAGCAATGGTTGAGAAAACATCTAAATTTTTGCAAGTCTGATACTCGAAACCAATAACTACTATTGCCTAGGGCAAAAATACACATACCGTTGTAATCGGGCAATCTTCTACCTTCAGATGCAACAGGAATTTCTCAAGTTCGTCAATCCGTTCGCGAGATATGGGAGTTTGAAATTAAAGAATGGTTGAGAAACCATCAAAATTTTCGCACGTCTGATACTCGAAACCAATAACTACTATTGCCTACGGCAAAAATACACATACCGTTGTAATCGGGCGAGCTTCTACTTTCAGATGCAGCAGGAACTTCTCGAGTTCGTCAATCCGTTCGCGAGATATGGGAGTTTGAAGTTAAGGAATGGTTGAGAAATCATCAAAATTTTCGCAAGGCTGATACTCGAAACCAATAACTACTATTGCCTAGGGCAAAAATACACATACCGTCGTAATTGGGCGAGCTTCTGCTTTCAGATGCAGCTGGAATTTTTCGAGTTCGTGAAACCGTTCGCGAGATATGGAGTTTGAAGTTAGGGAATGGTTGAGAAACTATCAAAATTTTCGCAAGTCTAATACTCGAAACCAATAACTACTATTGCCTAGGGCAAAAATACACATACCGTTGTAATCGGGCGAGTTTCTACTTTCAGATGCAACGGGAATTTCTCTAGTTTGTCAATCCGTTCGCGAGATATGGGAGTTTGAAGTTAAGGAATGATTGAGAAGCCATCAAAATTTTCGCAAGTCTGATACACGTAACCAGTAACTGCTGTGGCCTTGGGCAAAAATACACATACGACTGTAATCGGGCGAGATTATGCTTTTAGATGCAACTGGAGTTTCTCGAGTTGGTTATCCGTTCGCGAGATATGGGAGTTTGAAGTTAAGGAATGGTTGAGAAACTATCAAAATTTTAGTATGTCTGATACTCGAAACCAATAACTACTAATGCCTAGGGCAAAAATACACATACCGTTGTAATCTGGCGAGTTTCTACTTTCAGATGCAACGGGAATTTCTCTAGCTTGTCAATCCGTTCGCGAGATATGGGAGTTTGAAGTTAAGGAATGGTTGAGAAGCCATCAAAATTTTCGCAAGTCTGATACTCGAAACCAATAACTGCTATGGCCTAGGGCAAAAATACAAATACCATTGTAATCGGGCGAGATTATGCTTTTAGATGCAACTGGAAATTCTCGAGTTCGTAATCCGTTCATGAGATATGGGAGTTTGAAGTTAAGGAATGGTTGAGAAGCCATCAAAATTTTCGCAAGTCTGATACTCGACACCAATAACTACTATTGCCTAGGGCAAAAATACACATACCGTTGTAATCGGGCGAGCTTCTACTTTCAGATGCAGCAGGAATTTCTCGAGTTCGTCAATCCGTTCGCGAGATTTGGGGTTTTGAAGTTAAGGATTGGTTGAGAAACTACCAAAATTTTCGCTGGTCTGATACTCGAAACCAATAACTGGAATGGCCTTGGGGAAAAGTACACATACCTTTGTAATCGGACGAGTTTCTGCTTTCAGATGCAATAGGAATTTCTCTAGTTCGTCAATCCGTTCGCGAGATATGGGAGTTTGAAGTTAAGGAATGGTTCAGAAACCATCAAAATTTTCGCAAGTCTGATACTCGAAACCAATAACTGGAATGGCCCAGGGGAAAAGTACACATACCTTTGTAATCGGACGAGTTTGTGCTTTCAGATGCAACAGGAATTTCTCTAGTTCGTCAATCCGTTCGCGAGATATGGGAGTTTGAAGTTGAGGAATGGTTGAGAAATCATCAAAATTTTCGCAAGTCTAATACTCGAAACCAATAACTACTATTGCCTAGGGCAAAAATACTCATACCGTTGTAATCGATCGAGCTTCTGCTTTCAGATGCAACAGGAATTTCTCGAGTTCGCCAATCCGTTCGCGAGATATGGGAGTTTGAGGTTAAGGAATGGTTGAGAAACTATCAAAATTTTAGTATGTCTGATACTCGAAACCAATAACTACCAATGCCTAGGGCAAAAATACACATACCGTTGTAATCGGGCGAGTTTCTACTTTCAGATGCAACAGGAATTTCTCGAGTTCGTCAATCCGTTCGCGAGATATGGGAGTTTGAAGTTAAGGAATGGTTGAGAAGCCATCAAATTTTTCGCAAGTCTGATACTCGAAACCAATAACTGCTATGGCCTAGGGCAAAAATACACATACTGTTGTAATCGGGCGAGCTTCTGCTTTCAGATGCAGCGGGAATTTCTCGATTTCGTCAATCCGTTCGCGAGATTTGGGGTTTTGAAGTTAAGGATTGGTTGAGAAACTATCAAAATTTTGCGCTGGTCTGATACTCGAAACCAATAACTGGAATGGCCTAGGGGAAAAGTACACATACCTTTGTAATCGGACGAGTTTCTGCTTTCAGATGCAATAGGAATTTCTCTAGTTCGTCAATCCGTTCGCGAGATATGGGAGTTTGAAGTTAAGGAATGCTTGACAAGCCATCAAAATTTTCGCAAGTCTGATAATCGACACCAATAACTACTATTGCCTAGGGCAAAAATACACATACTGTTGTAATCGGGCGAGCTTCTGCTTTCACATGCAGCAGGAATTTCTCGAGTTCGTCAATCCGTTCGCGAGATTTGGGGGTTTGAAGTTAAGGATTGGTTGAGAAACTACCAAAATTTTCGCTGGTCTGATACTCGAAACCAATAACTGGAATGGCCTAGGGGGAGAGTACACATACCTTTGTAATCGGACGAGTTTCTGCTTTCAGATGCAACAGGAATTTCTCTAGTTCGTCAATCCGTTCGCGAGATATGGGAGTTTGAAGTTAAGGAATGGTTGAGAAACCATCAAAATTTTCGCAAGTCTGATACTCGAAACCAATAACTGCTATGGCCTAGGGCAAAAATACAAATACCATTGTAATCGGGCGAGATTATGCTTTCAGAGGCAACTGGGGTTTCTCGAGTTGGTAATCCGTTCGCGAGATATGGGAGTTTGTAGCTAAGGAATGGTTGAGAAACCATCAAAATTTTCGCAAGGCTGTTACTCGAAACCAATAACTAGTATTGCCTAGGGCAAAAATACACATACCGTTGTAATCGGGCGAGTTTCTGCTTTCAGATGCAGCAGGAATTTCTCGAGTTCGGCAATCCGTTCGCGAGATATGGGAGTTTGAAGTTAAGGAATGGTTGAGTAGCCATCAAAATTTTCGCAAGTCTGATACTCGACACCAATAACTACTATTGCCTAGGGCAAAAATACACATACCGTTGTAATCGGGCGAGCTTCTACTTTCAGATGCAGCAGGAATTTCTCGAGTTCGTCATTCCGTTCGCGAGATTTGGGGTTTTGAAGTTAAGGATTGGTTGAGAAACTATCAAAATTTTCGCTGGTCTGATACTCGAAACCAATAACTGGAATGGCCTAGGGGAAAAGTACACATACCTTTGTAATCGGACGAGTTTCTGCTTTCAGATGCAATAGGAATTTCTCTAGTTCGTCAATCCGTTCGCGAGATATGGGAGTTTGAAGTTAAGGAATGCTTGAGAAGCTATCAAAATTTTCGCAAGTCTGATACTCGACACCAATAACTACTATTGCCTAGGGCAAAAATACACATACTGTTGTAATCGGACGAGTTTCTGCTTTCAGATGCAACAGGAATTTCTCTAGTTCGTCAATCCGTTCGCGAGATATGGGAGATTGAAGTTAAGGAATGGTTGAGAAATCATCAAAATTTTCGCAAGTCTAATACTCGAAACCAATAACTACTATTGCCCAGGGCAAAAATACACATACCGTTGTAATCGATCGAGCTTCTGTTTCAGATGCAACAGGAATTTCTCGAGTTCGTAAATCCGTTCGCGAGATATGGGAGTTTGAAGTTAAGGAATGGTTGAGAAGCCATCAAAATTTTCGCAAGTCTGATAGTCGACACCAATAACTACTATGGCCTAGGGCAAAAATACAAATACCATTGTAATCGGGCGAGATTATGCTTTCAGGGGCAACTGGGGTTTCTCGAGTTGGAAATCCGTTCGCGAGATATGGGAGTTTGTAGTTAAGGAATGGTTGAGAAACCATCAAAATTTTCGCAAGGCTGATAATCGAAACCAATAACTAGTATTGCCTAGGGCAAAAATACACATACCGTTGTAATCGGGCGAGTTTCTGCTTTCAGATGCAGCAGGAATTTCTCGAGTTCGGCAATCCGTTCGCGAGATATGGGAGTTTGAAGTTAAGGAATGGTTGAGTAGCCATCAAAATTTTCGCAAGTCTGATACTTGACACCAATAACTACTATTGCCTAGGGCAAAAATACACATACCGTTGTAATCGGGCGAGCTTCTACTTTCAGATGCAGCAGGAATTTCTCGAGTTCGTCAATCCGTTCGCGAGATTTGGGGGTTTGAAGTTAAGGACTGGTTGAGAAACTACCAAAATTTTCGCTGGTCTTATACTCGAAACCAATAACTGGAATGGCCTAGGGGAAAAATACACATACCTTTGTAATCGGACGAGTTTCTGCTTTCAAATGCAATAGGAATTTCTCTAGTTCGTCAATCCGTTCGCGAGATATGGGAGTTTGAAGTTAAGGAATGGTTGAGAAACCATCAAAATTTTCGCAAGTCTGATACTCGAAACCAATAACTGCTATGGCCTAGGGCAAAAATACACATACCACTGTAATCGGGGGAGATTATGCTTTTAGATGCAACTGGAATTTCTCGAGTTGGTAATCCGTTCGCGAAATATGGGAGTTTGAAGTTAAGGAATGGTTGAGAAATCATCAAAATTTTCGCAAGTCTAATACTCGAAACCAATAACTACTATTGCCTAGGGCAAAAATACACATACCGTTGTAATCGATCGAGCTTCTTCTTTCAGATGCAACAGGAATTTCTCGAGTTCGTCAATCCGTTTGCGAGGTATGGGAGTTTGAAGTTAAGGAATGGTTGGGAAACTATCAAAATTTTAGTATGTCTGATACTCGAAACCAATAACTACTAATGCCTAGGGCAAAAATACACATACCGTTATAATCGATCGAGATTCTGCTTTCAGATGCAACAGGAATTTCTCGAGTTCGTCAATCCGTTCGCGAGATATGGGAGTTTGAAGTTAAGGAATGGTTGAGAAGCCATCAAAATTATCGCAAGGCTGATAATCGAAACCAATAACTAGTATTGCCTAGGGCAAAAATACACATACCGTTGTAATCGGGCGAGTTTCTGCTTTCAGATGCAGCAGGAATTTCTCGAGTTCGGCAATCCGTTCGCGAGATATGGGAGTTTGAATTTAAGGAATGGTTGAGAAGCCATCAAAATTTTCGCAAGTCTGATACTCGAAACCAATAACTGCTATGGCCTAGGGCAAAAATACAAATACCATTGTAATCGGGCGAGGTTATGCTTTTCGATGCAACTGGAATTTCTCGAGTTCGTAATCCGTTCGCGAGATATGGGAGTTTGAAGTTAAGGAACGGTTGAGAAGCCATCAAAATTTTCGCAAGTCTTATACTCGACACCAATAACTACTATTGCCTAGGGCAAAAATACACATACCGTTGTAGGCGATTGAGCTTCTGCTTTCAGATGCAACAGGAATTTCTCGAGTTCGTCAATCCGTTCGGGAGATATGGGAGTTTGAAGTTAAGGAATGGTTGAGAAATCATCAAAATTTTCGCACGTCTGATACTCGAAACCGATAACTACTATTGCCTAGGGCAAAAATACACATACCGTTGTAATCGGGCGAGCTTCTACTTTCAGATGCAACTGGGGTTTCTCGAGTTCGTCAATCCGTTCGCGAGATATGGGAGTTTGAAGTTAAGGAATTGTTGAGAAACCATCAAAATTTTCGCTGGTCTGATACTCGAAACCAATAACTGCTACGGCCTAGGGGAAAAGTACACGTAACATTGTAATCGGACGAGTTTCTGCTTTCAGATGCAACTGGAATTTCTCTAGTTCGTCAATCCGTTCGCGAGATATGGGAGTTTGAATTTAGGGAATGGTTGAGAAGCCATCAAAATTTTCGCAAGTCTGATACTCGAAACCAATAACTACTATTGCCTAGGGCAAAAATACACATACCGTTGTAATTGGGCGAGTTTCTGCTTTCAGATGCAACAGGAATTTCTCGATTTCGTCAATCCGTTCGCGAGATATGGGAGTTTGAAGTTAAGGAATGGTTGAGAATACATCAAAATTTTCGCAAGTCTGACACTCGAAACCAATAACTGCTATGGCCTAGTGCAAAAATATACATACCATTGTAATCGGGCGAGATTATGCTTTCAGATGCGACTGGAATTTCTCGAGTTGGTGATCCGTTCGCGAGATATGGGAGTTTGAAGTTAAGGAATGGTTGACAAGTCATCAAAATTTTCGCAAGTCTGATACTCGAAACCAATAACTACTATTGCCTAGGGCAGAAATACACATACCGTTGTAATTGGGCGAGTTTCTGCTTTAAGATGCAACTGGAATTTCTCTAGTCCGTCAATCCGTTCGCGAAATATGGGAGTTTCAAGTTAAGGAACGGTTGAGGAGCCATCAAAATTTTCGCAAGTCTGATACTCAAAACCAATAACTACAATGGCTTAGGGGAAAAATACACATACCGGTGTAATCGGGCGAGTTTCTACTTTCAGATGCAAGAGGAATTTCTCGAGTTCGTCAATCCGTTCGCGAGATATGGGAGTTTGAAGTTAAGGAATGGTTGAGAAACCATCAAAATTTTCGCTGGTCTGATACTCGAAACCAATAACTGGAATGGCCTAGGGGAAAAGTACACACCCCATTGTAATCGGGCGAGTTTCTACTTTCAGATGCAAAAGGAATTTCTCGAGTTCGTCAATCCGTTCGCGAGATATGGGAGTTTGAAGTTAAGGAATGGTTGAGAAGCCATCAAAATTTTCGCAAGTCTGATACTCGAAATCAATAACTACTATGGCCTAGGGCAAAAATACACTAACCTTTGTAATCGGGCGAGTTTCTGCTTTCAGATGCAACTGGAATTTCTCTAGTTCGTCAATCCGTTCGCGAGATATGGGAGTTTGAAGTTAAGGAATGGTTGAGAAACCTTCAAAATTATCGCAAGTCTGATACTCGAAACCAATAACTGCTATGGCCTAGGGCAAAAATACACATACCACTGTAATCGGGCGAGATTATGCTTTTAGATGCAGCTGGAATTTCTGGAGGTGGTAATCCGTTCGCGAGATATGGGAGTTTGAAGTTAAGGAATGGTTGAGAAATCATCAAAATTTTCACAAGTCTAATACTCGAAACCAATACCTACTATTGCCTAGGGCAAAAATACACATGCCGTTGTAAACGGGCGAGTATCTACTTTCAGATGCAAAAGGAATTTCTCGAGTTCGTCAATCCGTTCGCGAGATATGGGAGTTTGAAGTTAAGGAATGGTTGAGAAACTATCAAAATTTTAGTAAGTCTGATACTCGAAACCAATAACTACTAATGCCTAGGGCAAAAATACACATACCGTTGTAATCGGGTGAGGTTCTATTTTCAGATGCAACAGGAATTTCTCGAGATCGTCAATCCGTTGGCGAGATATGGGAGTTTGAATTTAAGGAATGGTTGAGAAACCATCAAAATTTTCGCTGGTCTGATACTCGAAACCAATAACTGGAATGGCCTAGGGGAAAAGTACACACCCCATTGTAATCGGGCGAGTTTCTACTTTCAGATGCAACAGGAATTTCTCGAGTTCGTCAATCCGTTCGCGAGATATGGGAGTTTGAAGTTAAGGAATGGTTGAGAATACATCAAAATTTTCGCAAGTCTGACACTCGAAACCAATAACTGCTATGGCCTAGGGCAAAAATACACATACCATTGTAATCGGGCGAGGTTATGCTTTCAAATGCAATAGGAATTTCTCTAGTTCGTCAATCCGTTCGCGAGATATGGGAGTTTGAAGTTAAGGAATGGTTGAGAAACCATCAAAATTTTCGCAAGTCTGATACTCGAAACCAATAACTGCTATGGCCTAGGGCAAAAATACACATACCACTGTAATCGGGGGAGATTATGCTTTTAGATGCAACTGGAATTTCTCGAGTTGGTAATCCGTTCGCGAAATATGGGAGTTTGAAGTTAAGGAATGGTTGAGAAATCATCAAAATTTTCGCAAGTCTAATACTCGAAACCAATAACTACTATTGCCTAGGGCAAAAATACACATACCGTTGTAATCGATCGAGCTTCTTCTTTCAGATGCAACAGGAATTTCTCGAGTTCGTCAATCCGTTTGCGAGGTATGGGAGTTTGAAGTTAAGGAATGGTTGGGAAACTATCAAAATTTTAGTATGTCTGATACTCGAAACCAATAACTACTAATGCCTAGGGCAAAAATACACATACCGTTATAATCGATCGAGATTCTGCTTTCAGATGCAACAGGAATTTCTCGAGTTCGTCAATCCGTTCGCGAGATATGGGAGTTTGAAGTTAAGGAATGGTTGAGAAGCCATCAAAATTATCGCAAGGCTGATAATCGAAACCAATAACTAGTATTGCCTAGGGCAAAAATACACATACCGTTGTAATCGGGCGAGTTTCTGCTTTCAGATGCAGCAGGAATTTCTCGAGTTCGGCAATCCGTTCGCGAGATATGGGAGTTTGAATTTAAGGAATGGTTGAGAAGCCATCAAAATTTTCGCAAGTCTGATACTCGAAACCAATAACTGCTATGGCCTAGGGCAAAAATACAAATACCATTGTAATCGGGCGAGGTTATGCTTTTCGATGCAACTGGAATTTCTCGAGTTCGTAATCCGTTCGCGAGATATGGGAGTTTGAAGTTAAGGAACGGTTGAGAAGCCATCAAAATTTTCGCAAGTCTTATACTCGACACCAATAACTACTATTGCCTAGGGCAAAAATACACATACCGTTGTAGGCGATTGAGCTTCTGCTTTCAGATGCAACAGGAATTTCTCGAGTTCGTCAATCCGTTCGGGAGATATGGGAGTTTGAAGTTAAGGAATGGTTGAGAAATCATCAAAATTTTCGCACGTCTGATACTCGAAACCGATAACTACTATTGCCTAGGGCAAAAATACACATACCGTTGTAATCGGGCGAGCTTCTACTTTCAGATGCAACTGGGGTTTCTCGAGTTCGTCAATCCGTTCGCGAGATATGGGAGTTTGAAGTTAAGGAATTGTTGAGAAACCATCAAAATTTTCGCTGGTCTGATACTCGAAACCAATAACTGCTACGGCCTAGGGGAAAAGTACACGTAACATTGTAATCGGACGAGTTTCTGCTTTCAGATGCAACTGGAATTTCTCTAGTTCGTCAATCCGTTCGCGAGATATGGGAGTTTGAATTTAGGGAATGGTTGAGAAGCCATCAAAATTTTCGCAAGTCTGATACTCGAAACCAATAACTACTATTGCCTAGGGCAAAAATACACATACCGTTGTAATTGGGCGAGTTTCTGCTTTCAGATGCAACAGGAATTTCTCGATTTCGTCAATCCGTTCGCGAGATATGGGAGTTTGAAGTTAAGGAATGGTTGAGAATACATCAAAATTTTCGCAAGTCTGACACTCGAAACCAATAACTGCTATGGCCTAGTGCAAAAATATACATACCATTGTAATCGGGCGAGATTATGCTTTCAGATGCGACTGGAATTTCTCGAGTTGGTGATCCGTTCGCGAGATATGGGAGTTTGAAGTTAAGGAATGGTTGACAAGTCATCAAAATTTTCGCAAGTCTGATACTCGAAACCAATAACTACTATTGCCTAGGGCAGAAATACACATACCGTTGTAATTGGGCGAGTTTCTGCTTTAAGATGCAACTGGAATTTCTCTAGTCCGTCAATCCGTTCGCGAAATATGGGAGTTTCAAGTTAAGGAACGGTTGAGGAGCCATCAAAATTTTCGCAAGTCTGATACTCAAAACCAATAACTACAATGGCTTAGGGGAAAAATACACATACCGGTGTAATCGGGCGAGTTTCTACTTTCAGATGCAAGAGGAATTTCTCGAGTTCGTCAATCCGTTCGCGAGATATGGGAGTTTGAAGTTAAGGAATGGTTGAGAAACCATCAAAATTTTCGCTGGTCTGATACTCGAAACCAATAACTGGAATGGCCTAGGGGAAAAGTACACACCCCATTGTAATCGGGCGAGTTTCTACTTTCAGATGCAAAAGGAATTTCTCGAGTTCGTCAATCCGTTCGCGAGATATGGGAGTTTGAAGTTAAGGAATGGTTGAGAAGCCATCAAAATTTTCGCAAGTCTGATACTCGAAATCAATAACTACTATGGCCTAGGGCAAAAATACACTAACCTTTGTAATCGGGCGAGTTTCTGCTTTCAGATGCAACTGGAATTTCTCTAGTTCGTCAATCCGTTCGCGAGATATGGGAGTTTGAAGTTAAGGAATGGTTGAGAAACCTTCAAAATTATCGCAAGTCTGATACTCGAAACCAATAACTGCTATGGCCTAGGGCAAAAATACACATACCACTGTAATCGGGCGAGATTATGCTTTTAGATGCAGCTGGAATTTCTGGAGGTGGTAATCCGTTCGCGAGATATGGGAGTTTGAAGTTAAGGAATGGTTGAGAAATCATCAAAATTTTCACAAGTCTAATACTCGAAACCAATACCTACTATTGCCTAGGGCAAAAATACACATGCCGTTGTAAACGGGCGAGTATCTACTTTCAGATGCAAAAGGAATTTCTCGAGTTCGTCAATCCGTTCGCGAGATATGGGAGTTTGAAGTTAAGGAATGGTTGAGAAACTATCAAAATTTTAGTAAGTCTGATACTCGAAACCAATAACTACTAATGCCTAGGGCAAAAATACACATACCGTTGTAATCGGGTGAGGTTCTATTTTCAGATGCAACAGGAATTTCTCGAGATCGTCAATCCGTTGGCGAGATATGGGAGTTTGAATTTAAGGAATGGTTGAGAAACCATCAAAATTTTCGCTGGTCTGATACTCGAAACCAATAACTGGAATGGCCTAGGGGAAAAGTACACACCCCATTGTAATCGGGCGAGTTTCTACTTTCAGATGCAACAGGAATTTCTCGAGTTCGTCAATCCGTTCGCGAGATATGGGAGTTTGAAGTTAAGGAATGGTTGAGAATACATCAAAATTTTCGCAAGTCTGACACTCGAAACCAATAACTGCTATGGCCTAGGGCAAAAATACACATACCATTGTAATCGGGCGAGATTATGCTTTTAGATGCAACTGGAATTTCTCGAGTTGGTGATCCGTTCGCGAGATATGGGAGTTTGAAGTTAAGGAATGGTTGACAAGTCATCAAAATTTTCGCAAGTCTGATACTCGAAACCAATAACTACTATTGCCTAGGGCAAAAATACACATACCGTTGTAATTGGGCGAGTTTCTGCTTTAAGATGCAACTGGAATTTCTCTTGTTCGTCAATCCGTTCGCGAAATATGGGAGTTTGAAGTTAAGAAACGGTTGAGGAGCCATCAAAATTTTCGCAAGTCTGATAATCGAAACCAATAACTACAATGGCTTAGGGGAAAAATACACATACCGGTGTAATCGGGCGAGTTTCTACTTTCAGATGCAAGAGGAATTTATCGAGTTCGTCAATCCGTTCGCGAGATATGGGAGTTTGAAGTTAAGGAATGGTTGAGAAACCATCAAAATTTTCGCTGGTCTGATACTCGAAACCAATAACTGGAATGGCCTAGGGGAAAAGTACACACCCCATTGTAATCGGGCGAGTTTCTACTTTCAGATGCAAAAGGAATTTCTCGAGTTCGTCAATCCGTTCGCGAGATATGGGAGTTTGAAGTTAAGGAATGGTTGAGAAACCATGAAAATTTTCGCAAGTCTGATACTCGAAACCAATAACTACTATTGCATAGGGCAAAAATACACTTACCGTTGTAATCGGGCGATCTTCTACCTTCAGATGCAACAGGAATTTCTCGAGTTCGTCAATCCGTTCGCGAGATATGGGAGTTTGAAGTTAAGGAATGGTTGAGAATCCATCAAAACTTTCGCAAGTCTGATACTCGGAACCAATAACTTCTATGGCCTGGGGAAAAAATACACATACCATTGTAATCGGGCGAGATTATGCTTTCAGATGCAACTGGAATTTCTCGAGTTGGTAATCCGTTCGCGAGATATGGGAGTATGAAGTTAAGGAATGGTTGAGAAACCATCAAAATTTTCGCAAGTCTGATACTCGAAACCAATAACTACTATTGCCTAGGGCAGAAATACACATACCGTTGTAATTGGGCGAGTTTCTGCTTTAAGATGCAACTGGAATTTCTCTAGTCCGTCAATCCGTTCGCGAAATATGGGAGTTTCAAGTTAAGGAACGGTTGAGGAGCCATCAAAATTTTCGCAAGTCTGATACTCAAAACCAATAACTACAATGGCTTAGGGGAAAAATACACATACCGGTGTAATCGGGCGAGTTTCTACTTTCAGATGCAAGAGGAATTTCTCGAGTTCGTCAATCCGTTCGCGAGATATGGGAGTTTGAAGTTAAGGAATGGTTGAGAAACCATCAAAATTTTCGCTGGTCTGATACTCGAAACCAATAACTGGAATGGCCTAGGGGAAAAGTACACACCCCATTGTAATCGGGCGAGTTTCTACTTTCAGATGCAAAAGGAATTTCTCGAGTTCGTCAATCCGTTCGCGAGATATGGGAGTTTGAAGTTAAGGAATGGTTGAGAAGCCATCAAAATTTTCGCAAGTCTGATACTCGAAATCAATAACTACTATGGCCTAGGGCAAAAATACACTAACCTTTGTAATCGGGCGAGTTTCTGCTTTCAGATGCAACTGGAATTTCTCTAGTTCGTCAATCCGTTCGCGAGATATGGGAGTTTGAAGTTAAGGAATGGTTGAGAAACCTTCAAAATTATCGCAAGTCTGATACTCGAAACCAATAACTGCTATGGCCTAGGGCAAAAATACACATACCACTGTAATCGGGCGAGATTATGCTTTTAGATGCAGCTGGAATTTCTGGAGGTGGTAATCCGTTCGCGAGATATGGGAGTTTGAAGTTAAGGAATGGTTGAGAAATCATCAAAATTTTCACAAGTCTAATACTCGAAACCAATACCTACTATTGCCTAGGGCAAAAATACACATGCCGTTGTAAACGGGCGAGTATCTACTTTCAGATGCAAAAGGAATTTCTCGAGTTCGTCAATCCGTTCGCGAGATATGGGAGTTTGAAGTTAAGGAATGGTTGAGAAACTATCAAAATTTTAGTAAGTCTGATACTCGAAACCAATAACTACTAATGCCTAGGGCAAAAATACACATACCGTTGTAATCGGGTGAGGTTCTATTTTCAGATGCAACAGGAATTTCTCGAGATCGTCAATCCGTTGGCGAGATATGGGAGTTTGAATTTAAGGAATGGTTGAGAAACCATCAAAATTTTCGCTGGTCTGATACTCGAAACCAATAACTGGAATGGCCTAGGGGAAAAGTACACACCCCATTGTAATCGGGCGAGTTTCTACTTTCAGATGCAACAGGAATTTCTCGAGTTCGTCAATCCGTTCGCGAGATATGGGAGTTTGAAGTTAAGGAATGGTTGAGAATACATCAAAATTTTCGCAAGTCTGACACTCGAAACCAATAACTGCTATGGCCTAGGGCAAAAATACACATACCATTGTAATCGGGCGAGATTATGCTTTTAGATGCAACTGGAATTTCTCGAGTTGGTGATCCGTTCGCGAGATATGGGAGTTTGAAGTTAAGGAATGGTTGACAAGTCATCAAAATTTTCGCAAGTCTGATACTCGAAACCAATAACTACTATTGCCTAGGGCAAAAATACACATACCGTTGTAATTGGGCGAGTTTCTGCTTTAAGATGCAACTGGAATTTCTCTTGTTCGTCAATCCGTTCGCGAAATATGGGAGTTTGAAGTTAAGAAACGGTTGAGGAGCCATCAAAATTTTCGCAAGTCTGATAATCGAAACCAATAACTACAATGGCTTAGGGGAAAAATACACATACCGGTGTAATCGGGCGAGTTTCTACTTTCAGATGCAAGAGGAATTTATCGAGTTCGTCAATCCGTTCGCGAGATATGGGAGTTTGAAGTTAAGGAATGGTTGAGAAACCATCAAAATTTTCGCTGGTCTGATACTCGAAACCAATAACTGGAATGGCCTAGGGGAAAAGTACACACCCCATTGTAATCGGGCGAGTTTCTACTTTCAGATGCAAAAGGAATTTCTCGAGTTCGTCAATCCGTTCGCGAGATATGGGAGTTTGAAGTTAAGGAATGGTTGAGAAACCATGAAAATTTTCGCAAGTCTGATACTCGAAACCAATAACTACTATTGCATAGGGCAAAAATACACTTACCGTTGTAATCGGGCGATCTTCTACCTTCAGATGCAACAGGAATTTCTCGAGTTCGTCAATCCGTTCGCGAGATATGGGAGTTTGAAGTTAAGGAATGGTTGAGAATCCATCAAAACTTTCGCAAGTCTGATACTCGAAACCAATAACTACTAATTCCTAGGGCAAAAATACACACACCGTTGTAATCGGGTGAGTTTCTATTTTGAGATGCAACAGGAATTTCTCGAGTTCGTCAATCCGTTCGCGAGATATGGGAGTTTGAAGTTAAGGAATGGTTGAGAAGCCATCAAAATTTTCGCAAGTCTGATACTCGAAACCAATAACTACAATTGCCTAGGGCAAAAATACACACACCATTGTAATCGGACGAGTTTCTACTTTCAGATGCAACAGGAATTTCCGAGTTCGTCAATCCGTTCGCGAGATATGGGAGTTTGAAATTAAGGAATGGTTGAGAAGCCATCAAAATTTTCGCAAGTCTGATACACGAAATCAATAACTACTATGGCCTAGGGCAAAAATACACATACTGTTGTAATCGGGCGAGTCTCTGCTTTCAGATGCAACAGGAATTTCTCGAGATCGTCAATCCGTTCGCGAGATATGGGAGTTTGAAGTTACGGAATGGTTGAGAAACGATCAAAATTTTCGCATGTCTTATACTCGAAACCAATAACTACTATGTCCTAGGGCAAAAATACATACACCATTGTAATCGGACGGGTTTCTGCTTTCAGATGCAACAGGAATTTCTCGAGTTCGTCAATCCGTTCGCGAGATGTGGGAGTTTGAAGTTAAGGAATGGTTGAGAAACCATCAAAATTTTCGCTGGTCTGGTACTCATAAACAATAACTGGAATGGCCTAGGGGAAAAGTACACACACCATTGTAATCGGGCGAGCTTCTGCTTTCAGATGCAACAGGAATTTCTCGCGTTTGTCAATCCGTTCGCGAGATATGGGAGTTTGAAGGTAAGGAATGGTTGAGAAACCATCAAAATTTTCGCTGGTCTGATACTCGAAACCAATAACTGGAATGGTCTAGGGGAAAACTACACATACCATTGTAATCGGGCCAGTTTCTGCTTTCAGATGCAGCAGGAATTTCCCGAGTTCGACTATCCGTTCGCGAGATATGGGAGTTTGAAGTTAAGGAATGGTTGAGAAATCATCAAAATTTTCGCTGGTCTGTTACTCGAAACCAATAACTGCTATGGCCTAGGGCAAAAATACACATACCATTTTATCGGGCGAGTTTCTGCTTTCAGATGCAACAGGAATTTCTCGAGTTCGTCAATCCGTTCGCGAGATATGGGAGTTTGAGGTTAGGGAATTGTTGAGAAACCATCAAAATTTTCGTAAATCTGATATTCGAAACCAATAACTACTATGTTCTAGGGCAAAAATACACACATCATTGTAATCGATCGAGTTTCTGCTTTCAGATGCAACTGGAATTTCTCGCGTTCGTCAATCCGTTCGCGTGATATGGGAGTTTGAAGGTAAGGAATGGTTGAGGAACCATCAAAATTTTCGCATGTCTGATACTCGAAACCAATAACTACTATGTCCTAGGGCAAAAATACATACACAATTGTAATCGGGCGGGTTTCTACTTTCAGATGCAACAGCAGTTTTTCGAGTTCGTCATTCCGTTCGCGAGATATGGGAGTTTGAAGTTAAGGAATGGTTGAGAAACATCAAAATTTTCGCAAGTCTGATACTCGAAACCAATAACTACAATTGCCTAGGGCAAAAATTCACATACCGTTGTAATCGGGCGAGCTTCTACCTTCAGATGCAGCAGGAATTTCCCGAGTTCGACTATCCGTTCGCGAGATATGGTAGTTTGAAGTTAAGGAATGGTTGAGAAACCATCAAAATTTTCGCTGCTCTGATACTCGAAACCAATAACTGTAATGGCCTAGGGGAAAAGTACACATAGCACTGTAATCGGGCGAGTTTCTGCTTTCAGATGCAACTGGAGTTTCTCTAGTTCGTCAATCCGTTCGCGGAATATGAGAGTTTGAAGTTAAAGAAAGGTTGAGAAACCATCAAAATTTTCGCAAGTCTGATACTCGGAACCAATAACTTCTATGGCCTAGAGCAAAAATACACATACCATTGTAATCGGGCGGGATTATGCTTTCAGATGCAACTGGAATTTCTCGAGTTGGTACTCCGTTCGCGAGATATGGGAGTTTGAAGGTAAGGAATGGTTGAGAATCCATCAAAATTTTCGCAAGTCTGATACTCGGAACCAATAACTTCTATGGCCTAGGGCAAAAATACACATACCATTGTAATCGGGCGAGATTATGCTTTCAGATGCAACTGGAATTTCTCGAGTTGGTAATCCGTTCGCGAGATATGGGAGTTTGAAGTTAAGGAATGCTTGAGAAACCATCAAAATTTTCGTAAGTATGATACGCGAAACCAATAACTACAAAGGACCAGGGGAAAAATACACATCCCTTTGTAATCGGACGAGTTTCTACTTTCAGATGCAACAGTAATTTCTCGAGTTCGTCAATCCGTTCGCGAGATATGAGAGTTTGAAGTTAAGGAATGGTTGAGAAACCATCACAATTTTCGCAATTCTGATACTCGAAACCAATAACAACAATGCCCTAGGGGAAAAATGCATATGGCGTTGTCATCGGGAGAGTTTTTTTACTTTCGGATGCAACAGAAATTTTTCGGATTCGGCAATCCGTTCGCGGAATATGGCAGCTTGAAGTGAAGGAATGGTTGAGGAACCATCAAAATTTTCGCAAGTCGGATACTCGAACCCAATAGCTACAAAGGCCTAGGGGGAAAATACACATACCTTTGCAATCGGGCGAGTTTCTACTTTCAGATGCAAAAGGAATTTCTCGAGTTCGTCAATCAGTTCGCGAGATATGGGAGTTTGAGGTTAAGGAATGGTTGCGGAACCATCAAAATTTTCGCAAGTCTGATACTCGAAACCAATAAGTACTATTGCCGAGGGGAAAGATATATATACCGTTGTAATCGAGCGAGTTTCTACTTTCAGATGCAAGAGGAATTTCTCGAGATGGTAATCCGTTCGCGAGATATGGGAGTTTGAAGTTAAGGAATGGTTGAGAATCCATCAAAATTTTCGCAAGTCTGATACTCGGAACCAATAACTTCTATGGCCTAGGGAAAAAATACACATACCATTGTAATCGGGCGAGATTATGCTTTCAGATGCAACTGGAATTTCTCGAGTTGGTAATCCGTTCGCGAGATATGGGAGTTTGAAGTTAAGGAATGGTTGAGAAACCATCAAAATTTTCGCTGGTCTGATACTCGAAACATATAACTGGAATGGCCTAGGGGAAAAGTTCATACACTATTGTAATCGGGCGAGTTTCTAGTTTCAGATGCAACAGGAATTTCTCGATTTCCTCAGTCCGTTCTCGAGATATAGGAGTTTGAAGTGAAGGAATGGTTGAGAAACAATTAAAAATTTCGCAAGTCTGATACACGAAACCAATAACTGGAATGGTCTAGGGGAAAAGTACACACACCATTGTAATCGGGCGAGTTACTACTTTCAGATGCAACAGGAATTTCTCGATTTCGTCAATCCGTTCGCGAGATATGGGAGTTTGAAGTTAAGGAATGGTTAAGAAACCATCAAAATTTTCGCAAGCCTGATGCTAGAAACGAATAACTGGAATGGCCTAGGGGAAAGGCACAGACACCATTGTAATCGGGCGAGTTTCTACTTTCAGATGCAACGGGAATTTCTCGATTTCGTCAATCCGTTCTAGAGATATGGGAGTTTGAAGTTATGGAATGGTTGAGAAACCATCAAAATTTTCGCAAGCCTGATGCTAGAAACGAATAACTGGAATGGCCTAGGGGAAAAGCACAGACACCATTGTAATCGGGCGAGTTTCTACTTTCAGATGCAACGGGAATTTCTCGATGTCGTCAATCCGTTCTAGAGATATGGGAGTTTGAAGTTATGGAATGGTTGAGAAACCATCAAAATTTTCGCAAGCCTGATACTCGAAACATATAACTGGAATGGCCTAGGGGAAAAGTTCATACACTATTGTAATCGGGCGAGTTTCTAGTTTCAGATGCAACAGGAATTTCTCGATTTCCTCAGTCCGTTCTCGAGATATAGGAGTTTGAAGTGAAGGAATGGTTGACAAACCATCATAGTTTCTCAAGTCTGATACTCGAAACCAATAACTACAATGGCGTAGGGGAACAATACACATACCGTTGTAATCGGGAGAGTTTCTTCTTTCAGGTGAAACAGAAATTTGTACGATTCGTCAATCTGTTCGCGAAATATCGGAGTTTGGATTGCAGAATGGTTGAGAAACCATCAAAATTTTCGCAAGTCTGATACTCGAAACCAATAACTACAATGGCCTAGGGGAAAAATACACATAGCGTTGTAATCGGGAGAGTTTCTACTTTCAGATGCAACAGAAATTTTTCGGATTCGGCAATCCGTTCGCGAAATATGGCAGCTTGAAATTAGGGAATGGTTGAGGAACCAACAAAATTTTCGCAAGTCTGATACTCGAAACCGATAACTACAAAGGCCTAGGGGGAAAATACACATACCTTTGTAATCGGGCGAGTTTCTACTTTCAGATGCAAAAGGAATTTCTCGAGTTCGTCAATCCGTTCGCGAGATATGGGAGTTTGAAGTTAAAGAATGGTTGAGAAACCATCAAAACTTTCGTAAGTCTGATACTCGAAACCAATAAGTACTATTGCCGAGGGGAAAAATACATATACCGTTGTAATCGGGCGAGCTTCTACTTTCAGATGCAAGAGGAATTTCTCGAGTTCGTCAATCCGTTCGCGAGGTATGGGAGTTTCATGTTAAGGAATGGTTGAGGAACCATCAAAATTTTCGCTGGTCTGATACTCGAAACCAATAAGTACTATTGCCTAGGGCGAAAATACACGTACCCTTGTAATCGGGCGATCTTCTACTTTCAGATGCAACAGGAATTTCTCGGGTTCGTTAATCCGTTCGCGAGATATGGGAGTTTGAAGTTAAGGAATGGTTGAGAAACAATAAAAAATTTCGCAAGTCTGATACACGAAACCAATAACTGGAATGGTCTAGGGGAAAAGTACACACACCATTGTAATCGGGCGAGCTTCTACTTTCAGATGCAACGGGAATTTCTCGATTTCGTCAATCCGTTCTAGAGATATGGGAGTTTGAAGTTATGGAATGGTTGAGAAACCATCAAAATTTTCGCAAGTCTGATACGCGAAACGAATAACTACAATGACCTAGGGGATAGATACACATACCGTTGTAATCGGGAGAGTGTCTACTTTCAGATGCAACAGAAATTTTTCGGTTTTTACTATCCGTTCGCGAGATATGGGAGTTTGAAGTTAAGGAATGCTTGAGAAACCATCCAAATTTTCGCAAGTATGATACGCGAAACCAATAACTGCAAAGGACCAGGGGAAAAATACACATACCTTTGTAATCGGGCGAGTATCTACTTCAAGATGCAACAGGAATTTCTCGAGTTCGTCAATCCGTTCGCTAGATATGAGAGTTTGAAGTTAAGGAATGGTTGAGAAACCATCACAATTTTCGCAATTCTGATACTCGAAACAAATAGCTACAATGGCTTAGGGGAAAAATACACATAGCATTGTAATCGGGAGAGTTTCTACTTTCAGATGCAACAGAAATTTTTCGGATTCGGCAATCCGTTCGCGAAATATGGCTGCTTGAAGTTAAGGAATGGTTGAGGAACCATCAAAATTTTCGCAAGTCTGATACTCGAAACCAATAACTACAAAGGCCATGGGGAAAAATACACACACCTTTGTAATCGGGCGCGTTTCTACTTTCAGATGCAACAGGAATTACTCGAGTTCGTCAATCCATACGCGAGATATGGGAGTTTGAAGTTAAGGAATGGTTGAGAAACAATTAAAAATTTCGCAAGTCTGATACACGAAACCAATAACTGGAATGGTCTAGGGGAAAAGAACACACACCATTGTAATCGGGCGAGTTACTACTTTCAGATGCAACAGGAATTTCTCGATTTCGTCAATCCGTTCGCGAGATATGGGAGTTTGAAGTTAAGGAATGGTTAAGAAACCATCAAAATTTTCGCAAGCCTGATGCTAGAAACGAATAACTGGAATGGCCTAGGGGAAAGGCACAGACACCATTGTAATCGGGCGAGTTTCTACTTTCAGATGCAACGGGAATTTCTCGATTTCGTCAATCCGTTCTAGAGATATGGGAGTTTGAAGTTATGGAATGGTTGAGAAACCATCAAAATTTTCGCAAGCCTGATGCTAGAAACGAATAACTGGAATGGCCTAGGGGAAAAGCACAGACACCATTGTAATCGGGCGAGTTTCTACTTTCAGATGCAACGGGAATTTCTCGATGTCGTCAATCCGTTCTAGAGATATGGGAGTTTGAAGTTATGGAATGGTTGAGAAACCATCAAAATTTTCGCAAGCCTGATACTCGAAACATATAACTGGAATGGCCTAGGGGAAAAGTTCATACACTATTGTAATCGGGCGAGTTTCTAGTTTCAGATGCAACAGGAATTTCTCGATTTCCTCAGTCCGTTCTCGAGATATAGGAGTTTGAAGTGAAGGAATGGTTGACAAACCATCATAGTTTCTCAAGTCTGATACTCGAAACCAATAACTACAATGGCGTAGGGGAACAATACACATACCGTTGTAATCGGGAGAGTTTCGTCTTTCAGGTGAAACAGAAATTTGTACGATTCGTCAATCTGTTCGCGAAATATCGGAGTTTGGATTGCAGAATGGTTGAGAAACCATCAAAATTTTCGCAAGTCTGATACTCGAAACCAATAACTACAATGGCCTAGGGGAAAAATACACATAGCGTTGTAATCGGGAGAGTTTCTACTTTCAGATGCAACAGAAATTTTTCGGATTCGGCAATCCGTTCGCGAAATATGGCAGCTTGAAATTAGGGAATGGTTGAGGAACCAACAAAATTTTCGCAAGTCTGATACTCGAAACCGATAACTACAAAGGCCTAGGGGGAAAATACACATACCTTTGTAATCGGGCGAGTTTCTACTTTCAGATGCAAAAGGAATTTCTCGAGTTCGTCAATCCGTTCGCGAGATATGGGAGTTTGAAGTTAAAGAATGGTTGAGAAACCATCAAAACTTTCGTAAGTCTGATACTCGAAACCAATAAGTACTATTGCCGAGGGGAAAAATACATATACCGTTGTAATCGGGCGAGCTTCTACTTTCAGATGCAAGAGGAATTTCTCGAGTTCGTCAATCCGTTCGCGAGGTATGGGAGTTTCATGTTAAGGAATGGTTGAGGAACCATCAAAATTTTCGCTGGTCTGATACTCGAAACCAATAAGTACTATTGCCTAGGGCGAAAATACACGTACCCTTGTAATCGGGCGATCTTCTACTTTCAGATGCAACAGGAATTTCTCGGGTTCGTTAATCCGTTCGCGAGATATGGGAGTTTGAAGTTAAGGAATGGTTGAGAAACAATAAAAAATTTCGCAAGTCTGATACACGAAACCAATAACTGGAATGGTCTAGGGGAAAAGTACACACACCATTGTAATCGGGCGAGCTTCTACTTTCAGATGCCAGAGGAATTTCTCGAGTTCGTCAATCCGTTCGCGAGGTATGGGAGTTTCAAGTTAAGGAATGGTTGAGGAACCATCAAAATTTTCGCTGGTCTGATACTCGAAACCAATAAGTACTATTGCCTAGGGCGAAAATACACGTACCCTTGTAATCGGGCGATCTTCTACTTTCAGATGCAACGGGAATTTCTCGATTTCGTCAATCCGTTCTAGAGATATGGGAGTTTGAAGTTATGGAATGGTTGAGAAACCATCAAAATTTTCGCAAGTCTGATACGCGAAACGAATAACTACAATGACCTAGGGGAAAGATACACATACCGTTGTAATCGGGAGAGTGTCTACTTTCAGATGCAACAGAAATTTTTCGGTTTTTACTATCCGTTCGCGAGATATGGGAGTTTGAAGTTAAGGAATGCTTGAGAAACCATCCAAATTTTCGCAAGTATGATACGCGAAACCAATAACTACAAAGGACCAGGGGAAAAATACACATACCTTTGTAATCGGGCGCGTTTCTACTTTCAGATGCAACAGGAATTACTCGAGTTCGTCAATCCATACGCGAGATATGGGAGTTTGAAGTTAAGGAATGGTTGAGGAACCATCAAAATTTTCGCAAGTCTGAAACTCGAAACCAATAACTACAAAGGCCTAGGGGAAAAATACACATACCTTTGTAATCGCGCGAGTTTCTACTTTCAGATGCAACCGGAAAATTTCGAGTTCGTCTATCCGTTCGAGAGATATGGGAGTTTGAAGTTAAGAAATGGTTGAGGAACCATCAAAATTTTCGCACGTCTGATACTCGAAACCAATAACTGGAATGGCCTAGGGGAAATGTAAACATGCCGTGGTAATCGGGCGAGCTTCTACTTTCAGATGCAAGAGGAATTTCTCGAGTTCGTCAATCCGTTCGCGAGGTATGGGAGTTTCAAGTTAAGGAATGGTTGAGGAACCATCAAAATTTTCGCAAGTCTGATACTCGAAACCAATAACTACAAAGGCCAAGGGGAAAAATACACACACCTTTGTAATCGGGCGCGTTTCTACTTTCAGATGCAACAGGAATTACTCGAGTTCGTCAATCCATACGCGAGATATGGGAGTTTGAAGTTAAGGAATGGTTGAGGAACCATCAAAATTTTCGCAAGTCTGAAACTCGAAACCAATAACTACAAAGGCCTAGGGGAAAAATACACATACCTTTGTAATCGCGCGAGTTTCTACTTTCAGATGCAACCGGAATATTTCGAGTTCGTCTATCCGTTCGAGAGATATGGGAGTTTGAAGTTAAGAAATGGTTGAGGAACCATCAAAATTTTCGCACGTCTGATACTCGAAACCAATAACTGGAATGGCCTAGGGGAACAATACACATACCGTTGTAATCGGGAGAGTTTCTTCTTTCAGGTGAAACAGAAATTTGTACGATTCGTCAATCCGTTCGCGAAATATCGGAGTTTGGATTGCAGAATGGTTGAGAAACCATCAAAATTTTCGCAAGTCTGATACTCGAAACCAATAACTACTATGGCCTAGGGCAACAATACACATACCGTTGTAATCGGGCTAGTTTCTGCATTCAGATGCGTCAGGAATTTCTCGAGTACGTCAATCCGTTCGCGAGATATGGGAGTTTGAAGTTAAGGAATGGTTGAGAAACCTTCAAAATTTTCGCAAGTCTGATACTCGAAACAAATAACTACAATGGCCTAGGGCAAAAATACACATACCTTTGTAATCGGGCGAGTTTCTACTTTCAGATGCAACAGGAATTTCTCGAGTTCGTCAATTCGTTCGCGAGAGATGGTAGTTTGAAGTTAAGGAATGGTTGAGAAACCATCAAAATTTTCGCAAGTCTGATACTCGACACCAATAACTATAATGGCTTAGGGGAAAACTACACATACCATTGTAATCGGGCGAGTTTCAACTTTCAGATGCAACAGGAATTTCTGAAGTTCGTCAATCGGTTCGCGAGATATGGGAGAATATTTATAATTTCTATTATATATCATTTGATCTATAGTTAAATTTGACACTAATACTCTAGATACATATTTAATATATTTTATAATCTCTTTAGCCTCCAGAAGAATTTTATTTATACTATTTACTATATATAATAATTTACACAGAATCGGAAATATATCTAATTATTTATTTATAATAATAATTTTTTTTTCACTTATGTTAAAAGTTGGGATGTACTCTTTAAAGGTTCGATTCATTTCTTTAATTTATTCATTAAATTGAATTAATCTATTCTTTGTAATAACTTTAATAAAATTAATCCCTATAATTATTATAGAACTCGTATTAAAATTTAATAATGAAATTTATTTTATTTGCCTAATTAATGTAATTATTGCCCCTATCATTTGCTTAAATAAAAAATCAATCAAAATAATTATACGATATTCATCTGTTATACAAACATCTATTATAGCTATTTTATTAATAATTAACAAAGATACATTTTTAACATATTTCATTTTATATTCAATAATTTCTTCAAATTTAGTTTTTATATTTAAAATAATAAAGATTAATTCTTCTTCCTAATTTAATATATTAACCTCTAATAAAAGAAAAATTATTTTATACTCAATAATTATTATGTACACAAATTTCCCACGTATAGCACTCTTTATACTGAAATGAATCGTCCTAGAAACATTAATAAATTCAAGAATAATATTTATACTTTTAATAATTGTATATCTTTTTATAAGATTAATTACATCATGAAATTATTTAAATATATCCTTCTTATATTTTTTCCCTTCAATTAAATAAAAAATATATAACTAAATTAACCTTAATTTTCTAAACTATTATCTATTTATAACTTTTTTAATATTTATATTTATATTTATGATCTACTGGTTATATTAATTTTTAGCATAATTAATATATGTATTCATCAAATCACAAAAATTTGGGATATTATATTTCATATCAGCTATATGATCTGGTATAATTGGTTCTTCTTTAAGGATACTAATTCGAATAGAATTAAATAGGCCAGGAACTTGAATTAATATCGACCAAATTTATAACTCAATTGTAACATCACATGCTTTTGTAATAATTTTTTTTGTAGTTTTACCATTTATAATCGGAGGATTCGGAAACTGAATAATTCCCTTAATAATTGGATCCCCTGATACAGCATTTCCCCGAATAAATAATATAAGATTGTGACTATACCCCCCTTCATTATTACTTTTAATTCTCACAACACTACTATTCCCAGGCTCGGGAACTGGATGAACAATCTACCCTCCTTTGTCATCAAATCTTTATCACCCATCTTCATCTGTAGACCTAACAATTATTTCTTTGCATATTGCAGGTATCTCTTCAATTATAGGATCAATTAATTTTATTGTTACAATTCTTAAAATAAAAAATAATGCTTTAAAATTCGATCAAATATCCTTATTTGCTTGGTCAGTATTAATTACTACAATTTTGCTTCTTCTCTCACTACCTGCATTAGCCGGAGCTATTACTATGTTATTAACAGACCGAAATTTAAATACTTCCTTCTTCGATCCTACTGGGGGAGGGGACCCAATTTTATTTCAACATTTATTTTGATTTTTTGAGCATCCTGAAGTCTATATTTTAATTTTACCCGGGTTTGGATTAATCTCCCATATCATTTTCAATGAAAGAGGGAAAAAGGAAACTTTTGGGAACCTAGGGATAGTTTATGCAATACTCGGAATTGGATTTCTAGGATTTATTGTGTGAGCACATCACATATTGACAGTAGGCTTAGATGTAGACACACGAGCTTATTTCACTTCGGCAACTATAATCATTGCAATTCCCACAGAAATCAAAGTATTTAGATGACTAGCTACGTACTACGGGTCAAAACTTATTATTAATCCTTCTATTATTTGATAATTTGGCTTTATTTTTTTATTTACAATAGGAGGATTAACAGGAATTATATTATCAAACTCATCTATTGATATTATACTACATGATACATACTATGTTGTCTCTCATTTCCACTATGTACTGTCAATAGGAGCAGTATTTTCTATTATTGCTTCGTTAATTCATTGATTCCCTTTATTCACAGGATTTACCCTAAATCAATTTTATCTTAAAACTCAATTTTATATAATATTTATTGGGGTAAATATAACTTTTTTCCTTCAGCATTTTTCAGGAATGATAGGAATACCTCGACGTTATTCAGATTACCCGGATTCCTACTACTGTGAAAATTTATTATCATCTATTGGCTGAATAATTTCATTCAAAAGAATAATTTTACTCTTGTTAATTATATTGGAGAGATTTATAACTAAACGTCTAGCTATATTTAAATTTAATCAATCATCACTAGAATGACCCCAAAACTTTTCCCCAAAAGACCACTCATTCCTCTCTATTCCTCTAATTATTAAAAACAAATCTTAATATGGCAGATTAGTACATGAATTTAAGATTCATTTATAAAATTTAATATTTTTATTAAAAATGTCCCATTGAAAAATAATTAATTTCCAAGACCCCAATTCGCCATATGCCGATAATTTAAACCTTTTTCACAACTTCACAATAATTATAATAATTATAATCTCTTCATTAACTCTAATAATTATATTAGATATTTTTACCAATAAATTTATCAATCGATTTTTACTTAAAAATCATCATATTGAAATTGTATGAACTTTACTCCCAATAATAATTTTAGGAGTAATTGCACTTCCTTCTTTAAAAACTCTATATTTTATTGATGAACTATGAATACCCGTATACTTAACAATCAAATCAGTTGGGCACCAATGATATTGATCCTATGAATACCCAGAATTTAATAATTGAAATTTTGGCTCCTATATAGATAAAGATTTAAATAATATTTACATTTTTCGTCTCCTAGACGTAGATAATCGAATAATTATTCCATCTAATACACTAATTCGAATATTAACAACATCAAACGACGTAATTCACTCTTGAACTGTTCCGTCTTTAGGCTTCAAAATAGACTCAGTACCAGGGCGAATTAACCAAATAAATTTAATTACTAATCGACCTGGAGTATTTTTCGGACAATGTTCTGAAATCTGCGGAGCTAATCACAGATTTATGCCAATTGCTGTGGAAAGAACTAATTATTCAAACTTTATTAATTAAATTAACAATCAAAATTAAATTTTAACCTACTCATATAATATTTAATTAAATCAAATCATTAGATGTCTGACAAAAGAATTGATTTTTTAAATCAAATTATAGTAATAAATTACTTCATTTTTCATTTTAAAACTTTAAGAATCATCTCTTTACATCGAAGCTCGATCAAAATTAATTTCTATAAGTTCTTAATCATTTGTAATGCATCAATAAGATGAACATTGTTCGATTAATATTGGGAACATGCATGAATGTTAGTAAAACTCGCGGAAATGAATAAACATTCACCGAAACTATTCGCCTTCGCAGATTTTGCATTATCTTGATGTTTATTTATCATAATTATTAACAATTGTCGTAGTACCATAGTTTAAATAATTCTTAACAATGCCCTAGTATAAATAAAGGCTTAAAATATCATTTCATTGAAATATTCATTGCTCGCGATGGAATTTTTCGTTGAGATCAAACTGACATTCTCAAGGTTACACGTATCGATGATCGATTCACAAGCGTTCATCGCTATGATTGTTGTATCTAGAAAAGCGATTAATTGAATTTCAGCGCTTTTAAATAAAAAATGCAACTACTACGCGTATTGTGTAAATTATAAGAATTAATCAAATGTTAAACTGATGTATTTAATAAACAATAGTTACTTGCCCTGCT